>NC_133324.1:917756220-918356220 GCF_042186555.1 Aquarana catesbeiana
GAAATTTGCATGTTTTCTTCAGACAGTCGTCTGCATAAATCTCATTGGAACGGCACCAAACAAAAGTTCCAGCATCATCACCTTGCCCAATGCAGATTCGAGATTCATCACTGAATATGACTTTCATCCAATCATCCACAGTCCACGATTGCCTTTCCTTAGCCCATTGTAACCTTGTTTTTTGTGTTTAGGTGTTAGAGATGGCTTTCTTTTAGCTTTTCTGTATGTAAATCCCATTTCCTTTAGGCGGTTTCTTACAGTTCGGTCACAGATGTTGACTCCAGTTTCCTCCCATTTGTTCTTCATTTGTTTTGTTGTACATTTTCTGTTTTCAAGGCATATTGCTTTAAGTTTTCTGTCTTGATGCTTTGATGTCTTCCTTGGTCTACCAGTATGCTTGCCTTTAACCACCTTCCCATGTTGTTTGTATTTGGTCCATGTTTTAGACACAGCCGACTGTGAACAACCAACATCTTGTGCAACACTGCGTGATGATTTACCCTCTTTACCTACATATTAACAAGCAGATTTAATCTGATGCAGGTGTTAGTGTTTGTAATGAAAATTTACAGGGTGGTTCCATAATTTTTTCCTCAGAATTGAGTGATTCCATAATTTATTCCCTGTGCTTGTTCTATAAATCTAACTGTTACTGGCCACCACAATTATTTTCTTGATTTCTTTTAGTGTTTCTTAAAGCCAGAAAGTTGCCATTTGAAATGCCTTTAGTTTTTGTCTGTGATCTGCTTTTTTTCTACAACAATAAACAACTGAAGGAACATCCTCAGGGACTGGTGATTCCATCATTTTTGCCAGGGGTTGTATATATTTATATATATATATAAAAATGACAGGACACGTTCTCCAATTCAAAAATATACGTATTTGTATCAAATGCTCTTCAAGGCATAAAAATAGTTACAAATTTATATTCCTGCTACTTAGGGATGAGCCGAACACCCCCCTGTTCGGTTCGCACCAGAACATGCGAACAGGAAAAAAGTTCGTTCGAACATGCGAACACCGTTAAAGTCTATGGGACACGAACATGAATAATCAAAAGTGCTAATTTTCAAGGCTTATATGCAAGTTATTGTCATAAAAAGTGTTTGGGGACCTGGGTCCTGCCCCAGGGGACATGGATCAATGCAAAAAAAAGTTTTAAAAACGGCCGTTTTTTCAGGAGCAGTGATTTTAATAATGCTTAAAGTCAAACAATAAAAGTGTAATATCCCTTTAAATTTCGTACCTGGGGGGTGTCTATAGTGTGCCTGTAAAGGGGCGCATGTTTCCTGTGTTTAGAACAGTCTGACAGCAAAATGACATTTTGAAGGAAAAAACTCATTTAAAACTACCCGCGGCTATTGCATTGCCGACAATACACATAGAAGTTCATTGATAAAAACGGCATGGGAATTCCCCAAAGGGGAACCCCGAACCAAAATTAAAAAAAAAAAATGACGTGGGGGTCCCCCTAAATTCCATACCAGGCCCTTCAGGTCTGGTATGGATATTAAGGGGAACCCCGGCCAAAATTTAAAAAAAAAAATGACGTGGGGTTCCCCCTAAATTCCATACCAGACCCTTCAGGTCTGGTATGGATTTTAAGGGGAACCCCGCGCCAAAAAAAAAAAAAAAACGGCGTGGGGTCCCCCCAAAAATCCATACCAGACCCTTATCCGAGCACGCAACCTGGCGGCCGCAGAAAAAAAGGGGGGGACGAGAGTGCGGCCCCCCCTCCCTCCTGAACCGTACCAGGCCACATGCCCTCAACATTGGGAGGGTGCTTTGGGGTAGCCCCCCAAAACACCTTGTCCCCATGTTGATGAGGACAAGGGCCTCATCCCCACAACCCTGGCCGGTGGTTGTGGGGGTCTGCGGGCGGGGGGCTTATCGGAATCTGGAAGCCCCCTTTAACAAGGTGACCCCCAGATCCCGGCCCCCCCCCTGTGTGAAATGGTAAGGGGGTACATAAGTACCCCTACCATTTCACAAAAAAAGTGTCAAAAATGTTAAAAATGACAAGAGACAGTTTTTGACAATTCCTTTATTTAAATGCTTCTTCTTTCTTCTAGCTTCCTTCATCTTCTGGTTCTTCTGGCTCTTCTGGTTCTTCTGGTTCTTCCTCCGGCGTTCTCGTCCAGCATCTCCTCCGCGGCGTCTTCTGTCTTCTTCTCCTCGGGCCGCTCCGCACCCATGGCATGGGGGGGAGGCTCCCGCTCTTCTCTTCTTCTCTTCTTCTTTTCTTCTTTTCTTCTTTTCTTCTCTTCTTCTTCATTTTCTTCTCCGGGCCGCTCCGCAATCCATGCTGGCATGGAGGGAGGCTCCCGCTGTGTGACGGCGCTCCTCGTCTGACAGTTCTTAAATAACGGGGGGGCGGGGCCACCCGGTGACCCCGCCCCCCTCTGACGCACGGTGACTTGACGGGACTTCCCTGTGACGTCACGGGGAATGCCACAGGGAAGTCCCGTCAAGTCACCGTGCGTCAGAGGGGGGCGGGGTCACCGGGTGGCCCCGCCCCCCCCGTTATTTAAGAACTGTCAGACGAGGAGCGCCGTCACACAGCGGGAGCCTCCCTCCATGCCAGCATGGATTGCGGAGCGGCCCGGAGAAGAAAATGAAGAAGAAGAGAAGAAGAGAAGAAAAGAAGAAAAGAAGAAAAGAAGAAGAGAAGAAGAGAAGAGCGGGAGCCTCCCCCCCATGCCATGGGTGCGGAGCGGCCCGAGGAGAAGAAGACAGAAGACGCCGCGGAGGAGATGCTGGACGAGAACGCCGGAGGAAGAACCAGAAGAACCAGAAGAGCCAGAAGAACCAGAAGATGAAGCAAGATAGAAGAAAGAAGAAGCATTTAAATAAAGGAATTGTCAAAAACTGTCTCTTGTCATTTTTAACATTTTTGACACTTTTTTCGTGAAATGGTAGGGGTACTTATGTACCCCCTTACCATTTCACACAGGGGGGGGGCCGGGATCTGGGGGTCACCTTGTTAAAGGGGGCTTCCAGATTCCGATAAGCCCCCCGCCCGCAGACCCCCACAACCACCGGCCAGGGTTGTGGGGATGAGGCCCTTGTCCTCATCAACATGGGGACAAGGTGTTTTGGGGGGCTACCCCAAAGCACCCTCCCAATGTTGAGGGCATGTGGCCTGGTACGGTTCAGGAGGGAGGGGGGGCCGCACTCTTGTCCCCCCCTCTTTTCCTGCGGCCTGCCAGGTTGCGTGCTCGGATAAGGGTCTGGTATGGATTTTTGGGGGGACCCCACGCCGTTTTTTTTTTTTTTTTTTGGCGCGGGGTTCCCCTTAAAATCCATACCAGACCTGAAGGGTCTGGTATGGAATTTAGGGGGAACCCCACGTCATTTTTTTTTTTTAATTTTGGCCGGGGTTCCCCTTAATATCCATACCAGACCTGAAGGGCCTGGTATGGAATTTAGGGGGACCCCCACGTCATTTTTTTTTTTTAATTTTGGTTCGGGGTTCCCCTTTGGGGAATTCCCATGCCGTTTTTATCAATGAACTTCTATGTGTATTGTCGGCAATGCAATAGCCGCGGGTAGTTTTAAATGAGTTTTTTCCTTCAAAATGTCATTTTGCTGTCAGACTGTTCTAAACACAGGAAACATGCGCCCCTTTACAGGCACACTATAGACACCCCCCAGGTACGAAATTTAAAGGGATATTACACTTTTATTGATTGACTTTAAGTATTATTAAAATCACTGCTCCTGAAAAAACGGCCGTTTTTAAAACTTTTTTTTGCATTGATCCATGTCCCCTGGGGCAGGACCCAGGTCCCCAAACACTTTTTATGACAATAACTTGCATATTAGCCTTTAAAATTAGCACTTTTGATTTCTCCCATAGACTTTTAAAGGGTGTTCCGCGGCATTCGAATTTGCCGCGAACACCCCAAATTGTTCGCTGTTCGGTGAACTTGCGAACAGCCAATGTTCGAGTCGAACATGAGTTCGACTCGAACTCGAAGCTCATCCCTACTGCTACTGTACAGTTACGAGCATACCATGTTCTCCATCAGGCTTCATGCAATGATCTACTTCTAACCACATACTTTTATACTAACACTACAGGGTGTAGCCTCACAGGTATATCACATTAATGCAATCATCACTAAATCTCAAAAAAGAACCATTATCATCCTTGAACCTCCCCCAAGCATAAAACTAAACTTAATTACTTAAATACTTAAATTGAAACAAAGAGAAGTATGGTGGATAAATAAATTGAGGTCCCTGCATCCAGAGGGAATGAACAGGGATTATGATTTATATCTTTTTTTTATAAGCTTGTGAGAGTTATATTTCATGCTTCCTTACAGGCTGAATGGAACTATACAGGACAGAATAATGGAATATATCCGGAGATGGACTTTGGCTGACAGACAGGCATGATGAAATTTAGGGATGTGTTTTGCATTTTGTGTGCGTCTTTGTGCAATTTTCTCCACTTTTATTGTTTCTTTTGATCCTTCCATTGTTCTGCCATAGCAGCAAAATGGAAGTAGCACAATTTCCTTATATTATTTAGGATTATTGCTATTAATAATGACAATAATATTGTTATAATTAGCAAACCAGTTATAATCTTTCTTTCTTTTTTAAACCGGCTCTAAACAAAACCTTTTAATTTATTTTTAGTACTGAAGTAGTTTACAATCCATGATTTAGGCCTATTTATTAAAGTATTTATTAATTTTCATATAAGCACAGTTTACTTGATTTTATTATTCATTTTGAATGTTGACCCTTTTAAGGTTACTGTGCTTGTTTTGGTTAGATAGAATGTATTTGCCGTTGGTTGTTTTAATTGGTATATTAGAGGGAGTTTTCCTACCTAAGTACGATATATATTTCTCGTGTTGCTACATCTTCTCTCATGCCCCCCCTTTCCTTACCTCCGCCCCTCAGCCCCCCCCCCTTTTTCTCTCTATTACCCTATCTCCTTTGGTTCTTTTCTCTTTAAGCTAGGCACTGACCACATGTCTGTACCAAGCTCTAGTTTGCCACGCTTATCAGGTGTATCCAGGGGTGTACCTAGGGCATTTGGCACCCGGAGGGGATCATATATATGGCACCCCCCAACAAAATCGCAATGCGCAAAGCCTGTCGCTCAAAAAGGAGCAGGAGCTTCTTTTGAGCGACAGTGTGGCATGTTGTGATTTGCCGCGATTGCAGTGCCATTTATCGCACTGCGATTAGGGTGCCATTAGGAAGGCTAGGGTAGTATAGTGGCAGGTTAGGGCTGTGTAGGGTGGGTATTATAGTGGCAGGTCTGGGTAGTATAAGGTATTATAGTGGCAGGGTAGGGCTGTAAAGGGTATTATGGTGGCAGGTCTGGGTAGTATATAGGGTAATATGGTGGCAGGCTAAGGCTGTATAGGGTATTATAGTGGCAGGTTAGGGCTGTATGTAGTGACAATGTCCCCGTCACTTACAGAATGCCTGGAGATGCAGACACCCGTGGCTCCTGTTTGCTCTCCTCTTTCTCCTTTTTAAGCTGCAGGATCAGCCAGTGAATGAGTCTTTGGGAGGAGTGGAGGAGGCAGCCACACCCCTGATTCCAAAAAGAAAGTAGGTGAGGGTGCGGCGCTGTTCTGGTTTTATGGCAAAGTGTTATGACACTGTGATAACATGTTAAGGTCACCTCTGATAGGTGAGTGAAAGTGTAAAAATGCTGGTTGATAAAAATTCTTGAAAAACTTTATCCCCCCCCAAAAAAGGTAACAACCAAAAGTGATTTTACATAAAAATAGAAAATGATGTATATGTAATTTGCTTCAGACAGTGGCTAATCCTATGCAACTCACTGTCTACCATGTGATGCTGTTATATCAAAATATGCCCATGTATTCATACCGTGCATTGATATAAAGTGCTAAGGTGAGTGGAAGGGAAAAAGGAAGGGGGGGGGGGGAGAGGGAAATGGAAGGGAAAGGGGGAAAATGCAGTTAATGGTAAAGGGACTTGTGCTCAAAATAACAAGTGTTAATCAGAAAAAACAATGTTGCTTTGAATAGTCTTAATTATAGTGTGCAGGTGATAGTTATGCTTGAAAGCTTGTTCCTCTTGGTAAACAATATTACTCAATACAATCTTCTTTTAAAACCTTTATTCCAAAACTACGTTTAAAACCTTTATTCCAAAAGTAACACGTTTCATCATTGGACGACTACGGGAGCCCCGCCCATCAACTCCAGCTGCCTCGGGACTCGGGTGATATTGAAGATCCCCGAGAGACAGCCTGCCTGATTGGATGACTGGTGAGACAGGCAGCCGCCCTCCCCCGCGCCGCTGGGGCCCCCTGCCGACCTGATGGACTTCTCATGTTTACAAGCTGGGAAAGTGCAGGGGCGCCCGCTCATGAAGAGGGCCGTGCTGCGATCTCATCTCCAGATCATCCCACGCTGCACACCCCTGGGCTGATCCCCCCCCATGTGCGTCACCCGGGGCGGGTCTGCCCCCCCCCCCGCCCCCCCCACTTGGTACGCCACTGGGTGTATCTTAGGTAAAGCGCATCACTTTCTTAATGTGCCAACTGTATGGCTCTTCAGGTTATTCATATTTGCTGTATTCTTTGATGTACTGTACACTGATGATTGACTAAGCTTACTTGTACCGCTGGTCATATTCAATAAATGCAACTGTTAAAAAAACAAGCAAACAACATGATATTCTTTACGTCTGATTAGTTTCTGCTTGAATAAAAATATTGCTTATATTATGTTTTTGTATCATATATTATTTAGCTGTATAAGATATATTTACTCACTGTAGTTAATGATCATTAAGTACATTATATGACACAAAACTGATAATAATCATTTACGCTAAATCAACAGCTAAAACGAGCTATCAGAATTAATAATGTAGAGCTAGGTTTGCACTTGAGTTTAAGGATTTTCAAGCGTTTTTTAAGTGTTTTTATACACGTTTATACCCATGTTTTTCAGGCTTGAGTATTTTTGCTTTAGCCACCAAAATGTTAGCAAGAGGAGAGACAAGAAAGTGCACAAAAAACATAAGTTATGCGTGTTTTTTCAGGCAATTTTTTTTTTTTACACGCTCCCATTGGAGTCTGCAAGGGCCAAGAACACACAAATCTGTCCCAAAGGAATTCCTGTAGTTTTTCAAGCTGCCAGCAACACGCTTTAAACAACACAACGCTCTGGTGTGAACAGGCACCATAGGATACAATAGGAATCCTCATGTCAAGCATTGAAGCACTTCTACTAAAGCACGTCAAATTACTTAGGCTAGGTTCACACGGATGCAATGCGATTTCCAGGTGCAGTCGCAGTGTGATCTGATGGAAGATATCTCATTGCAAACTAGACATGTGTGATTAGTTTCATACGAATCGAAAATTCGTATGAATTTCTGTAAATTCGTACATTCAGGAGGATCCGAAATACGAATTGCTAAGCTTCGGAATTTTGTACGAAATACAAAATTTCGTTTACGAATTTCGGATTCAAATTCGTAATTTTTACGAAAAGTTAACAAACTTAAAAGTTAAAAACCCAGGAAGTCAGCACAGCACAGGGATGGTGGGAGCCCCTCATAATGATAAATTCATCATAACGAACATTCCTAATTGTTAAGAAAAGTTAATGAACCTAACGAAAATTTGTATTTAGTATGAAATTTCGGACACGAATTAAGAAATACGAAACGAAATGGAACGGAACGAAACAAAACAAATTTATTGACGGCGCACATGTCTATTGCAAACCGATTCTAACTTTTCATCCTCCAGCTGCCATTGTCCAGTGCAGGTTTGAATGTTATTGGCTACTATAAGTTGTGCAAGACAGATCTTTGAGTGTATTTAGGGTACTTAAAGTGTTACTAAACCCACAAAAGTAAAATTATCTGCATTGTGTAAAAAGGCTGTTTGATCCTGTATGCACAGATTCTCCTCTTCTACCACTGACTCCAGAACATCTCTTGATAGTACAGAGCCTTTGGAGTCAGGCTGCACATGCTCAGTTTGGTGTGCATTGCTAGAGAGGTTTTTTTTTTTCCCTCTTAAAAGGGTGCATGTGATCAGCACCGGGCCAATCAGCACTGTCCAGACAGAGAGTCAGGAGCCCTGCAGCCTCATAGGACAGCTTAGTACAGTGTGAAAACTCCTCCTACAAGCGCCACCAGGAACTGATAGAAATCACAAGACTGTTAAATACTGCTGATGAGAAAAGTTGTTTAGCAGTTTATATTTACTAAATTAATTGCATTTCCATGTTCTGTGTACTGTGGGGGACCAGATATGATGAATGCAGGCTCTTGGGTTTAGTAACACTTTAAGTTTATTTATTTTATTGTTCTTTAAAATGTTAAAATGTTTCTCTTTCTCTGTTTATTTGTGTACTGTCCCTTTAACCTGTTCAACCCCTATGCTGGCAGAGTTGTCTTTGCATTTTTTGCACGAATGTCTAAAAATGTAGGCCTTAAGATAACCTAAACCCCCCAAACATTATATATTTTCGAAAATCAGAGACCCTGGAGAATAAAATAGCGGCAATTCCAATCCTCATGCCACAAAATATTTGTGCAATGGTTTATCAAGTGCAAAAAAATAGACTGAAAAAGTTCATTTTAGATTGTGGCAGAAAAACAACCTACACAAACATGAGAAGAACATGCAAAGTCCATGCCCTTGTTGGAAATAAAATCCAGACAGGAGTGCCAACCTACTAGTAACAAGTAGACATGTGCGCCATCAATAAATTTGTTTCGTTTCATTCCGTTTCATGTCAGAAATTTCGTAGGAAATACAAATTTTTGTTAGGTTCGTTTACTTTTCGTAACAATTACGAATGTTCGTTATGATGAATCCCTGTGCTGACTTCCTGGGTTTTTAACTTTTAGGTTTGTTAACTTTTCGAAACAATTAAGAATGTTTGTTAGGAATTTGGATCCGAAATTCGTAAACGAAATTTCCTATTTCGTACAAAATTCGGAAGCATAGCAATTCGTATTTCGGATCCTCCCAAATGTACGAATATACGGAAATTCGTACAAATTTTCGATTCGTACGAAACTAATCGCACATGTCTAGTAACAAGGCTGTTAGTATATTGAACTAAGCAGTTTGCACGTTAATATTATAAATTGTAAAAGTTTGCTTGTCCCAGGCCAAATCTGTCCCACACCCCTTATCCCCCAGCTCCAGTAAATGTACTAACAAATCTTTTAGCTTTGTGTTTCCATTTCATGGACTGAAGGTCTGACATATTTCATGATATTTTTTTGGTATGCCAAGAGATAGCTATAGTCTTCAGTTACCTTAGAAGTATTTAGACATCGACGACCAGTGACAACGACATGCACATAGTGGCAATAAAATAACAAGACAGCACTAAGACGTTTTTTCAAGCTTTGCAGCTGAATTTTTGAAATTGAAATGCAGACTTCCAATTGGCCTCAGGCATGTCTTGAATGTATTTACACACCACATATTTGATTGAAAAATGCAATTAGAATTAAAATGTGTCATGTCTTGTTTAAATTAGCCACGTGTTACTTTAAAATGCCAGAGCTTTGGGCTCCCAATGAATTCTCCAATCCATTGGAAAAAGAATGTCATGTTGCATTAATTTTAGGGTGACAGGTGATATACTGTGGCTAGAAACTTGCTCTCACATTCGGAAATGTAAAGCTTGAAGCTCAGTGAACTGACTCAATATATGAAGCTTTTTCATGTTAGTGTGCTTGACACATATGAGATTTCATAAGTGAAAGTATATTGGTGTACCTGCAGCACATCTTCATTGCCCCATAGGATAAAAATGTATGCAAAAAAAAAAAAACAAAAAAAAAAAAGAGAGAAAAGAAAAGAAAAACAAATATAGCATAACCATTAAAATTCCTGGTTTCTCCAAATTAAAAAAAAAAAGTTTAAAACTTGTTTGCATCTCTTCTCATTTTCTGTTGAGTCTAATGCCGCGTACACGCCAGCGAACTTCTCATCGGACTGAACTCCGAAGGACTTTTCGACGGAGTTCCGACGAAACGGACATGCCTACACACAATCCCACCAAAGTCCGATCGTTTCAAACGTGATGACGTACGACCGGACTAGAAGAGGAAGTTCAATAGCCAGTAGCCAATAGCTGCCCTTGCGTCGTTTTCGGTCCGTCGGACTAGCATACAGACGAACGTTTTTTTCGATAGGAATTGAGTCCATCCGAAAGATTTGAAACATGTTCTAAGATTCGTCAGATTTTTTGACAGAAAAGGTCTGATGAAGTCCACACACGATCGGAATGTCCGACGGATTCGTTCCTTCGGACCTTTTCTGCCGGAAAATCAGGTCGTGCGTACGCGGCATAACACTCGACAAATAGACTGAACATGAGGAAACATAAACACAGACAGCAGAGGCTCCTTCTGAATCCAAAAACTATAGGAAAAAAAGTTTGGGCTGGGTGGACTCTAAAGCGGAGTTCCAGTAATTTTTTTGTTTATTAAAAGTCAGCAGCTACAAAAAGTGCTTAATAAACACACATTTACCTGTCCCACGATCCAGCAGTGCTCTCACCCCAGCCATGTTGTCCCTCAGCGGCGCCAGCATCTCTCCTAAGGGCATCCGGCTCTGCCAGTTTGCGGCTTCACAGTTGGGTGCCTACTATGCATACACGAGCGGTGCTAGGCTCTGTGACTGGTCTCAAAGTCTTCTAGGACTTGTCATGTGTCCCAGAAGATTTTGGGAAGGAGAACTTCCATTGACCAGAACAGTAGTGGGAGGAGGTGCCTGTCAAAATCGGGTACCTGCTCCCCCCTCCTCCCAAAAACCTCAGTTTCACAAACAGGAGGTAAGGAGGAGGCCTTAAAGTGGACGTTCCACTTTTGGGTGGAACTCCGCATTAATTCTTCCATTTACATTGATGGGAAATGGAGCTGCAGATGGGTACAGATCAGGCTGCATTAAGGCTGCAGATGGGTACAGATCAGGCTGCATTGAGGCTGCAGATGGGCACAGATCAGGCTGCATTGAGGCTGCAGAGGGATACAGATCAGGCTGCATTGAGGCTGCAGATGGGCACAGATCAGGCTGCATTGAGGCTGCAGATGGGCAAAGATCAGGCTGCATTGAGGCTGCATATGGGTACAGATCAGGCTGCATTAAGGTTGCAGATGGGTACAGATCAGGCTGCATTGAGATTGCAGATGGGTACAGATCAGGCTGTATTGAGGCTGTAGATGGGTACAGATCAGGCTGCATTGAGGCTGCAGATGAGCACAGATCAGGCTGCTTTGAGGCTGCAGATGGGTACAGATCCGGCAGCATTGAGGCTGCAGATGGGTACAGATCAGGCTGCATTGAGGCTGCAGATGGGTACAGATCAGGCTGCATTGAGGCTGCAGATGGGCACAGATCAGGCTGCATTGAGGCTGCAGATGGGTACAGATCAGGCTGCATTGAGGCTGCAGATGGGTACAGATCAGGCTGCATTGAGGCTGCAGATGGGTACAGATCAGGCTGCATTGAGGCTGCAGATGGGCACAGATACGGCTGCATTGAGGCTGCAGATGGGTACAGATCAGGCTGCATTGAGGCTGCAGATGGGTACAGATCAGGCTGCATTGAGGCTGCAGATGGGCACAGATCAGGCTGCATTGAGGCTGCAGATGGGCACAGATCAGGCTGCATTGAGGCTGCAGATGGGCATAGATCAGGCTGCATTGAGGCTGCAGATGGGCACAGATCAGGCTGCATTGAGGCTGCATATGGGTACAGATCAGGCTGCATTAAGGTTGCAGATGGGTACAGATCAGGCTGCATTGAGATTGTAGATGGGTACAGATCAGGCTGTATTGAGGCTGCAGATGGGTACAGATCAGGCTGCATTGAGGCTGCAGATGAGCACAGATCAGGCTGCTTTGAGGCTGCAGATGGGTACAGATCCGGCAGCATTGAGGCTGCAGATGGGTACAGATCAGGCTGCATTGAGGCTGCAGATGGGTACAGATCAGGCTGCATTGAGGCTGCAGATGGGCACAGATCAGGCTGCATTGAGGCTGCAGATGGGTACAGATCAGGCTGCATTGAGGCTGCAGATGGGTACAGATCAGGCTGCATTGAGGCTGCAGATGGGTACAGATCAGGCTGCATTGAGGCTGCAGATGGGCACAGATCAGGCTGCATTGAGGCTGCAGATGGGTACAGATCAGGCTGCATTGAGGCTGCAGATGAGCACAGATCAGGCTGCTTTGAGGCTGCAGATGGGTACAGATCCGGCAGCATTGAGGCTGCAGATGGGTACAGATCAGGCTGCATTGAGGCTGCAGATGGGTACAGATCAGGCTGCATTGAGGCTGCAGATGGGCACAGATCAGGCTGCATTGAGGCTGCAGATGGGTACAGATCAGGCTGCATTGAGGCTGCAGATGGGTACAGATCAGGCTGCATTGAGGCTGCAGATGGGTACAGATCAGGCTGCATTGAGGCTGCAGATGGGCACAGATCAGGCTGCATTGAGGCTGCAGATGGGTACAGATCAGGCTGCATTGAGGCTGCAGATGGGTACAGATCAGGCTGCATTGAGGCTGCAGATGGGCACAGATCAGGCTGCATTGAGGCTGCAGATGGGCACAGATCAGGCTGCATTGAGGCTGCAGATGGGTACAGATCAGGCTGCATTGAGGCTGCAGATGGGTACAGATCAGGCTGCATTGAGGCTGCAGATGGGTACAGATCAGGCTGCATTGAGGCTGCAGATGGGCACAGATCAGGCTGCATTGAGGCTGCAGATGGGTACAGATCAGGCTGCATTGAGGCTGCAGATGGGTACAGATCAGGCTGCATTGAGGCTGCAGATGGGCACAGATCAGGCTGCATTGAGGCTGCAGATGGGCACAGATCAGGCTGCATTGAGGCTGCAGATGGGCACAGATCAGGCTGCATTGAGGCTGCAGATGGGCACAGATCAGGCTGCATTGAGGCTGCATATGGGTACAGATCAGGCTGCATTAAGGTTGCAGATGGGTACAGATCAGGCTGCATTGAGATTGCAGATGGGTACAGATCAGGCTGTATTGAGGCTGCAAATGGGTACAGATCAGGCTGCATTGAGGCTGCAGATGAGCACAGATCAGGCTGCTTTGAGGCTGCAGATGGGTACAGATCCGGCAGCATTGAGGCTGCAGATGGGTACAGATCAGGCTGCATTGAGGCTGCAGATGGGTACAGATCAGGCTGCATTGAGGCTGCAGATGGGTACAGATCAGGCTGCATTGAGGCTGCAGATGGGTACAGATCAGGCTGCATTGAGGCTGCAGATGGGTACAGATCAGGCTGCATTGAGGCTGCAGATGGGCACAGATCAGGCTGCATTGAGGCTGCAGATGGGCACAGATCAGGCTGCATTGAGGCTGCAGATGGGCACAGATCAGGCTGCATTGAGGCTGCAGATGGGCACAGATCAGGCTGCATTGAGGCTGCATATGGGTACAGATCAGGCTGCATTAAGGTTGCAGATGGGTACAGATCAGGCTGCATTGAGATTGCAGATGGGTACAGATCAGGCTGTATTGAGGCTGCAAATGGGTACAGATCAGGCTGCATTGAGGCTGCAGATGAGCACAGATCAGGCTGCTTTGAGGCTGCAGATGGGTACAGATCCGGCAGCATTGAGGCTGCAGATGGGTACAGATCCGGCAGCATTGAGGCTGCAGATGGGTACAGATCAGGCTGCATTGAGGCTGCAGATGGGTACAGATCAGGCTGCATTGAGGCTGCAGATGGGCACAGATCAGGCTGCATTGAGGTTGCAGATGGGTACAGATCAGGCTGCATTGAGGCTGCAGATGGGTACAGATCAGGCTGCATTGAGGCTGCAGATGGGTACAGATCAGGCTGCATTGAGGCTGCAGATGGGCACAGATCAGGCTGCATTGAGGCTGCAGAGGGATACAGATCAGGCTGCATTGAGGCTGCAGATGGGTATAGATCAGGCTGCATTGAGGCTGCAGATGGGCACAGATCAGGCTGCATTGAGGCTGCAGATGGGTACAGATCAGGCTGCATTGAGGCTGCAGATGGGCACAGATCAGGCTGCATTGAGGCTGCAGATGAGTACAGATCAGGCTGCATTGATGTGCACTGACAATTATTTTGCTTCAAAGTGGTTTATTTTGAAAAAAGTTTTTTTCCGGAAACGTCCCTCTTAAATTGAAGGTGCGTGTTAAACGCCTGTGCGTGTTATACGCAGATAAATACGGAAGAAAGAAAGAAAGAAAGAAAGAAAGAAAGAAAGAAAGAAAGAAAGAAAGAAAGAAAGAAAGAAAGAAAGAAAGAAAGAAAGAAAGAAAGAAAGAAAGAAAGAAAGAAAGAAAGAAAGAAAGAAAGAATTAAATATATAAGTAAACCAATAAATAGTTAAGTAAAATGCCTAGCCGGATGTTGATTTGTGCATGAGTTACCCTCTAAAATGCGTACCAGACTCTACTCTCTATTTTTCCAGGCTCTACTTAAATTATTATTATTACTTTATTTAAATTTTTTTTGCTGTAGCATGTCCTATAGCAAGTGACATTTACAAAGAACAAAAATAATGATACAGGTCAATTTGATGGACATTTCTTTGCTTTTAAAGAAAACTTACCCCTTTAAATGTCCCGAAATATACACAGCAGGCCCTTGTCTGTGTGCTATTTGAAAAAAAAAAAAAAAATCTGGCAATGAAATGCCATTTTTTTCTTTTATATAAATGTGTACTCTGTACATCACACAGATGCGCCACTTCACAGGTAGGATTAGGACACCTTTGCAAGCATGTTATTTAACCACTTCAGCTCCGGAAGGTTTACCCCCTGCATGCCCAGGCCATTTTTTTGTAATACGGCACTGCGTTACTTTAACTGACAATTGCGCGGTTGTGCGACGCTGTATCCAAATAAAATGTATGTCCTTTTTTCCCACAAATAGAGCTTTCTTTTTGTGGTTTTTGATCACCTCTGCGGTTTTTATTATTTGCACTATAAACAAAAAAAGACAGACAATGAAAAAAAATATATATATATATATATATATATATATATATTTTACTTTCTGCTATAAAACATATCCAATAAAAAAATTTAAAAAATCTAATTTCTTCATCAATTTAGGAAATATGTATTCTGCTACATATTTTTGGTAAAAAAACCCAAATAAGCGTATATATAGATTGGTTTGCGCAAAAGTTATCGCATCTACAAACTATGGGATATTTTTATGGAATTTGTTATAGATTTTTTTTCTCTAGTAATGGTGGCTATCAGCGACTTATATCAGGACAAATCGGATACTAAGTGACACTTTTGACACTTTGTTGGGGACCAGTGACACTAATACAGTGTCAGTGCTAAATAATATGCACTGTCACTGTACTAATAACACTGGCAGGGAAGGGGTTAACATCAGGGGCAATCAAAGGGTTAAATGTGTTCCCTGGGGGTGCTTTCTAACTGTGGGGAGGGAGGTGCTTGTACTGTAAGAAGACAGAGAGCTGTTAGCAGAAACACAAGATCTCTGTCTTCTCCTGTCAAAAATGATCCGCATTGTTTACATAGGCAGACCGCTGTTCTGTGCCTTGGGAATGATCGGTGGGTCCAGGCGGTGCGCGCATGCGCCCCAGACCCGGAAGAAAAAGATACGTACAGGTACATGATTTTGCGCTAAAGGGTTGTCCTGCCGCAGTATATGTACGTGGGGCAGTCCTTAAGCGGTTAAAGTAATTGGTTATTTTTAACGTCCCACTATAAAGTGATCTTAAACACAGAGGTGTTAATTGTCATAATTCATTCACATAAATCATATATCATGCCACTGTATTTTGTTTTTTTTAACCGCTTGCCGACCAGCAGCCGTAATTTTACTGCGGCAGATCAGCATGATCCCGTGAGCCGTTGTAGCTATATGTCGGCTCGTGGGATTGGGATAGCAGGCGTGTGTGCACCCGCTGCACTGCGGGGGGTGCCAATGCTCATGGCCGACGGTCGCGATGACCGCCGGCCACAAGCGATCGCGGGCACAAGAGGCAGAACACGGAAGTGTGTGTGTAAACACACAAATCCCTGTTCTGCTCTGTGAGGAGAGACAGATCATGTGTTCCTAATAGCTAAGAACCACAATCCGTCATTTCCTCTAGTCAGTCCCCTCCCCCTACAGTTAGAAACACATAGCAGGGAACACAGTTAACCCCTTGATCGCCCCCTAGTGTTAACCCCTTCTCTGTCAGCGACCTTTTTATAGTAATCAGTGCATTTTTATAGCGCTGATCGCTGTATAAATGCCAATGGTCCCAAAAATGTATCAAAAGTGTCCGATGTGTCCACCATAATGTCGCAGTCCTGATAAAAATCGCAGATCACCGCCATTACTAGTAAAATACACTCACATGTGCGTCTCTATAGCTGGCATCACTAAATGGCGGACCTGCGGTCCTCGTTCAACAAGAGCTACTGCTCTTTCCGGACTGCCGCGATCGTGCCATTTAGCTACCGCTTTTGTCCCCAGCCTCCTCCGCTATCATTAGCAGAGTAGAGCAGAGCAGATGGCAGGAGGCGGGACAATTCTGCACTGGGGTTGGGACCAGCACTGCATTGAGAGAGGCAGCTGCCTGAATTAACTTTTCACGTGAACCAGGAGGTGATTGGCTGCTAGGAGGCGGTCCTAGCAACCAATCACCAGCTTGCTAATATAAAGTTACCCGGCCAGCTCCCGCGCCCCATCCAGTGATGCCTCTGCCTTCAGTTCAGGATTCTCCCGCCTCCTGCTCTCCGCTCTGTGAAAGGTAAGAGAGTGAAGGGAGTGAAGGATGGGGAGCGGGGGTCATGTATAGGGGGGCAGTTCTGTATGTGGAGGGGTCATGTAAAGGGGAGCAATACTGAGGGGGGGTGTGAAAGGGGCAGTGCTGTGTGTGTGTGGGGGGATGGGTGATGTAAAGGGGGACAGTGCTGTCGGGGGATATATGAATGGGGTAGTGCTGTGGGGGAATGTGAAGGGACAGTGCTGTGGGGGTGTGTGAAGGGCCAGTGCTGTGGGGGATGTGAAGGGGCAGTGCTGTGGGAGGGGTGTGAAGGGGGCAGTGCTGTGGGGGGGTGTGAAGGGGCAGTGCTGTGGGGGGGTGAAGGGGCAGTGCTGTGGGGGGGTGAAGGGGCAGTGCTGTGGGGGGAGGGGTGTGAAGGGCCAGTGCTGTGGGGGGATGTGACGGGGCAGTGCTGTGGGGAGGATAAATGAAGGGGGCAGTGCTGTGGGGGGGTGTGAAGGGACAGTGCTGTGGGGGGATGTGAAGGGGCAGTGCTGTGGGGGGAGGGGTGTGAAGGGCCAGTGCTGTGGGGGGATGTGAAGGGGCAGTGCTGTGGGGGGATATATGAAGGGGGCAGTGCTGTGGGGGTGTGTGAAGAGACAGTGCTGTGGGGGGATGTGAAGGGAGAAGGAACAGTGCTGTGGGGGGTGTGAAGGGACAGTGCTGTGGGGGGAGGGGTGTGAAGGGGCAGTGCTGTGGGGGGATGTGGAGGGGCAGTGCTGTGGGGGGATATATGAAGGGGGCAGTGCTGTGGGGGTGTGTGAAGAGACAGTGCTGTGGGGGGATGTGAAGGGAGAAGGGACAGTGCTGTGGGGGGTGTGAAGGGACAGTGCTGTGAGGGGAGGGGTGTGAAGGGGCAGTGCTGTGGGGGATGTGAAGGGGCAGTGCTGTGGGGGGATATATGAAGGGGCAGTGCTGTGGGGGGGTGTGAAGGGACAGTGCTGTGGGGGGGGATGTGAAGGGACAGTGCTGTGGGGGATGTGAAGGGGCAGTGCTGTGGGGGGATTTGAAGGGAGAAGGGACAGTGCTGTGGGGGGGTGTGAAGGGGCAGTGCTGTGGGGGGCGGTGTGAAGGGGCAGTGCTGTGAGGGATGTGAAGGGGCAGTTCTGTGGGGGGTATGTGAAGGGGCAGTGCTGGGGGTATATATGAAGGGGCAGTGCTGTGGGGGTGTGTGAAGGGACAGTGCTGTGGGGGGGATGTGAAGGGACAGTGCTGTGGGGGGATGTGAAGGGGCAGTGCTGTGGGGGGGATGTGAAGGGACAGTGCTGTGGGGGGATTTGAAGGGAGAAGGGACAGTGCTGTGGGGGGTGTGAAGGGACAGTGCTGTGGGGGGGCGGTGTGAAGGGGCAGTGCTGTGGGAGATGTGAAGGGGCAGTGCTGTGGGGGGTATGTGAGGTGGCAGTGCTGGGGGGATATATGAAGGGGCAGTGCTGTGGGGGGGTGAAGGGGCAGTGCTGTGGGGGGGCGGTGTGAAGGGGCAGTGCTGTGGGGGATATGAAGGGGCAGTGCTGTGGGGGGTGTGAAGGGGCAGTGCTGTGGGGGGTGTGAAAGGGCAGTGCTGTGGGGGGAGGGGTGTGAATGGCCAGTGCTGTGGGGGGGATATATGAAGGGGGCAGTGCTGTGGGGGGATGTGAAGGGGCAGTGCTGTGGGGGGATTTGAAGAGAGAAGGGACAGTGCTGTGGGGGGCGGTGTGAAGGGGCAGTGCTGTGAGGGATGTGAAGGGGCAGTGCTGTGGGGGGTATGTGAAGGGGCAGTGCTGGGGGGATATATGAAGGGGCAGTGCTGTGGGGGTGTGTGAAAGGGCAGTGCTGTGGGGTGGGCGGTGTAAAGGGGCAGTGCTGTGGGGGGCGGTGTGAAGGGGCAGTGCTGTGGGGAATGGGAAGGGGCAGTGCTGTGGGGGGATATGTGAAGGGAGCAGTGCTGGGGGTTGTGAAGAAGGCAGTGCTGTGGGGGGATGTGAAAGGGGCAGTGCTGTGGGGGGATATGTGAAGGGGGCAGTGCTGTGGGGGATGTGAAGGGGGCAATGCTGGGGGGATATATGAAGGGGCAGTTCTGTGGGGGGATGTGAAGAGTGCAGTGCTTGGGTGCATATATAAAGGTGGCTGTGCTGTTGGGAGATGTGAAAGGGGCAGTGCTGGAGGGGTATGTGCAGGGGCAGTGCTGTGGGGGGAAGTGAAGGCGGAAGTGCTGTGGGGGGGAATTGAAGGCGGCAGTGCTGTGGGGGGGGAGTGAAGGAGGCAGTGCTGTGGGGGGTGTGAAAGGGGCAGTGCTGTGGGGGGGATATGTGAAGGGGGCAGTGCTGTGGGGGGATACATGAAGGGGCAGTGCTGTGAGGGGGTGTGAAGGGGCAGTGCTGTGGGGGATGTGAAGGGGGCAGTTCTGGGGGTATATATGAAGGGGCAGTGCTGTGGGGGGGATGTGAAGGGGCAGTGCTGTGGGGGGGTGTGAAGGGGGCAGTGCTGGGGGGATATATGAAGGTGGCAGTGCTGTTGGGGGATGTGAAAGGGGCAGTGCTGTTGGGGGATGTGAAAGGGGCAGTGCTGGAGGGGTATGTGAAGGGGGCAGTGCTGAGGGGGATGTGAAGGCGGCAGTGCTGTGGGGGATGTGAAGGGGCAGTGCTGTGGAGGATGTGAAGGAGGCAGTGCTGTGGGGAATGTGAAGGGGCAGTGCTGTGGGGGATGTGAAGGAGGCAGTGCTGTGGGGGATGTGAAGGGGCAGTGCTGCAGGGGGGGGTGTGAAGGGGGCAGTGCTGGGGGGATATATGTAGGTGGTAGTGCTGTTGGGGGATGTGAAAGGGGCAGTGCTGGAGGGGTATGTAAAGGGGGCAGTGCTGGGGGGATGTGAAGGGGCAGTGCTGTGGGGGGCTGGGGGGATGTGAAAGGGGCAGTGCTGGGGGGATATATAAAGGGGCAGTGCTGTGGGGGGATGTGAAGGGGAAGTGCTGTGGGGGGGTGTGAAGGGGGCAGTGCTGGGGAGATATATAAAGGGGCAGTGCTGTGGGGGATGTGAAGAGGGCAGTGCTGTGGGGGATGTGAAGGGGCAGTGCTGTGGGGGATGTGAAGGAGGCAGTGCTGTGGGGGATGTGAAGGGGCAGTGCTGTGGGGGGATATGTGAAGGGGGCAGTGTGGGGGGATGTGAAGTGCAGTGCTGTTGGGGGATATGTGAAGGGGGCAGTGCTGTGGGGGATGTGAAGGAGGCAGTGCTGTGGGGGATGTGAAGGGGCAGTGCTGTGGGGGGATATGGGAAGGGGGCAGTGCGGGGGGATGTGAAGGGGCAGTGCTGTTGGGGGATATGTGAAGGAGGCAGTGCTGTGGGGGATGTGAAGGGGCAGTGCTGTGGGGGGATATGTGAAGGGGGCAGTGCTGGGGTGGATGTGAAGGGGCAGTGCTGGGGGGATGTGAAGGGACAGTGCTGTGGGGGATGTGAAGGGGCAGTGCTGTGGGGGATGTGAAGGGGGCAGTGCGGAGGGGGAAGTGAAGGGGCAGTGCTGGGGGGATATATAAAGGGGCAGTGCTGTGGGGGGATGTGAAGGGGAAGTGCTGTGGGGGGGTGTGAAGGGGGCAGTGCTGGGGGGATATATAAAGGGGCAGTGCTAGGGGGATGTGAAAGGGGCAGTGCTGGGGGGATATATAAAGGGGCAGTGCTGGGGGGGATGTGAAGGGGCAGTGCTGTGGGGGATGTGAAGAAAGCAGTGCTGTGGGGGGATGTGAAGGGGCAGTGCTGTGGGGGATAACTGCAGTTATCTGGGAATCATTGAACTGGTGCACTATCCCGGATTCCTAGGTGCACAGGTAAAGCAATGCCTCTGGATGTACCAGGCTTATTGTTGGCATAAATTGTCAGATTACATTAGTGCCAGATCTAATACTGGTACTGTTGAGCAGGAAACCAATACACCAGACATTGATGAACCTATACATAACTATCAAGTGTAACATAAGTGTCATGCATACTGGGAGCCAGATTTTTTGTATTTTTTTGGTCGGTCAGATTGGGGAAACCCCTGTCTCCTTTTCCCGTGGGCAAATGGGGCATGTTCTCAACTCTGCATTAGCTTCAAGATGCAACTTGCAACTCACACAGGACTTTTTCTCCTCTGTCCCTCAGGTGATAGGAACAGTGACAGAGAAAAAAGAAGTATATGCTGCTGATGGGGCAGTCATGTTTCTTTTCTATGCATTTGCAAAACATTTTAACTGTAGGGCTTAATTACCTGTGGGAGTGTGTAAATAAACCCCACTGTGTGAATATCTTCTATACTAAAAAGTTTGGCTTTAATAAAAAAAAATATCTAATGGAACCTCCACACGTTTAGGTGAAGGTAGTCCTGGCCAAAGAGGCAAAAACTCCATTGTGGAGAAAATAATAGAACAGCATATTTTTCATTACAAAATGACTTTTCATTGTGAAAAACAATTGATTGATAAGACATATTTACAGAGTACTGGCTGTACACTCCTGTAGCCAGAATGGCCTTCTAGCTGAATTGTTGGCATGCTGACTTATCAGCATATGTTAACACAGACAATTCTACATTAAATGGAAGACGTACAAAAGACAAATATGACTTCAACGTGGCTGAACTACTTTTCAAATCACATTTTATATATACATATATATATATATCCCTTACAATTAAAGTAATTGAATCAAAAAGTACCCTAGACTGTGATCACAAGAGGGAAACTAATCAAACACAGAGCTTTCTTTAATTTAGTCATTTTTGCAGTGTCTGGTGTGAATCCAGGTGACTTTTCCTTCAAGTTTTGTAGAACTGTACATAAAATAAACCAGAAAGCATCAAAAACTATATAACAACTGGCTGCAGGTGGCATCTATCCTAACAGGGTGTGTGGACTTGATGTGATGGGTCTGTTATATTTAAATTTTATTTATTATTACTCTTACATCATGGACCGCACATCAAGTTATTATCAAAAACCTTAAAATTTCATTTTTGTAGAAAAACTTCTTATGTATCTCATCCATCTTGGCTTTGTTAAATATTATGGCAGCTGTATTCCAAATAACAACCTTATCTTAACCCTTTCATGACTAAGCCTATTTTTGAAATTTGGTGTTTACAAGTTAAAATCCGTATTTTTTGCTAGAAAATTAATTACAGTACCCAAACATTATATATATTTTTTTAGCAGAGAATCTAGAGAATAAAATGGCGATTGTTGCAATATTTTTTTATCACACGGTATTTGTGCAGCGGTGTTTTAAACGCAAATTTTTGGAAAAGGGACACTTTCATGAATTTTAAAAAATCCAAACAGTAAAGTTACCCCAATGTTTTTGTATAATGTGAAAGATGATGTTACGCCGAGTAAATAGATACCAAACATGTCACCCTTTATAATTGCATGCACTCGTGGAATGGTGACAAACTATGGTACCTATGAATTTCCATAGGCGACGCTTTAAAATTTTTTTACGGTTACCAGGTTTGAGTTACAGAGGAGGTCTAGGGCTAGAATTATTGCTCTCACTCTGACGATCGCGGCGATACCTACATGTGTGATTTGTTTACATAATCTCATTCATTACAAATTTCCCCATTAACCTGAATTTCATTTCCAACCAAAGGTTGTCTAAACCAGTTTCAATATATCTATATTATTAATAAAATTGTTAAACTCATATTACAAATGAATACTCATTATTACTTAATTTTACTTAATTTTCCTTTTTTAAATGCACTGTTTCCACTATAAAAGGATATTCAATTTGTGTAATACATGGTTAAATGTATCCTTCATTTAAACCATGTTTGGAAAACAGATTCAAAAAATAATTGTGATCACATTGTTTATCATTAGATTCGTTAACCCGGCACATTTTGTTATAAATGTTTTGTCTAAAAAATTGGAATTGGCATGGTGTCCTTCCAGCTTATCACTGACTTCTCATCCCAGCCACATTCTTTCATGAGAGCACAAAGGAGGGGGTCACATCTGCTTACATCACACACACAATGGATAGAACTAAAGGTCCCAGCATTCACACACATACACGAATAGCTAAAAATCGCTTACATTTTTCCCATTTGTACACAACACATGCATATCATTCTCTCACTTTTTTTAACTCTTTAATATTTCCCTGCTTAAATTCTGCTTTCCTTATTTTGTTCAGATATCCTTTATATCTAGCTTCTATGATTCTATGATCAGACGGGCAGCCACAGTGCTCATCCTATCTTCCCTCTCTGACAACATTTAAAGTATTCTGTTTTAACTCCCATTACTCTGTTTCTTGACTTTACTAGTGCCTGACCCCAAATTCATCCCACAACTTAACATGACAATGTCCCTTTCTGTCTAGTGTTAATTGTCAGCCTTGATCCATCCTGCTCACATAGATAGCTGTTTCTCTAGCTGTTTACTCTGCATGATTCTTAGTCCCTGTGGACTTTGGTGGTAACCCTTTACCCAATTTGGATCCCTGTCCACTTTAACCATTAATCTAGGGGATCAGTATAGGCTGAATCGCTCCTCCGGTTCATATATAGCGCTCCTCTTGCGCTGGGCATTTTTGAGGGTCTCTTACCCTTCATTCCCTTACTTAATTTAATGCCCATAATGACTGGCCAGTCTTCTCTACGTGTGCCTATACCCTCTTGCCTCTAAACTACTTTATCTAGCAGATGTACTACATATACCTGTGATCAGCACTATTCTTCCCTTTCTTATCTATAACACTCCGATGGACAATAGACAGGGACAACATAACATATAACCACCAATCAATACAGTTCAATTAAGGGGAGTAAAATAGGTACCCTTTGTCCCAAAAATGCCTTACCAATCAAGGAAGTCTGATAACTCAAATATAAGCAAAAGGCTTACCTCAGCCGGCTGATTATCAGAAATTCCCGGATCGTCTCAAGCTCCTCGTTTCGGATACTCAGGGTCACCAGTAAAGCCCCTCCTATGCAAAGATCGCCACTTGACCAGGACATTTTGATGATAGGCAACTCCTATCCTCATATTGATTAGTGGTTCCAAATTAATGACTACTGCAGTAGGGAACAGACACAAAAGATATGCTCAGCATCTTTCCAAATAACTGTTCTGCTTTATTATGATGCAATTGAAGGTTTTTATATACATGATTACGTAGGTATCACATTAATATTACAATCGTACGTTTATGGTAACAAGGGGCGTTACATAGGCAGGCTAATTCTAATCAGGACTCGAAAGAGTAAACATGTACTGAAAACATTATTAGTGCCGTGTGCACAGTGAGGGCAATGTGTAATACATACAAAATAGAATACAATTATATACAGAACTTACAAATTTCCATTACAATTCCCATAGCCAAAAGTTGAGCAGCATTGACCTAGGAAGACCTAATGAATAATAATGATACCATATTCTGTGGACCTAGCTGTGTTTAAAGTGAGAAATAATTATTTAAATACACTATATTTGCAAAAGTATTGGGACTCCTGCCTTTACACACGCATTAACTTTATTGGCATCCCAGTCTTAGTCCGTAGGGTTCAATATTGAGTTGGCCCACCGTTTGCAGCTTTAACAGCTTCAGCTCTTCTGGGAAGGCTGTCCACAAGGTTTAGGAGTGTGTCTATGGGAATGTTTGATCATTCTTCCAGAAGCACATATGTGAGCTCAGGCACTGTTGTGGATGAGAAGGCCTGGCTTGCAGTCTCGCCTCAAATTCATCCCAAAGGTGTTCTATCTGGTTCAGATCATGACTCTGTGCAAGCCAGTCAAGTTCCTCCACCCCAAACTCACTCATCTATGTCTTTATGGACCTTTCTTTGTGTACTGGTCCAAATCATTTGGTGGAGGGGGGATTATGGTGTGGGGTTGGTTTTCAGGGGTTGGGCATGGCCACTTAGTTACAATGAAGGGACATTTTGGACAATTTCATGCTCCCAACTTTGTGGAAACACTTTGGGGATGGCCCTTTCCTGTTTCTACATGACTGCACACCAGTGCTCAAAGCAAGGTCCATAAAGACATGGATGAGCAAGTTTAGAGTGGAGGAACTTGACTGGCCTGCACAGAGTCCTGACCTCAACCCAATATAACATCTTTGTGATGAATTAGAGCGGAGACTGCAAGCCAGGCCTTTTCGTCTAACATCGGTGCCTGACCTCACATATGCACTTCTGGAAGAATGGTCAAACATTCCCATAGACACACTCCTAAACCTTGTGGACAGCCTTCACAGAGAGTTGAAGCTGTTATAGCTGCAAAGGGTGGGCCAACTCGGTATTGAACCCTACGGACTAAGACTGGGATGCCATTAAAGTTCATGTGCGTGTAAAGGCAGGTGTCCCAATTCTTTTAGCAATATAGTATATATACTAGGATTTTAATAACACATTAAATTGCTACAATGCATCACAAATAAGTGTTCAAAGAAAATCGTAATTGGTAATTTATACAATCTCTTTAATATACACTCTGATGCATCTAGGAGATAAATAAAACTAAACAAAGACTATTATAAAACAAGAGTTTAATCTCTATTTTTAATTATAAACATTCCAATAAAAATTCACAGTACATTAATATTTATAATGAAATATTATTTAAAAGTTTGTAATTTTTTAATTACATTTAAACTTTAGTAATTAAATACAAATTGTAATGGAATGAAAGCTACGGCAATATTTATGAGGACATTCTTATCAATTTGTCGGATAATTTTTCTTTTAATGCAGTCGAGCAATGTTCCTGCTAAAAATAATTGTAATTAAAATAATATATATAGAGAGAAATCACTACTCTACATGTTTAGTATACTCGGTTTAAGAAGAAGAAAAATACAATTTACAGTTAACAAAAAATAAGCTAGAATCGTGAATGCTGAGTGGAATTTGGTGTCAAGAAATTTGTATTTGCTTTATTTGAGTATTTATTATCAACATATAATGAAGCTTTTAACAAAGGACACCTAATCATTCTTTTTTTTTGTTCTAAAATTGTGCAACTTAACGTGTACAGTTTCAAAAACCGAGAACAAACTTGCATCTAAATTGAGGCTTACCCAATTATAGTTGTGGTGGTTGCATTAGTTTGTTTTTTTAGACATTTTTCCTTTGTTTTAATCAAGTGATCCTGCCAGCAACACAGTTCCTGTCCTAGGGCGACAACACTCACTGAGTGTCCTGTATCTATGGAGGATCAGCATTGTCACCCTGAGAAAGGAAGTGTGTTAGGATAAGTGAAGAGCTCAAGATTTGATCCAAACTTTGTTTTCGGTCATTTGCCTTGCTTTTAGCCGTGGCCATATTTGGTTAATGACATTACCTGGAAGAACCTGTCCCTTTGTTAACTTTTAGCAACTGGACCCTAGAAGATGTCATTCAACCCAAGTCAGCAAGGGGATAGGACATGTCTGTTGATCGGCAGGATGTTTCTATGAGTAGATGTCTAGAACTGTTCATTGTGATTGACATGGGTGTACATTTTTTAATAAAGGAATTATGAAAAACGATGGGGTTGATTTACTGAAGGCAAATAGACTAATAAAGGCAAATAGATGCGTTCTGCAAGTGCAATTGCTCCAGAGCTTATTAAATGAGTTAAAGGTTCACTTTGCAAAGAATAACCAATCATGTGCAAGGAAAATTTAAGAAAACGCATTTTTGCTTGCCATGTTTGGATGATAAAAGTCAGCAGAGCTTCTGCTCATTTACTAAGCTCTGGAGCAACTGCGCTTTGCAAAGTGTACAGTCTATTTGCCATTAGTAAATCAACCCATATGTGACCTCATTTACTTCTTACCTTTTTGTGGGATGGAGAAGGGGTATTCATTCACATAGGGGTAGCATCTGGATGCACCCTTATTGTTAAAGGGGGCTTCAAGATTCTGATAACCCCCACAACCTTGTCCACATCAGCATGAGTAGAAGGTTTTGCCATGAGGGTTCCCACTGGAAAGGTACCCCCCCCCCCATGTTGAGGAAATGTGGCTTTGTATGGTTCAGAAGGAGGGCTGCAAACTCATCCCACCCCAATGTTTCTGGCCTGGCAGGCTGCATGCTCAGTTAAGGGATCTGGTATGGAGTTTTGGGTGAAACCCTAAGCTTTTTTTTCTTGTTCTTTGATTGGGGTCCTCCTGTGGAGTTTTGGGGGTGGGGCACCACAATTTTTTATTTTAATATATATATTCTTTTAGTTGGCTCTCATCAAGGCTCAGGCAATGTCCACTGCCTGATGCCATGTATTTGACTATTGTCTGTTTTATGATTTTATTCTCAGACTTTACTGTACATGAAATCAGGTTACTTTTGAATGTTTGAGTGAACTTCTGAAACAAATGCTGCTGGATAGAATGGTAACATGGATAACATTGTTGTATTTCAGTTGACGGTTGGACCAGTCTATTGTTCTGTAACTGTGGTCAAACAATAGCTTGACCTTCTGGCATATATGACCTTTGGCATGTATGAGACAAAAGTGCCATCTAGAGGGCGAATTGGAGAATGTTTCTCCCATTGAAACTCAATATTGCGAAATCACATTGCAATCACCTTCATGGCCGTCAGAAGGTGATTGGTGTCTTTTAAATAGCTGGGCAAGGAACATACCAGAGGTTGTAGCTGGCCATCCATCCTTTGGCTAAGTTTCTCATTTAGGAAACCTATTCCCGTGACAATAGGTCTCCCCTGCAGAGGGTCCAAGACCTTATGAGTTTTGGGGAGATGATGAAATGTGGGCAAAATAGGGCATTCTGGGATTAAAGACTCTGCCTCCTTTTTACTAAACACACCAAGGTGAATCCCACTCTGAATCAAACTATACAGTTCACCTCTATACAATTACAATTACAATATAAAGGCCCCCTTTTGTCAGAATTTCTTATCACAATAGATGAATCATTTTGCAAATCACATAAAGCAGACCTGTCCTGTGACGTAAGGTTAGCAGTGTAAGTCCCAGAGGCATGTGTGGCTGTAGCCAATTTAACGAAATCTCTCTCCACGCATCTCTGGAATTTACCCATTTCAGTGGTGCGTGTTTGAATGGGATAAAAATCTGACTGCTCTTTCACATTCACCTTACCTTATTCACCTTCACTTTGCCATAGGTTCAGACAGCATGGTTATCCAAAATGGATGCTGGAACGTGCATACACCATTGCGAAAAACACAACAGGGAGGATCTATTAACCAATCACCAATGACCCCAATGTAAATATAATAACAAACCAGCTTTGGTTACCCCCTTTAGTCGGGAGTTTTACCAAATTAGGGACACAGTGAACAGGTACTTGCCGCTTTTGTTTGAAGATGAGTCATTGCTGGAGATTTTACATGATGGGATCAATGTTATACCCAGCAAAGCCCGCTCCCTAGGAAATACTCCCAGTTTCTTTTGTCCTACACCTGAGAAATCTACCACTTGGCTACATTTTAAAGGTAACTTTGAATGTGGCACCAGAGATTGTTCTTGTTACCCACACATTCTCAGAGGACATGAATTGACATCTAGTAATAACATCAAGATCATTCACTTGAAACACTTCTTTAATTGCAACATTACATATGTGATCTATGCCATTACGTGTAAGTTTTGTAAAATTCAATATGTGGGACATACTACCCGTAGATTAAGCAATCGTTTCCGTGAACACTTAAACGATATTAGAGTGGGTAAATCCACCAATGTAGCGAGACATTTTAATGATCACCATGATGGGGATGTTGCCCTTGTACATATACAGGTTGTGGAGAGGGTTAAACTTCTATTTAGAGGTGGTGATTTGTTTAGATTGTTATGTAAAAGGGAAGTTTTTTGGATTTTTCATTTATGTACTCGTATTCCCTCTGGTCTTAATTTTGAATGGGATGTTTCCCACTATTTTGTTTAGGCTTTATGCTCTGGTGATGTTGGTCTGCCCCTTGTGATATATGTACATTAATATATGGTATATTTACATGTGTATTCTTTTTAGTATGCTTTATAATATATTTTCTTGAATAATATATATGCATATTTTTGGTAAACATCCTTGGAGTATTTTTATAATGGAAATGCATTCTTCTAGGTGTATTTCGTAATTTTGATGTTTATTGGTTCCCATGACAGTTAGTTTGCGATTGTTATTATTTTTTGCTGCATATATGTTTCCCTTGTGTTACTCCATTTGGGATACATTGGTAGCTGTTTATATTCACTCCATTACTCTTTTAGGTGTTTATATATATATATATATATATATATATATATATATATATATATATATATATATATGTTTGCAAACTACATATCTACATATGCCCATTTTCAATTCCTTAATAATGTTTTTTATTTGAACATTAATCACTTATGGATGATATATATTCTCTCTCGCTAGTTTTCTCTTTCCCTTGTCCTTTTTTTGTGCGGCATTCAAACAGGGAGTTTGCGGTCTCAGTATGACAGGCTATGTCTCCAACGCTTCCTGACACTGGCTCTCAAATTTTTAAGTGTCCCGTTCACCCCCTTATTTATATTTATTTATATTTATATTTGGATTGTATTTCCAACTGTCTTTATAGCATCCTATTTTTTGTGTGCAATGAGTGGCCTTTTACCAGATGATTTAAGCTATGGGACATCTAATCTTAGTTCTGTTTTTGATTTTTTTTCCAGTGTTATCTCTATTGCCCCAGAACTTCTTCTGCTGTATATCTTCACTTTTCCCCTTTGTTTTTTGTTATATATATTTGGTTTATGGATAAGCAATACTATATGTATATATGTATATATATATATATATATATATATATATATATATATATATATATATATATATATATATACAATGCTGTGAAAAAGTATTTGCCCCTTTCTGATTTTTCATTTTTTTGCATATTTGTCACACTTAAATGACTCAGATCATCTAACAAATTTTATTATTACACAAAGATAACCCAAGTAAATACAAAATGCAGTTTTTAAACGATGGTTTCATTTATTAAGGCAAAAAAGCTGTCCAAACGTGCCTGGCTTTATGTGAAAAAGTAATTGCCCCCTAAATCTAATAACTGGTTGTGCCACCCTTGGCGGCAACAACTGCAAACAAGCGTTTGCGATAACTAGCAATGAGTCTTTCACATGTTGCTGTTGAGCAATTTTGGCCCACTCTTCTTTGAAGAATTGTTTTAATTCAGTCCCATTGGGGGGTTTTCCAGCATGAACGGCCTGTGTAAGGTCATGATACAGCGTCTCAATTGGATTTAAGTCTGGGCTTTGACTAGGCCACTCCAAAACCTAATTTTTGCTTTGTTTGAACCATTTGGAGGTGGACTTTGTGCTGTTGTGTTTCGGATCATTGTCCTGCTGCATAACCCCAGTGCACTTGAGCTTGAGGTTACAAACTGATGGCCAGGCATTTTCCTTTAGGATTTTCTAGTAGAGCTCAGAATTCATGGTTCCATCAATTATGGTAAGTCGTCCAGGTCTTGAAGCTGTAAAGTAGCCCCAGACCATCATGCTACCACCACCATGTCTGACTGTTGGTATGATGTTCTTGTTATGAAATGCTGTATTAGTTTTATGCCAGATGTAACGGGACACAGACTTTCCAAAAAGTTACATTTCTGTCTCATCAGTCCACAGAATATTTGCCTAAAAGTTTTGGGGATAATCAAGATGTTTTTTGGTAAATGTGAGATAAGCCTTTGTGTTCTTTTTGGTCAGCAGTCACTTTGGCCTTGGAACTCTCCCATTGATGCCATTTTTGCCCAGTCTCTTTCTTATTGTTGAATCATAAATACTGGTCTTACCTGAGGCAAGTGAGGCCTGCAGTTCTTTAGATGTTGTTTTAGGTTCTTTTAAGACATCCTGGATGAGTCGTCGTCATGCTTTTGGAGTAATGTTTGTAGGCTGGCCACTCCTGGGCCAGATATCTCCATTTCTGGATAATGGCTCCAGTTATCTCCATTTGTAGATAATGGCTCTCCCCGTGGTTCACTGGAGTTCCAAACCCTTAGAAATGGCTTTGAAACCATTCCTAGACTGATACATGTACATTACTTTGTTTCTAATCTGTTCTTGATATTTTTTAGATTGTGGCATGATGTGTGGCTTTTTGTGATTTGTTAGCGTGCTTCACTTTGTCAGACAGCTTCTATTTATGTGATTTCTTGATTCAACAGGTCTGGCAGTAATCAGGCCTGGGTGTGGCAAGTGAAATTTAACTCAGTTTTCAAAAAAATTATGGTTAATCACAGTTTATTCATGATTCAGCATGGGAGGGGGCAGTTACTTTTTCAGGCAGGTTTAAACAGCTTTTTTTCCTTAATAAATGGAATAATCATTAAAAAACTGCATCTTGGATTGACTTGGGTTATCTTTGTGTAATAGTAAAATGTGTCTGATGATCTGAATCATTTCAGTGTGAGAAATATGCAAAAAAAAAAAAAAAAAAAATCAGGAAGGGGGCAAATACTTTTTCACAGCACTGTATATATGTATGATCTACACTGAGCAAAATTATAAACGCAACACTTTTGTGTTTGCCCCTATTTATCATGAGCTGAACGCAAAGATCTATGACTTTTTCTATGTACACAAAAGGCCTATTTCTCTCAAATACTGTTCACAAATCTGTCTAAATCTGTGTTAGTGAGCACTTCTCCTTTGCCGAGATAATCCATCCACTTCACAGGTGTGGTATATCCAGATGCTGATTAGACAGCATGATTATTGCACAGGTGTGCCTTAGGCTGGCCTCAATAAAAGGCCACTCTAAAGTGTGCAGTTTTATCACACAGCACAATGCCACAGATGTCGCAAGTTTTGAGGGAGCGTGCAATTGGCATGCTGACCACAGGAATGTCCACCAGAGCTGTTGCCCTTGAATTAAATGTTCATTTCTCTACCATAGGCCGTCTCCAAAGGCATTTCAGAGAAGTTGGCAGTACATCAGACCGGCCTCACAACCACAGACCACATGTAACCACACCAGCCCAAGACCTCCACATCCAGCATCTTCACCTCCAAGATCGTCTGAGACCAGCCACCCAGACAGCTGCTGCAACAATCGGTTTGCATAACCAAATAATTCCTGCACAAACTGTCAGAAACCATCTCAGGGAAGCTCATCTGCAACGTCCTCATCGGGGTCTCGACCTGACTGCAGTTTGTCGTCGTAACCGACTTGAGTGGACAGATGCTCACATTCATTGGCATCTGGCACTTTGGAGAGGTGTTCTCTTCATGGATGAATCCCGGTTTTCACTGTACAGGACAGATGGCAGACAGCATGTATGGTGTCATGTGGGTGAGCCCATGGTGGCAGTGGGGTTATGGTACGGGCAGGCGTATGCTATGGACAACAAACACAGGTGCATTTTATTGATGGCATTTTGAATGCACAGAGATACCGTAACAAGATCCTGAGGCCCATTGTTGTGACATTCATCCACGACCATCACCTCATGTTGCAGCATGATAATGCACGGCCCCATGTTGCAAGGATCTGTACACATTTCCTGGAAGCATCCCAGTTCTTGCATGGCCAGCATACTCATGTCACCCATTGAGCATGTTTGGGATGCTCTGGATTGGCGTATATGATGGCGTTTTCACCTGGTGATCTGGCCAGTATCACAAATCCTGTATTAGAGTGCCCCCCACTTTGGATGAAGGAGCATGGGGGGCATCTTTGGACAAAAGCTTTGCCAAGCTGAGGTTTGTGAGATAAAATTCATTGTGGTAACATGCAATAAGACATACCTTTAAAGAAAATGTTGCTGATGGTGAAGATGTGAGTGGACCATACAGGTAACACTGGGGTTTAGAGCTGCTACTTTTCCTAGAGCCCTACTTAGCCTTAATTTGGATCAGGGTTTTTGCTTACACATGATTGGATTGAAGTCAGCACAACTTTCCTTAATTCACTAAGCTATGTAAATTTTCTCTTGTCAAAGTGAATTTTCTTTTTGCTAAGGGAATTCACACTTACCATAGTTAATTAGATGAAGATGTGCTGACTTCAATCATACCTGCAGTCATAATTAATAATATTCATTCCTATTTAACCCCTCATTTTTAGTTGCCCTTATTAACTCCTTCCCCTCTCCTTCTCACATTAGCTATTTTTTTATTATTTCTATTTCCTTGTTTTAATTATTTTTCAATTATAATAAGGGCGCAGGTGCTCAGCTCTGCTGCTAATAATAATTATTAGGTTTCAACAAAGAAAATAACATATGCATTTATTTAACTGCAAACAGTAAAATAATTCAGCTTGAGACCTTGTGTTTGTAGCACAGACCCCAAACAGGTCCTGCAAAATTGTCCCAGGTTCAATTCCCAATTGGGTGCATGGCAGCCAGTCGCACAACAACCCCACGGTCTTCAAAAATGACAAGGCAGTGAGTGTCTTTCTAAGGTTTAATGCTCGTTAAACTTTAATGGGGTGTAGTTAAGACTTAGGGATTCTCCAGAATTTAGTGCACAAGATATTCAGAGGATGCTGTCTCTCTCTCTCTCTCTCTTTAGGGGCATACTTTCCCCGCTCCTTGCAAGGAAAACAGCCCAAGCACTTTTGGGACTTCCAGCAGGACAAGTCCCACTTTGACAGCACTGGTACAATCACACCAGGGGTTAAACAGCAAGCAGTAACTAGGATCCCACTTCCAGGCCTCTACTTACTGTGTCCTCAGATACTTGGATTGATTCTGTCCAATATTGGCTAGACACTGTACAGTATCTCTAGGCTGGATCCTCAATGCACCCCCTTACTTGGCTCTGAACTGCTTCCAGGAACATAGCCCCCCCAGCTCTATCATACCGTGTTTCCTCGAAAATAAGACCTACCCCGATAATAAGACATAGGATTCATTAAGGTGAAAAAACACAAATGTTTACAACCCCTAAACAAACTGAAGTTAAAAGCTGATTGGTTACTATCCACAGCTGCACCAGATTCTGTGTGCACCAGTTTTTGTAAATCTCCCCCATTGGATCTATAGGTTGCATATGGTTATTATTTCTTGTGGCTGTCCATAAATATTTCATGAGTTGTTTTTAGCATCACATAAAAGAATGAAAAATTGGTAAAATGCTTTATACCGAAATTGCAATTTTAGTTTCATTCTAAACAGCCCAAATTATAGAATAAAATGCATACTTTTTAGCTACAGTAACACTATTTAATAAGTAGAAAACAATGTTTTTTTTAGTGATTCTTTGTCTTTTTTTTTGTCTATAGACTGCACAGAAAATAAAAAGATTTTTTTTAAGACAATATCACCAAATTGAGCCCCCCTATAAAACAAGATATGTATGTTTAATGATAATATTAATGACAAAGTTATTGCTGAATAAACAGGCCCATAGCAGACATGTGAACATGTTCTGGTCTATAATCACATATATAGTGGTGAAAGCTAAAGTAGTCAAAGTCCATATACAAGCTTAGCCCTTCCCGTTTACTTGCCACCCTCTCCTTCCCATTAAAGCGGAGTTCCACCCAACTTTTATACTTGGTCTTAAACGAAAGACCACCCCTCGTTTTTGAATATACATCCACAATATACAATATACATAGCAATATTTTTTTTCCTTACCTTAGTAGTAAAAAGGTGAATTTCTGTCCCAGCCTCACCGCGGCGAGGTAGTCATTTCCTCTTCTGGCTCTGCCCCCCTCCCCCCCCCCCCCGCTGCCTTCTGGGACCTGTGTGTGTCTCAGAAGATGACAGGGCCATTCAGAAAGTGCTGCGCGACTCGCGCATGCGCAGTAGGAAACCGGCTGTGAAGCTGACTGCCAGTTTCCCTTAGTTACAATGGCACAAGGAAAATGTTTGCTAGCACACCATGGATCCACAAAGAAGTGTCCAAGTGAATTGTTTAATGCATGATCACATCAAAAGAGTAGTGCAAGGTTTCAGAGTCACGTAGGACCCTTTTTTCATGCCTGAAGAAGGGGTCCTACGTGACTCCAAAACATTGCATTACTCTTTTGATGTGATCATGCATTAAACAATTCGCTTGGACGCTTCCTTGTTGATCCATGGTGTGCTGGCAAACATTTTCCTTGTGACTTCTGAACCAGTTCCCAGCTGGTTGTTGCTACAGCACCCAACCCCTTGAGAGCTTTTCCAGGAACGTGTGCGATAGGAATATGGAGTATTTACTTACAATGGTGGCGCCTGAACCCTATCCGATAGATGGATTGGCCTGGGGGGGGGGGGGGGGGCGACATTGCAGGCTCCCTGGACAGTTAAGTGTTCTCATTAAAAGTCAGCAGCTACAGTGTTTGTAGCTGCTGCCTTTAAAAAAAAATCTTTTTAGGGTGGAGCTCCGCTTTAACCACTTCAGCCCCGGAAGGATGTACCCCCTTCCTGACCAGAGCACTTTTTGCGATTCGGCACTGGGTCACTTTAACTGACAATTGTGCGGCCGTGCGACGTTGCACCCAAACAAAATTGACGTTCTTTTTTTCCTACAAATATAACTTTCTTTTGGTGGTATTTGATCACCTCTGCGGTTTTTATTTTTTGCTCTATAAACAAAAAAATAGCGACAATTTTGAAAAAAAAAGCAATATTTTTTACTTTTTGCTATAATAAATATCCCCAAAAGACTTTTGCTATAATAAATATCCCCAAAAAATATATATAAAAAAAAAAAATTTCTTTCTCAGTTGAGGCCGATATGTATTCTTCTACATATTTTTGGTTAAAAAAAATCACAATAATCGTATATTGATTGGTTTGCGCAAATGTTATAGTGTCTACAAAATAGAGGATAGATTTATGGCATTTTTATTATTAATTTTTTTTTAATTAGTAATGGTGGCGATCTACGATTTTTATCCTGACTGCAGCATTATGGCGGACACATCGGACACTTTTGACACTATTTTGGGACCATTTTCTTTTATACAGCGATCAGTGCTATAAAAATTCACTGATTACTGTGTAAACGACACTGGCAGGGAAGGGGTTAAATACTAGGGGGCGGTCAAGGGGTTAAGTGTGTCCTAGGGAGTGATTCTAACTGTAGGGGAGATGGGCTCACTAGAACATGACAGAGATCACTGATCCCGATGACAGGGATCAGTAGAACTCTGTCATGCTGCTAGGCAGAACAGGGAAATGCCATGCATCACCCCGTTCTGCCACTCCCTGACACGATCGCGGGATACTGGTGGTACGTGGCGCGCGAGCCCACAATGCCATGATTTAAAGGGGACATACCTGTACGCCCATTTGCCCAGCCATGCCATTGTGCCGACGCATATCATTGTGCGCTGGTCGGCAAGGGGTTAAGGTCACCCATGCTGTATGCTATACTACTTTTTTTTTTTTAAAGTTACCTTTTTCAAAGCATTCAAGCTGGTCCCATGATGCCACAGGGTCTTCTTCAACCCTTCTCCAGACTGGGTGGTCCTCTATGGTGCATGTGATAACATTAGCACTGCTCTCAGCATTATTAAACAATGAATGAATGGTGAAGTTCCTTCAGTTGGTGGGCCTGTGACATCCCAGACTTATAGTATGTCCTCTGAAAAAATGTACTGTGGGGGGCAGCTCCAGATTGAAGGTAAGTATTGCATCAAGAGCTGCTCTTTAACACAGGCTGGAGGCCCAATAAAAAAAAAAAAATAGGCCAGAATGGGGCTTTAAGTAAGGTGGCATCCCTTTCCAGAGTTCAGTGTATGGTATAGTTAAATGGGACAATACCAATTTTCTGGTGCACTGGCAAAAAAAAAAAAAAAGTAACATAGAAAACTGCACATATTGAAAGTGGAAGCTAGTGACTTGTTGTCTACATCAGTGTTGTCAAACTTTTCTTACTCTTGTCTGCTGCAACATCTACTGATCAATAAACTCCAGAGCAACATGTTCCCACCAATATCAAAGTCTTCTTTGACTTTTGTGCCTTGGTTCTTTAGGCTTGTTCGGTTTGCAATTTAATTTGACACCTGCCCGAGTCCCTATATTTCTTTCTCCCGTTCCTTCATATTTGTTTTTCTTCTTCCCCTAGAGTTTATTTCTAACTTTTAATTTTTTTTCAAAATAACTTGTTTTTCATATAGAAAGCATTCGCGGGATACTCTGATCACGTTGTTGCTGTCAAAATTAATGTGCAATAAACACAAAAAATTTCAATTTTTAAATATATTTTAATGAGCTGGAAACAAAAATCTGGAATAATCCCTATACATATTCTACCCTGTCTTACACCAGTAAACACACAGCATGAATTATTGATATTGGTTGTTTGCTATACATATAATTGGCTCAGGCAAACACATCTCTCCCATTTAGCTATTTACAAAGAGATCAGAAGTATTACAAGGTACGCATTACATTTAGCTCAGAATGTCATGGACAGGTCTAATAAATAATTGGTTTGTTTGTTATGATAGTTAACATTGGGTGAATGCTCACTATAATTTGGTCTTACATTTTGCATAACATTTTAACATACGCAAAGGCTTTTTTTTTTTTTAGTTTTTTTTTAGTTTTTCTTTTTTTTTGAGTTTTGGATAGAGTAAGGAAAGTTTGGTCCCTGTGCTAAGTTTTTAATTGCTTTTTTTTGTCACCCTCTCTTTGTCCTGACAACTAGGGATGGGCTGTCTGTTTGGGTCAAACATGAGTTCGACTCGAAAATTGGCTGTTCGCCCGTTCGCCGAATAGCGAACAATTTGGGGTGTTCACGGCAAATTCGAAAGCCGCGGAACACCCTTTAAAAGTCTATGGGAGAAATCAAAAGTGCTAATTTTAAAGGTTAATATGCAAGTTATTGTCATAAAAAGTGTTTGGGGACCCGCGTCCTGTCCCAGGGGACATGTATCAATGCAAAAAAAAGGTTTCAAACGGCCGTTTTTTTCGGTAGCAGTGATTTTAATAATGCTTTAAGTGAAACAATAAAAATGAAATATTCCTTTAAATTTTGTACCTGGGGGGTGTCTATAGTATTCCTGTAAAGTGGCGCATGTTTCCCATGTTTACAACAGTCCAAGAACAAAATGACATTTCTAAAGGAAAAAAAAAAAGTAATTTAAAAGTACTCGTGGCTATAATGAATTGTCGGATCTCTGCACATAAAAGTTATTGAAAAAACGGCATGGGGTTCCCCCACAGTGCATTACCAGGCCCTTTGGGTCTGGTATGAATATTAAGGGGAACCCCGAACCAAAATTAAAAAAAAAATGTGTGGGGGTCCCCCCAAATTCCATACCAGGCCCTTCAGGTCTGGTATGGATATTAAAGGGAACCCCGCTCCAAAATTTAAAAAAAAAATGGCATGGGGGTCCCCCTCAAAATCCATACCAGACCCTTCAGGTCTGGTATGGATTTTAAGGGGAACCCTGTACCAAAATTTTTTAAAAAATGGCGTGGGGGTCCCCCTAAAAATCCATACCAGACCCTTATCCGAGCGGGCGGGGGGCTTATTGGAATCTGGAAGCCCCCTTTAACAAGGGGACCCCCACATCCCGCCCCCCCGTGTGAACTGGTGATTGGGTACAGATGTACCCCTTCCATTTCACAAAAAAAGTGTCAAAAATGTTAAAAAAGACAAGAGAGGGTTTTTGACAATTCCTTTCATAATGTCTTCTTCTTTCCCAGCTTCTTCTTTCAACTTCTGGTCTTCATTCGGTTTTCTTCCTCTATCTTGTTCTTCCACCGCTTATTCCTCTGCTTCTTCCTCCGATCCAATGCTTCTTCCTTCGGTCTTTTCGTCCGCATCTTCCTCCAGCTTCTTCTTCCCCTCTTCGTTCTTTGCACGATCCGCATCCATGGGAGGTTCCCGCTATGTGACGCTTCTGTTCTTCTGACAGTTCTTATATAACTGAGGTCGGAGCCACCCAGTGACCCCGCCCCCCCCCCCGATGCACGGAGACTTCACTGAGACTTCCCTATGGCTTTCCCCGTGATGTCAGAGGGGGCGGGGTCACCAGGTGGCCCTGCCCTTAGTTATATAAGAACTGTCAGAAGAATAGAAGCGTCACACGCAGAATCCGATAAGCCCCCTGCCCTCAGACCCCACAACCACCGGGCAAGGGTTGTGGGGATGAGGCCCTTGTCCTCATCAACATTTTGGTGGGACCCCCGCGCATTTTTTTTTTTAATTTTGGTTCAGGGTTCCCCTTAATATTCATACCAGACCCAAAGGGCCTGGTAATGCACTGTGGGGGAATCCCAGGCCATTTTTTTTCAATTACTTTTATGAGTATTGAAGAGACCCGACAATTCATTATAGCAGCCAGCGCTACCGCTAGTACTTTTTTCCTTTAGAAATGTCATTTTACTCTTGGACTGTTGTAAACACAGGAAACAATCAGTCATCACCTTTAAACCTTGTGCATGCTATTCCTCACTGCCTTCGTATTGTCTCCATGTGTCCCTGACCTGTGTTCCAGTGTTCCTGAATCCTAAATCTTGTTTCCTATTCCTGGACTTGGCTATGTTACGATTATGATCTGTTTATCTTATTTTCTGTATATATTTGATTTAGGCACTTGTTTATTGCGTGTTCACTGTTTTCTTGGTTTGCTGGTTTGTGTTAAACTGTTTGCTATATTGGAGGTGCGTTTACTTTGTGTTATTCACTTATCTTTTAATAAATTATATTATTTTACACTTTACCTGTCCTTGGTATTCTCTGTGGCAGTCCACACATTTCTGGTCACACCGGTCCTTGACACCTAGGCTACCATGGGCAGAAGAAAGGAGTTAAAGTAAGAATATGTTGCCCTCTTGTGATATTGTGCTAAACCTGTAGTCAAATAACAGAACCAGAATCCTTACTAAGGGGAAGAGTGGTTTAAAACAAAAGTTGACAGTGCCTCTACCTAGGACAGGGCCTCTGTAAACAGAGGGCATTCCCTTCCTGAGAAATTAATCAATAATTTAATCAAAGTGTGAGGGAACCGTCCAGCACCCAGCTTGGGGGCTTCTGTCAGTATGCAGATTCTTCCAGTCTCGACATAGGAACCAGATATTATAGCTGAGCATACAAGACTAGCTGACAATAGATTGTACATGTAAACTGGAACTAAAAACGCTTATTGAAAACTCACACAGAATTTGTAGTACACCAGATCAGATGAGCCTGATCACATTATCATGTGTGCAAAGCAAACTGTATACAGGACCATAAATAACATAACTACGGAACAACCAACATATATTATATGCATAGGTGTGCGCAGCCTATTGCATTAGGGTGTGCACCCCAAAGGTCAAAAACAGAGCAACAGAGGCAGTGGCTAGGCGGCAATGCTATGCTTTTCAGAAATGATAGACGGACAGTCCTTAATCTTTGTTTTATTTACTTCTTAGAATTGTATTTGATTTTGATTTTTTTTAGATATTTATTTATTTACATTTTTTTGTGAAATATAAGGGATCTAAACTGAGAAATGGACATTCATCAGTCCCTTTTCATGCAGCCTCAGCTGCACAGATGAATAAATAGGAAGCGCTCACAGGCTTCCTGTTCATTCACAAACTGAGGCATTGTACACATAGTTTACTATGCTTCAGTATTGAGAAGACAGAGGAGCGATCAGTCCCAATCTCTCACTGTGTACATTGTGAAAAGATATCTAATGACCCCTTTTCCTACTCTCCATACTGAAATGCCCCCCTGTGTGCCTGCAGCAGGTGCTGTTAAGAGAAGAGAGGAGGGAAGCCGGAAGTGATGCATGGTGGGAGGCACAGGGGGGGCAGATACTAGAATTTGTCCCCCTGCAGTGCAGCCAGAGGGAGGGAGAGGATGAGAAGCCAGCAGTTCTGCAGGGGAAGGAACAACAGTGTCTGCAATAAGGCAGTACAGCTGGTCCTCTTGCTTGGTAGGTGCCCGGTGCCCCCTTTTTGAACTGATAGGGCCAAGGCCTGGTACAGAAGTTCCAGCTGCGTTGCTTTATCAGGGGCCCTGTTGCACTGGGTGATTAGGGTGTGCCCAGGCACACCTGCCACACCCCCTGCGGATTATATGCTAATCCACATCTAGCAACTAATAGCTGGCAGTGATTTAATAACCCTGTAAGCTCATCAACATATACATATAACATCCCACAATAAACTACGGAATGACCAACATATACTATATGCTAATCCACATCTAGCAACTAATAGCTGACAGTGATTTCATTATCCTGTAACCCAATCAACATAAGCATATAACATCCCACAATAGTTTGCTAACAAGGTGGAGTGGACGCAATACTAGCAGACAGACAGAAACAATAGGTAACCCAATTATCAATGTATTGTTGTGTATTTTGTCCACTAGACAAGTCATTAGAGACAATTTCCCAGCAGTCTGATAGGGCGGAATTAATTTATCTTCATAGATCCCATGTGGATTATGGTTGATAAATATTTCTATCCCAAGAGAAGGAGTCTCTCCAACCCAGTCTGCAAGAGGGCCACCATATTCCATGTGAACATTAGCCTGTGGAATATTAACTGCTTAAAGACCTGCCGCTGCAGTTATACTGCGGCAGGTTGGGTCTCCTGGGCTAATCGCCATCATGGTACGTTGGCCACTTTAAGACCATCAGGGGGCATGATGGCGGAGCCGATGCGCATGGCCGGCAGCCGTGATGTCTGCCATCCACCCGCGATCACTCCTGAGAGAGACAGAATGGGTATCTGTCAATTTAAATTCCCTGTTCTGTCAGGGGAGGGTAGACAGATCATTTGTTCCTAGTGACTAGGAACAGCGATCTGTCTCCTCCCCCAGTCACTACACTGCCCCGACAGTTAGAAACACCTCCCTAGGGAACACTTAACCCCTTGATCGCCTTCTAATGTTAACCCCTTCCCTGCCAGTGACATTTATACAGTAATCAGTGGCTATTTTTAGCTCTGATCACTGTATAAATTTTAATGGTCCCAAAAAAGTGTCAAAAGTGTCCGATCTGTCCGCCACAATGTTGCAGTCCCACTAAAAATCGCTGATCACCACCATTACTAGTAAAAAAATATTATAATAAAAATGCCATAAACCTATTCCCTATTTTGTAGACGCTATAACTTTTGCGCAATCCAATCAATATACACTTATTGCAATTTTTTTACCAAAAGTATGTAGAAGAATACATATCGGCCTAAACTAATGAAGAAATATTTTTTTTTAATTTTTGGGGGGTTATTTATTATAACAAAAAAACTAAAAAATATAGCTTTTTTTCAAAATTGTCAGACTTTTTTTGTTTATAGCACAAAAAAAAGCAGAGGTGATTAAATACCACCTAAAAAAAGCTCTATTTGTCGAAAAAAAGGACATACATTTTGTTTGGGTACAGTGTCACACGACTGTGCAATTATCAAATAAAGCAATGCAGTGCCGCATCGTAAAAAATGGCCTGGTCATTACGGGGGCAAATCCTTCTGGTCCTTAATTGGTTAAGGTGGATGTAAACCCGATTCATGAAATTTGAGCTGGGCACATATATTTGCAGTGTTTTCTTATCTCTCTTCAAAGCCCTATATCCTGTAGCTTTCTCCTACCCCATTCTTCTGTTATCAGCATGAGAACTTCTGACAAGCTCTCCGACACAGGAGATAAAAGCAGCCTGAGTTTTGTGTTTGGGGGATGCTATAAATAGATTAGCAGAGTGCTGAACTATTCAATGAACAGCTCTGAAAGCCTCTACCTATAAGGAGAGGGGGTGTGTGCCTTTCCTCCAATCAGCTGTCTTTGCTATATGCCCAGGCTTCCATGCAGTGCTAACCAGGAAGAGAAAATCTCCTAACAAGATCTGAACTTTCTAAAGAATATATAAAGCTATAAACAGCAGATATACATGTAAAACCTATGTAGGGAGATTTGTTTCATCCCTGTGTATCATCTAAGGCTGTTCATTTCACTAGGTATATGTGAGAGTTTACATCCACTTTAATATTATACCTTTCCATCCACTCCAGAAGGGAAGCTTTATTGTCCTTATTCAGAGAAGTAATTCAAGTTTTGCTCTTAGCGTCCATTATATGGTGGTCCATCATTAGAGAATGATCTGCTCTCTCCATGTACCATAATCAGTGGGTAGGAGGCTTGACCCTAGTCCTCTCCAATAGCCCCTGTCCTGACTTGGTCTGTCACACAAAGTAATTGGAAGCAGAAGCATATAACATTAACCATAAGCACATACAGTAGATGCACATAGTATAGAAATAATAAAAGCTTTATATAGAAAGAGATTAATAACAATGCATACATCCATTGTACAAACAGGCATTATCAGCAAAGGGCCCGATAGGAGTCCTGGTGGAAGTGTGCACATATACCCAAGTATAAATAGTTATTATCAGAGATACCTCCAGATGAATTTTGCAGCAAAGTTCAGTCTGTCTTTGTGTCAGAGACTTGAAGACAGGATCAGTAGTCACAATAGTATTCTCCAACTGTTGTCAGCAAGAATTGTGGTGCAGTACTAGAACTCAGAGTCAGGCTATCTACTCTGTGCATTAGTCCTTCCCTAGTCGTTTATAAAAGTTTCTTACAGCAGCAGCAACTCCATGGATAGGACGTGTGGCTCAGTTCTCTCACAGTCTACTTCTTGAAAACCTTCTTTTTTAAGAATTTATAAGTCCTCCAATCTGGTGTTTATGACCCAGCTAGCAGGGACAGGAAGTGATGTACATAAGTGTACATAAGTGCTCAGTCTGAGGCTGTGGAACTCGGTGTAAGTGGAGCTGGTATAAGTGGGAGTTAAAAACCAGAGTTAGAGTGTACAAGTCTTGCTGTTTATTTGCTTGCTGTTTGTTTGCTGTTTGTTTGCTTGCTGTTTGTTTGCTGTTTGTTTGTTTGCTGTTTGTTTGTTTGCTGTTTGTTTATTTGCTGTTTGTTTGCTTGCTGTTTGTTTGCTGTTTGTTTGCTTGCTGTTTGCTGTTTGTTTGCTGGGTTGCATTTTTGGGGCTTTTCCTTTTAGTTTTTCATTTGCCTTTTGCTGTCACTTTTTAAATAGCTTTTTTTTTTCTCTGGTTTCATCAGTCTATCAATTAAGGGGGGTGGTTAATTGCTCACAGGTGCCTATTTAACTGGGTGTAGGACTCAGTCTGAGCGTGCTCAGTCTGAGGCTGTGGAACTTGGTGTAAGTGGAGCTGGTATAAGTGGGAGTTAAAAACCAGAGTTTAAAACAGGAGGTTATAACAGGGGTCATAGTACCTGTGTAGTGTGAGTATCTGAGTGTTGTCTGAGTAGTGTGTGTGGATCGTTAGTACTTGTGTATTGTGTACTGTATACTTGAGTATTGCGAGTGCACGTAAGTCTGAGACTGTTCTGCGATTGCACGTAGGTCTGTGAGTACCTGTGTATTGTCTTGTTGTGTACCTGTGTATTGTCTTGAGTATTAGTGCCAGGAAGCTAGCTGTTAGGTAATTTGGACAGGGTAAAATCCCCAAATCCTCACTATATTTAATAGGTACGATGCCCGGCGGGTGTGGAGAGGCGACTCTTTGTACATCTTGCCGCATGTATGCGTTTCTTGATCATCCGATCGAGGGCGAATACTGCTGTGCAAAATGTAAGCACATTGTTTCCCTGGAAGCCCAGGTTCTGAATCTAGGGAAGCAACTGTCAGCACTGAGAAGTCCCTCCATACTAAAGGTGAGCCAAGAACGTACACGGCAGGTGCCGGCAGGGGCCAGCACAGAGGCGGGTGGAGACAAAGAGGTGCAGGCACTAGCAAAGAGTAGATGGGTGAAAGTCAGGAGGGGTAGAGGGGGAAGTGCCAGAGAGGCCGATCCAGGACTGGAGCATCCCAATAAGTACGCTCCATTGAGTGACATTGGTGAAACCAGTCAGGGACCAGCACTGATGGAGATGAGGGACTCTCCTAGCTGCCAGGGGTAGAACTCCTCCAGTGAAAGTGGGGGGGCAGCAAAGGGAAAGGAAAGACAGATTCTGGTGGTAGGGGACTCAATTCTTAGAAGGACAGAGAGGGCAATCTGTAACCAAGACCTGAAGCGCCGAACAGTATGTTGTCTACCGGGCGCTCGGGTTCGGCACATCACGGATCTTGTGGACAGATTACTGGGAGGGGCTGGGGAAGACCCGGCTGTCATGGTGCACGTTGGCACCAATGACAAAGTCAGAGGCAGATGGAGTGTCCTAAAGAACGATTTTAGGGACTTAGGTGCTAAATTGAGGAAAAGGACCTCCAAGGTAGTGTTCTCAGGAATACTACCGGTACATCGAGCCACACCAGAAAGGCAGAGGGAGATTAGGGAAGTAAACAAGTAGCTGAAGAGCTGGTGTAGTAAGGAGGGGTTTGGGTTCCTGGAGGACTGGGCCGAATTCTCAGTCGGTAACCGGTACTATAGAAGGGACGGACTGCACCTAAATGAGGAGGGTGCAGATCTGCTGGGAATGAAGATGGCCAAAAAGTTAGAGTGGTTTTTAAACTAGGCGATGGGGGGGAGGGTCCAGAGACAGTGATAGCCAGCGCGGAAGATATTCCAGAGGGTAGTATTGGGGGCATTAGTGGTAGGTTAACCAAAGCACAAAAACACAAGGTGAGTATAGTAGCAAGTCCTAGTTGCAATCTTGAAACACCCAATACGAGGACAATATGCGACCGGTCTAAACTATGTCGCATGTTCACCAATGCCAGGAGCATGGCGGACAAGATGGGTGAACTAGAGATACTGTTGTACAAGGAGGATTTGGATTTTGTGGGAATTTCAGAGACCTGGTTCAACAGCTCTCATGATTGGCTGGCAAACATTCAAGGGTATACCCTATACCGCAAGGATAGAGAGGGTAAAAAAGGGGGAGGGGTATGCCTATATATCAAGAATAATGTACAATGAATGTGAGAGATGACATCACTGAGGGAGCTAGTGAGGAGGTGGAATCCTTATGGGTAGAGCTCCAAAGGGATGAAGCTAAGGGGAAAATAATACTGGGAGTATGCTATAGGCCCCCTAACCTGAGGGAGGAAGTGGAGACGGATCTCCTATCACAAATTGGATTAGCAGCAAGGATGGGAAGTGTTATCATAATGGGGGATTTTAATTATCCAGACATAGACTGGGCGGAGGGAACCGCGCATTCATTTAAGGCTCGCCAGTTCCTTAATGTCTTGCAGGACAATTTTATGGGTCAGATGGTAGACACACCAACTAGAAATAAAACATTACTGGATCTACTGATTACCAACAATACAGACCTGATCACAGATGTGGAAATAGGGGGCAATTTAGGTAACAGCGATCACAGGTCAACTAGTTTCAGTATAAATCACACAAATAGGAAACATGAAGGGAACACAAAGACACTGAATTTCAAAAGAGCCAACTTCCCTAAACTACAAACCTTGCTAAAAGGCATAAATTGGGATAAAATATTAGGAACAAAGAATACGGAGGAGAGATGGGTTTGCTTTAAGAGCATATTAAATAAGGGCATTAGCCAATGTATCCCATTGGGTAATACATTTAAAAGAGCGAACAAAAATCCTGGATGGCTTAACTCCAATGTAAAAATGCATATAAAAGCAAAGGAGAAGGCCTTCAAAAAATACAGGGTTGAGGGATCATCCTCAGCATTCAGACTTTATAAAGAATGCAATAAGAAATGTAAGGGTGCAATTAGGACGGCTAAGATAGAACATGAAAGACACATAGCGGAGGAGAGCAAAAAAAATCCCAAGAAATTCTTTAAGTATGTAAACAGTAAAAAAGGGAGGACAAACCATATTGGCCCCATAAAGAATGAGGAAGGACATCTGGTTACAAAGGATGGGGAGATGGCAAAGGTATTGAATTTATTCTTCTCCTCAGTATTCACGAGTGAATCAGGGGGCTTCAGTAACCAAAACTGCAGTGTTTATCCTCATGACACAACACAGGAAGCACCTACATGGTTAACAGAGGACGGAATTAAAATTAGACTTGAGAAACTTAACATTAATAAATCACCGGGACCAGATGGCTTGCATCCGAGGGTACTTAGGGAACTCAGTCAGGTGATTGCCAGACCGTTGTTCCTAATTTTTACAGACAGTCTATTGACTGGAATGGTACCAGCTGATTGGAGAAAAGCCAATGTAGCAAAAATATTTAAAAAGGGCCCAAAAAACATCCCTGGGAATTACAGACCAGTTAGCCTAACATCAATAGTATGTAAACTCTTGGAGGGGATGATAAGGGACTATATACAAGATTTTAGTAATAAGAATGATATCATTAGCAGTAATCAGCATGGATTCATGAAGAATCGTTCTTGCCAAACCAATCTATTAACCTTCTATGAGGAGGTGAGTTGCCATCTAGACAAAGGAAGGCCCGTAGACGTGGTGTATCTGGATTTTGCAAAAGCATTTGACACAGTTCCCCATAAACGTTTACTGTACAAAATAAGGTCCGTTGGCATGGACCATAGGGTGAGTACATGGATTGAAAACTGGCTACAAGGGCGTGTTCAGAGGGTGGTGATAAATGGGGAGTACTCAGAATAGTCAGGGGTGGGTAGTGGGGTTCCCCAGGGTTCTGTGCTGGGACCAATCCTATTTAATTTGTTCATAAACGACCTGGAGGATGGGATAAACAGTTCAATCTCTGTATTTGCAGACGATACTAAGCTAAGCAGGGCAATAACTTCTCCGCAGGATGTGGAAACCTTGCAAAAAGACCTGAACAAATTAATGGGGTGGGCGACTACATGGCAAATGAGGTTCAATGTAGAAAAATGTAAAATAATGCATTTGGGTGGCAAAAATATGAATGCAATCTATACACTGGGGGGAGAACCTCTGGGGGAATCTAGGATGGAAAAGGACCTGGGGGTCCTAGTAGATGATAGGCTCAGCAATGGCATGCAATGCCAAGCTGCTGCTAATAAAGCAAACAGAATATTGGCATGCATTAAAAGGGGATAAAACGATAATTCTCCCACTCTACAAGACTCTGGTCCGGCCGCACCTGGAGTATGCTGTCCAGTTCTGGGCACCAGTCCTCAGGAGGGATGTACTGGAAATGGAGCAAGTTCAAAGAAGGGCAACAAAGCTAATAAAGGGTCTGGAGGATCTTAGTTATGAGGAAAGGTTGCGAGCACTGAACTTATTCTCTCTGGAGAAGAGACGCTTGAGAGGGGATATGATTTCAATTTACAAATACTGTACTGGTGACCCCACAATAGGGATAAAACTTTTTTGCAGAAGAGAGTTTAATAAGACTCATGGCCACTCATTACAATTAGAAGAAAAGAGGTTTAACCTTAAATTACGTAGAGGGTTCTTTACTGTAAGAGCGGCAAGGATGTGGAATTCCCTTCCACAGGCGGTGGTCTCAGCGGGGAGCATTGATAGCTTCAAGAAACTATTAGATAATCACCTGAATGACCGCAACATACAGGGATATGTAATGAAATACTGACACATAATCACACACATAGGTTGGACTTGATGGACTTGTGTCTTTTTTCAACCTCACCTACTATGTAACTATGTAACTAATAAGTAAGTAGAACTACCACTTCCAATTATAGACAGTAGAGGACAGCAGGTCCCTACACATATACGGTAATCTAACTTTTTTCCTTACAGATACATATTTCATTTATTATTACGCTGCAATTTTTACAGGAGGAGAGGGGGTTTCAAAATTATAAGTGGACCTTTTTAGTGCAAGATCTGCTTAAAAAAAGGAGAAAAAAGAAAAGAAATAGGCAAATCATCTTATATTTGCAAATGTTCCATTGACTGAGAATCAGCCCAGTCCACCTCTAGCCCAAAACTTGAGTAATTGATTTGCTAATCTCTGTGCACAAATAAATCACCTTATCTGAAATAGTTCTTTGCTATTTTTAAGTTATTTTTAGTTTTTATCAGGAGTGCATACAGTAAATTTGGAACACATGTCAGGCAAGCTGTTAATTCCATTTCACTTCAATATATTTTACTTGCTAATTATCTTGGCAAAGATGTGTTGCATATGTTCATTGAGAGGAAAGGTGAATTCAATTACCTGTGTTGCATTGCGCGAGATTGAAAAAAAAAAAAGTCTTCTCATATGATTTTTCATAAGATGAAAACACATTGATCTTAGCGCTGAGAAACTGAAGTGGGAAAAAGATCTTTAACTGCTTGCCGCCCGCCCACCATCATATGAAGGCTGGGCAGTGCGGCTCTCGTTCTGGACGGGCGTCATACGACGTCCATCCATTTAAACAGGGCATGCGTGCGATTGTGTGTGCGTAGCCCTGTACTGTCGGTGGCACCACTCGTCACCGACGGGGGTGAACAGCCATTGGGCATGGCTGTTTACCACGTGATCGGCCGTGATGACGTCACGTGCGATCACAGATGGTACCAGTGTGCACATCGGTGGCAGCGTGTTCCCGGGAACACTGCTCGTTACCGACGCTGGTAAACAGCCATTGGCCGGCGGCTGTTTACTAAGTGATTGGCTGTGATCCTTTTACAGCCGATCACTAAATGTAAACACAGACTGGTAACTACTTCTTACCGGCTCTTCCTTCCTCACACACTGTTTCCAGTGTGAGGAGAGAAGAGCCAGGAGCAGTGAGTTAAAGATCTGTGCTCTGTAGTGTTTGCACCAAGCACAACAAGTGTCCCATCGCCCCCCCCATTGTCATCTGTCACCCAGCAGTCACCACAGTCACCCCATAAAGTGCACCTGTCACATAAAAGACTGCCATCAGTGACCGTCAGCGATGCACCCATCACCGATCAGTGACCGTGGCCAATCACCCATCATTGACCGTCAGCGGTGAACCCGTCACCCATCAGTGACCATGCCCTGTCACCCATCAGTGACCGTCAGCCTTGCACCCGTCACCCATCAGTGAACATGGCCTGTCACCCATCACCCATCAGTGACCGTCAGCGGTGCACCAGTCACCCATCAGTGACCGTGGCCTGTCATCCATCACCTGTCACCCATCAATGACCGTCAGCGGTGCACCCGTCACTCATCAGTGACCGTGACCTGTCACCCATCACCCGTCACCCATCAGTGACCATCAGTGGTGCACCCGTCACCCATCAGTGACCTGGCCTGTCATCCATCACCCGTCACCCATCAGTGACAGTGGCTTGTCACCTGTCTGTGACCATCACCCGTCACCCGTCAATGAATATCATCCTTCACCGTCCGTGGCCTATCACCCATCAGTGACCATCGCCTGTCACCCATCAATGACCATCGCCCATCACACCGTCATCATCAGTGAACATCACCTGCCACCCATCGCACAGCCCATCAGTGACTGTCACCTGCCACCTGTCACACAGCCATCAGCATCATGCCCAAAAGATTATATACCAGTGAGGAGGCGTTCCACATCCTCTCCATGACTGATGAGAGCAGAGGGGAGTTGGGGGGCCTGGCTTGGCGCCGGACGAGAATGGCCACCTGAACCTCTGGCTCCCGCTGACTGAGGACTGATACAGCATTAAAAAGAGGAACCGAAGCTAGCCCCGATGGGCAAGGGAGACAGGAGCTCCTCGGTAACAAGATCCCACTCCCCGCGCGACCACTGTCATGTATTTATATATATTTTACTTCAACCATTAAATTCGATTATTATCATTTACACGAGTCAACCACTTCATTTAAAGTCCCATTTTCCCCTCACACTCCCCAAATCCAAAGGGGGCATAGGCTTCCTTGACCTATGCAACTACTATAGAGCCTGCCTTCTTACAAGTGTAGCAATTACCCCCAAAGGAGCTGCTTATATAAATTGGGCCTGTTCTCTGATCTTTTACATTCCTTCTAGATTTGTTTCAATCCCCTTGACACAGCAGTAGTGCAGTGTTGTAATGATGCTAGTTCAAATTATAGTTCAATATATGTATATACTACAAATACACTGTATATATATCTTTACCTGGGTGTTTGGTGCTCCACCTACAGGAGAAAAACAACACTGCACACAAGAATTTGTGGTTAACCAGAATTACTTCTTTTACTGAAGTGAAAGTAATTACAACAACTATGCAATCACACAAACGTAGTGTGAAAGCATAGTGGATATTCACAACAATCTTAGTACACAAATATATGCTTATATATATTATTTTCTTGAATAGATCCCCTATTAGTGTGTCTCCAGGTGGGACCAATGTTCAAAGCGAAATTGTCTTAACTCCGGACACCTTCCCACCTCCAGCACACTGTAGCAGGCGCAAAGACACAGGAATATAAATGTCCCACAATATAGACACTAGGGAGCTCCCCCTGCTTTGACAGTACAGTCACTCTCTTTTATGACTAAATGCGGAGCCCCGCGATGAAAGAAATAGTCCTGTCATCTTCAGTCTTCTGCTAGCTAAGAAAATCAATGCTTGTAATCCACAGGGTTTCCCTTTGGCCAAATGATCGGTGCAAGGTGGTGCACAAAATTAATTAGAATCAGGCAAATGGATTGAATAATCTTACTTGAAAAGAACAAACATCCAGTATCAATTCTTGTATGTTGAAATCTGATTGTAAGTCTGTGTAAATGTGATTTTCCCAATTTAAATGTTCCGTGGGACTATCAGTCTCAGTAACACTCTGTAATAACTCTGAATGTGCATAGTATGGAACAAACTTCTGGGCGTTAACCCTCTCACTGCACTGGATCCGGACAGATGGGTGTCTCCACTCCATAAGTTCTCAGTCTGTATGGAGTTGCAATCACGCTGTTGTGCTGTTCCACTTGTTGATGACCGGGAGCCCTCGGTTACCTCCCTCTTGGGTCTCTGGAATGATCACTTCTGCTGCTCCAGCACACTGTGATAAATTGCAGGATCGTTGGCTGCTGTTCCGCTTCTTCACAGGATAGGCCGCAACCCTGTGGGACACACACACCCACAGAGCCCTGCTGCCGGCCACGCGTCCCAGGAACCAGAGAGCTCAGATGGCCGCTCCCAGCCTTTTTATAGTCTCCCCACAATGCAGTTCTTCACCCTGAGATTAGTGGGAGTCACTGAGCATTGTGGGTAGGTCAAGTTAATGTCCAGATGTAAACAAACAAAATACTTCCAACAATAAAAGAAATAAAAATGTGCTGTAATTATATATTTTGGCCGCTAGATAGCACCATATACCAACTTATTAACCTTACATCATTACAAATATTTAAAAATAAATATTGTCAGCGCTACACAAGGATAGTGGACTGTTTTGTGTCCATGCAGACACAAAACACTGGGTTACACTAGATTAGAAGAATCCCTCTCCTCTATCCCCCTAGCCTCAGCACCTGGCTACACCCAAAGCATATCCCAGCCACCGCCGATGATCACATGCTTATAGGACCCACCTTGCACTGCTTTCACGAAGTGAGTAACAAACTCCCTATCATCCACACCAGGGCCCTTGACTCCATTCTGTCTCAATCCTGACTTCCCACCAGGAATGTCCAAACAATTCCTCTCTACCTCATGGCCTCCTAAACATATCCTAGCCAAACACTTTTTCCAAAGAGGCAAATTCAGGAACAGAGAAGACCTTGCTTCCCAAAAGATAGACGGTAAATTCCCTTTGTGGATATACCTGCAAGTACAACACTTTCTCTAAAGTCCAAACCGCAAACTACGTTGGGCACGACAACTTATCCCTATAGAAATACTATGCTCTGAAAACACCCCACAAAGACTTCTGATCTTATCTCAACTATTTACTCATTACTCTTTACCAAACACAACAAGACATGTCAATTTTGGGAAATAGAACTTGCTCTAGAAATCACAGAAGAATAATGGGAACGAATTTATGAGAACATCCTTAAATGATCGACAAATGTATCAACTCAGGAAAATGGTTATAAGATCTTAACTCGATGGTACAAAGCCCCAACCACTATACACACATTTTCTCCATCACTGTCCAACTTATGTTGGAGATGCACCTCTACACCAGGCTCTCTTGATAGGTAGGGTTGGATGGGTTGGAGATCAGGCTTTGGTTTGAGGCGCATACCCTCCTCTGTCTTGATCCATCCCCCTCTTATCCCTCACCTTGTACATAACCATAACTTTTACCTAGAGTCACGTTCATCCTTTCCCACCCCACTCTCTCCACCCCCCCCACCCCCCCACATCTGCTTTCCTATAGCCAAATATTATAACCAATCAAGGTGACCAGCTGGACTGTCAACCTTGGATATACCCCAAACCACAAACAACATCCACCCTATGACATTAGCCACTCTGCAAATTAATCTACTCCCCCACATTATCCTAGTATAACAACCCCGTCTGTATTCAACCCCGTCGGTCTCAAGAAGTAAGCTCAACTCATACCAGAATCTATATCAGTAAGATTCTGACTGCTCTATAGAAATGGGCTTCACAGGCCTAAAAAACATAAAACTTCTGTTTATTGAACAATACATACAACTTTTGAATATTTACAACTGTTTCTGTTCTGATTTACACTCTCCCCGCATTAGGTCAAAAAGTTTATCACTGTTATGATTATGGAATTCAGACCGTTCTTCAGGCCGATGGGCCCATGTAACTTTTGTTTATCTTTTCTTGTATCTTTGAATACCTCTAATAAAATACTTTGGAAAGAAAAGAAAAGGAGAATAAAGGTTTAAAAAAAAAATGCCAGGTCTACGTAATTTCCTTTTTCCAGGGGCAGCTCTGAGATCCCATGAGGCTTAGTTCCCATTCACACACGTGAGCATGAGCAGGTCGGCTTTGGTTCGCGGGAATACGGTTGCCATGGTAATCCAGAATGAAAATGAGGCTTGGCTAAATATTTACTGAGCATGTGCAAGTCTATAGACCGGGGAAAAAAGAAAGGGCGGATATCCGGAGCTCATCGGACGCCGAAGACATTATTTATTATGGCGGCGGCTGAACCCGGAAATGAGCAAAGGAATAAACACACAAGACAGAAGTAAGAAACAAGCGATGGGGCTTGAAATTGCTGCACAAGGGGGCAGGAGGCGGAGCCTAGCGGAGCAGACATGCATTGTTAGAGCTCCACACCGCTGAGGAGAGAAGAGAAGGACAAAGCGGAGCCTGCAGGCTCAAAAGGTATCCATATGAACCTTTTTGCCCCAGGGAACAAACTGTGAAAGTTTGGGCAGGAAATATGGTACTGGAAGGAAACCGTGGCAGAAATAAAAATCACCTCACAAAGAGCTCACAGGCACTCACTGCAGCTGAAGCAGCTCCAGTCACCTCACAAGATACAGCATCAGGGCGCTCTCACAGACAGAAAATGTCACAGCAAGACTCTCCATTTGAGTCAGATACAGAACAAATCCTCTCACAAATTCTCCACAAGCCTCCTCAGTATTCCCAGTAATATTATTACAATTTGAAAAGATGCTTCATAAGGCTTTAAAACAAACCTCAGACCAAATAACAAAAAGCCTAACCAAAGAAATAAGAGAGCTGGGAAACCGAAATTACAACCCAAGAAAATATAACAGAATTGGAACAATTAAAAAAAGAGAATTTAATACTTCAAACTAAGCTTGAAGATTATGAAAATAGAGCCAGACGTTCAAACTTGCGCATAAGGGGAATACCTGAAACTGTGACAGACCTGCAATCTACTATTACTGCTCTATTACAAGAACTAAAGCCAGATATCCCTATTGAACGTTTAGAACTGGACAGAGTACACAGAGCCCTCACAGCCAAAAAGAAAGATGGACCCCCACGTGATATAATCACAAAATTTCATTATTACAGAACGAAAGAACAAATACTAATTGCTGCAAGAGAAAAAAAGGAACTTAATTTTCAAGGACACAATTATCAAATTTTTGCTGACCTATCCCAACTTACTATTACTAAAAGACGATCCATGAAACCCCAACTAATGGAACTGCAACGCCACAACATTATGTATCAATGGGGCTTCCCCTTTTCAGTCAGATTTAACTACCAAGGTACAATTTACAGAAGCAGATCAGCAGATGAACTACAACAAACCCTTTTAAAATTAAATCTGACAGAACCCACAAGCAGCAACACTCCCACACGCAGAAGAATGGCGTCATCTTCACCTTCAGGCAGCACCAAGAAAATTTCAGAACAAAATGGGAATCATCATTCTCACAAAAGAGGCCGTTATGCCACATCATCCATGGACCAAGAAGATTCAATGGACTGACATCCTAATTCTTGATATCTCTTCATTTATTATACTAAGAGATGGTTCTCTATAAAAAACCTGTATTTATAACTGAATGTAACTGCATTCTGATAGTCACACACTGTGTGGGATCATGTTACATTCCAGTTATATTTCTTATTACTTCTGATTCATATAGCCTTAGAATATATAAGTGAAATAAGGAAATTCTTGTTCAGTTATATATTATCAGGTAATAACAATAGATTTATTACTTTTTAGGACAAATATGTTCAATAATCCAGAAGTAATGGAAGCTTTTTCTTTCTTTTCTTAAAACAAATATATTATTACCTAACTAGTTCCTAGAATTATGTTTTTGTTTATTCTAATCTAAAGCAATACAACCTCAATTTTATGAGTTAACATATCTAAACAGTTACATATGAATAAAATATGTAATTGTTTACTCTAAAAGGGTTAAAATCCCAAAATAATTCAAACTATCTTCATCAATACCAAAGTTATTAACAGTACCTTTCTAACTGAATTATTTAGCCTAGGGCAAGACTAACCATATACAACCACCCTGGAATAAATAATTTCAACAAAAACTATATTCTGCACTCCAATTAATGAAACATCATTTTGATGTCTTTTGACATAGCACTTCTCTCCTGTAAGCGGAAGATCCGTGTACCCCCATTAGCCCTCCTCATTCTCCCAACCATATTATGTGGGAGTGTGACGAAGGCACTTATTCCCCTGAGAGAGATATTTATTCTCTTTCACGGGTAAATTGTGATTACTTGCAAAAAATAATTTATACAATGTATCATCTAATCTCATGTGTTTTTTGTTTACTCTTTACTCCAGAATTCACTGGTTTCTTTTCTATCTATTCATCTCTTCAGTCCACACAGGTTGATCTGCGCAGTCAGCTCTGCATAACAAAAAGTAAGTCAAAACTATTTGATCTATTGCCATGGCACCACTGAATATACTTTCCCTGAATGTTCAGGGAATAAATGTCCCTCAAAAAAGGACCAAAGCCTTCCGTACTTTCCATAACAAGAAGGCTCACATAGTATGCCTCCAAGAAACACACTTCACCAAAGATTCTACTCCAAAATATATTTCTCCTTTTTATCAACAAATTTACACGGCTTCTGCCTGTACCAAGCAAAGGGGAACTCTAATTGCATTTCACCGATCCACATCATTCACCTTATCATCAGAAATTAAAGACCCAGAAGGTAGATACCTGATACTCATGGGTTATATAATGGATACAGCAATCACGGTGATTTCCTACTACGCTCCTAACAAACAACCTACACCATTCCTCTCACATATATTACAAGTGATTAATACACACAAAATAGGAACAGTGATAATGTGTGGGGATTGGAACCAGGTCCTCCTCCCATTTCTAGATAAATCACCTTTTACACCATCCAAAATAACCTCTAGATTACCTTTTTCTCAACTTCTTTCCAAATACAATCTGGTAGATTCATGGAGAGAAAGTAACCCAATGAAAAAGAAATTCACTTATTTCTCGCACCCTCATCAAACCTTCACCAGAATAGATCATATTTTTCTAACAATAGGAATGATACCAGAAATTATTGCATCAGATATAATTCCGATTCCGTGGTCTGACCATAATGCAGTATACACTACTATAGCCTCAGCCATACCAAAAGCGCATGACCCAACGTGGTACTTACCGGACATAATGCTCAAACACCCACTACATCAGATGGCCATTGAACAAGCTTTAAAGGAATACATATCAATTAATAATACAACAGACATCTCCCCAATAACACTGTGGGAAGCTCATAAGCCTGTCTTGCGTGGTACAATACAAAGACAAATGGCACTATTTAAACGGGAACACAAAAATCTAGCAAAAAAACTAGAACTCAATTTTAATGCAGCCTACATATCATTTCAAGATAATCCATCTCAGAGTACAAAATCTCATCTGGAAAAATCTAGATTGGAATACGATCTATTTCTCACTGAGTCAGTTGATAAATCCCTCAAACGCTCCAAACACAATTTCTACATGAATACAAACAAACCAGGTACATATTTGGCTCGGGCATTAAATTCAACTAACAAATCTTTCAAACCAATACGTTTGAAATTATCAAAAATGTTTATACTTGTAATCCAGTTAAAATAGTCCATAAATTTCACTCACATCTCGCAACTTTATACAAGACAAACAATGAATTTAATCCTACAGAAGCTGAATCCTTCTTCTCAAAAATAACCTTACCTGAGTTATCTCAGAATCAAAAAAGCAGTTTGGATGAGCCTATAACTATAGATGAAGTTGCTAACGCCATAAAAGACCTAAAACTTAACAAAAGACCAGGCCCAGATGGCTACTCGGCTTTATACTATAAAACATTCTCAGAAATACTCTCTCCTATTCTCACTGAAACTTTTAACAAACTTCTAGATGGACATTCTTTTCGGCAAGAAACACTAATGGCAATTGTTTGTATGATCCCAAAACCCCTTTCTGATGATACTTCCTGTGTGAATTATCGGCCTATCTCTCTGTTAAACCTCGATATTAAATTATTAGCAAAAATAATAGCAAAACGCCTCAATAGCATTATAGGAAAATTAATACATAGAGATCAAGTAGGCTTCATGCCAAATAGACAGGCAGGCGATAATATACGCAGGGCAGTGTTATTGGCACATATTGCTAAAAAACGGAAAATCCCTTTATGTTTTCTATCTCTCGATATTAAGAGGGCATTTGACACAGTATCCTGGCAATATATGCAATATTCATTACAAAAATGGGGTTTTGGACCCCACTTTTTAACATGGATCAAAGCATTATATAATAAACCCAAAGCCTATATAAAAAAGCTGGATACAAATCTGAAGCCTTTAATATCGAAAGAGGTACCCGACAGGGTTGCCCATTATCTCCCTTATTATTTGCCCTTATACTCGAACCCATGGCCCAATACATCAGAACAAACCAAACTATAACTGGCATTGAAGTAGGAGGTATTACACACAAATTATGTATATTTGCAGACGATATATTACTTTTTCTATCATCACCACAGGTCTCTGGTCCTAACTTAATACCAGCTCTTGATGGATTTGCAGCCCTATCCGGCCTTATGATTAATCCTAAGAAATGCCTAGTGCTTAATATTTCACTCACAAACATGGAATTGATCCCGGCTAGGGCTGCACTCCCATTCACATGGGCAGAAAAATCAATCCCATATCTTGGAATTCATTTAACAGCATCTCATTCTGACTTATTCTCAACCAATTATCCTCCTGTATTAAGACAGATCACAAATCTAATAAAACAATGGTCGCAACTTCCTTTATCCTGGATAGGGAAGATTAATGCAATCAAAATGACTATTCTACCCAAATTGCTTTATCTATTCAGAGTCCTCCCTATTCCAATTCCTTCCTATTTTTTGAGAATAGTACAAAAAAGAGCAACTTCGTTTATATGGGGCTCTTCTAAACCACGTATACCTATACACACATTACATCTTCCCAAAAATAAAGGAGGCCTGGGATACCCTAATTTTACTAACTACTACAGAGCAGCACATTTGGCCAGTCTGTCCAAATACCATGCAAAACAGGAAATCCCATTATGGGTATTTATAGAGGCTTCAGAAAATGACCCTCTATTAATATCAAATTTATTATGGCTTGATCCTAAAGACCGCTTTAAAATTCATAATCCCATAACTAAACACTTCTTATCTCTCTGGGATAAACTAAAAACCAAATATCAGTTAAAATATCCACACAATCCTCTCCTTTCTTTTATCAGAAATCCGGTCTTTTATCCGGCATGGATCTACCCAAATTCTTTTAAAACTTGGACAACATCAGGCATTCAGACACTAAATGACTTCATAGCATCTAAATCATTCCTTTCATTCCCATCGCTTAGAGAAAAATATGATCTTCTTGCGCTCCCTAAGATAAGTGCTCCTCAGGCCACCAATTTTGGCTTTTAAATAGGGGATGGTTGCTGTGGGGACCACTAGCTTCACCAACTCCAGCAGTTTCTTCAGCGCTGCCTGCCTCTTTTGTTTATTATTATTCTGCGGGTGTTTGATCTGCCACAGACAGGGCAGCTCCCTGCATTTGTCTATGAACAGGGGGAGGAAGTTGTGGTCATTGAAGTCATCCATTTTATCTGCAATACACAAGACAAATCCTAATGTGAGGCTAAAGTCTCCTAATCTTGACCCAATATAGGCCTCAATCTAGAAGCAGTATAGACCCAATTTTTAATCTTACCTTCGTTATCACGATCGGTGCCTCCAATACTCCTTCCTCCACTCACAGATTGTACGTACTACGCACGCGTGTTACGCTTTACATACACTGCGCATGCATGAAACTCCGCCTGCCCCTGACGTTCTTTCTAGTCTATTCCCCGCCCCTTCTCGTTCGGTGCAGTGGGGGAAGAGCACATGGCGGAGACAGAGCAGGTGCATGCTAATTTTAGCAACAAGGAGCAGGAAAGCCCAGAGCCAGAAACGTCCCGATCCCAGAGGAGACGATTTAAGGCCTCAAATATGTCCTTTGGGGAGATGTTGGAGATGGTGGACATCCTGAAGAGGGCTGACTATTACGGGAAGTATGGACCTTACCCAAACCCCAATGTCAGAAAGGCCAAGATCATGGCGAAAGTTGTCAAGAGACTGCAGAAGAATTTTGGGGTACGGCAATCCAAGGATCAACTCAGGAAGCTGTGGTCGGACCTCAAATTAAGGGAGCACGATCAGTACAGAAGGATCAGGAGAGTGCTGCAAAAAAATTTAGTAGTTGTCCTGTGTTCCTATTCTTTATTTTTCTAACGTTCGTGCTGCTCCATGTGCTTTTCTTAACTGTTGAACAGTTTAAAATGGCAACTTTCATGTTCATGGGCACATTATTCGTTCGTATGAAACATTGTTCGTTCGTCATAGAAAACACCATGTTTTGGACATATGCATTTGAATACATTTTTGCTAGCCTACTTCTCTTCAAATAATTTTGTTGTCTAGATGGGTTGTTAACTAGAATGAAATGCAAACTAGATTCTGTGTACGGAGAGGACACTGGATGCTGGAGCACTAGTGTGGGACACAAGAACATCCTTTTTATTATGGGGCTCACACAGGTGCTCCAGTGGATACTATAGGGGTGTCTCCATCTGTGAAGCTTGTCTAAAACAGGTAAGTATTCAAGCTTGACAAAGTAAAAAATAATTTGTCATCTTGCAACTCTGCCAAAAGAGACAATTGTACCCCACTTCCAAGCAATGTTTCATATTCCTATTTCTGGCATAAAATATCTGTGTGCTAAGTATACCTATTTTTTTTTTACATAGGGGAGAAAAGACTTGGAGGACACCACTCATCCGAGGAGACCACAGACCCCCCACCTCATGAGGAAGTGGAAATCCCCCAAAGCCAACAGGAGGAGGAGGAAGAGAAAGACGTGGTGGAAATTGTCACCACAACAGGTGAGTGTCTGCAACCACAGGCTCAGGTAAGAGATGGATGCCGGCATATTTATAATACATGGTGTTTTTGTTTCTATATTTTTAGTTGATGGTGATGGTGATGGTGATGTTGTGGATCCAGGTCATTTCACCAGTGAGAGTGCCCAGATCCTGATCGGAGAGATCATGGGGTGTAATAGGGACTTGGAAAACATCCAGAAAAACATCAATGATGTTCAAAACAAAATGAAGAACACCATTGATGTTTTAGGGAGAGTTTAAAACACCTCCAAATCCCTTACTTTTTTGTGCTTTTTTGAATCTAAAAATTATTCTCATTTTTTGACATATTATCGAAAAGCCAAATTTTGAAGATGCACACAGTGTGTCAACATGTGCTATCTGCCATCACGGGAGATCAATGTATGCGTTTTGTGGGTGCAACCCCTTCCTCAATAATAAAGTAGCTGAGAGGAAGGGGTTGCACCCCCAAAACACGTCCCTTGATTCCCCGTGATGGCAGCTAGTACATGTTGACATTCGGCAATTTGTGTGCATCTTCATTTGGCTTTTCCAGGGGTGACTTCACCCCATCTGAACGCAATATCAAACACAGTTTATAAGTACTCATGTCTGATATTGCCTTCAATTTTAAACAAAGTTGAACTTTGTACTGTAAGTTCCAGATTTGTGTATTTCTTGTTGCTTTTAAACATGCCTGTTTTACCTTAAATGGACATTTCTACTTTTATTAATCTGACCCAAAAAATTGTTATACAACAAACATGTTAGTTTGTTTTAAAAACCTTTTAGAAATGCACATGTGATTGTGCTGGTATTAAAAATATTGATAATCAAGAATGTGTGGCTTGTTCTTTCAATGCTCCAAAACTTTTGTTGTGGTAAAATTGTGTTTTTTTGTGACAATGGGGGTTATTTCCTAAGGGCAAATCCACTTTGCACTACAAGTGCCAATTCAGTGCAGTCTCAAGTGCACTTGTAGTGCAAAGTGTCTTTGCCTTTAGTAAATAACACCAAACAGTGCCTTCTAATGTTACACAATCACGCCATTTTCAGGACTACTCACATTTCAGTCAGGGTCAGCTAAAAGGAACACAAGCGGTAAATGTCAGCAAATATTTTACTAGTTCAAATAATTTTTTTATTTAAAAAATGTCTCAGACATTGTCTGGCATATTAATGGCCCCCCTACCCGCAAAGTATTCTAGGTATCTTAGACGGACCTCGCGGGCACTCAGGGGGGGCAAGCCAGGACGGCCAGCTTCAAGCGCCGTCAGGGTTGGTTCATTTACATGAATTCCAGATTCAAGCCCAACTGAGCCAGCATAGTTTGCAGAATTTCTCCTTAAAAAGTTGTGTAGAACACAGCAAGCCAGGATGATATGATTGAGTTTATACTCCGCCATATGTATGGGTGTAAGAAATAGGCGGAACCGGCTGGCCATGATTCCAAACGTGTTCTCCACCACTCTTCTGGCTCTGGCCAGCCAGTAATTAAAAACTCTCTGGTCCGGGGTGAGGGTCCTCATAGGGAATGGCCGCATAAGATGGTCCCCCAGCGCAAACGCTTCATCTGCAACTGAGACGAATGGGAGTCCTTCCACATTGTCTTTTGGAAGTGGCAAGTCCAAGCTGCCATTCTGGAGACGCCTGTAGAACTCCGTCTGGGCGATGACTCCACCATCTGACATCCGGCCATTCTTCCCCACGTCCACATACAGGAACTCGTAAGTAGCCGACACCACCGCCAACATCACAATACTATTGAACCCCTTATAGTTGTAATAGTATGACCCAAGTTGGGTGGTGGGACGATGTGGACATGTTTCCCATCAATTGCCCCTCCGCAGTTAGCAAAGTCCCACCGCTGGGCAAAGTCTGCCATTCCTGTGGGTTGGAAGGAAACTGTGGAGTCAAACCAGAAAAATAAATTAATCATTTTGCACATCAACATGGAAAGCAAATTAGACACAAACATTCTTGGCCAACATCAGTATAACATTTATTTTAGGGAGTATTTAAAGACAAAGGTATAAGGTCCACCTATCAGATTCCTCCTCCCCCCTCTCATGGGCCATTTGTAAAATTTTATGGGGGGGAGATGTTTTGGACAGATCACCCTCTCCACTTCATTGAGAGATGAATGCCTAAATAATGTGGATTACTTTGGTCAGCCCCTCCTTACTTTACACTATTGGCAGCCCACTGGACAGGTAAGAAGTGTCATACTACAAAGAGATAAATACACACTGTACACATTTTAGCACATTTTTACATTGTGATATTACCTATCAAAATAATAATAGGATACAAAAACTTTAAACATTAACATTTGAAAGTATTCAGGCAGGCCCTTGCACTACATGCTTTGGGGAATTTATCCATAAATATGACCACAAAAGAGGTGGGTATCGTGTGTATGGGTTTGGCAAAGTCAGCAGATAGAGGATTGGGGGGAGGGAGGGTTCCAAATGATTTTGGGACACAAAAAAAAAAAAACCTCTGTCACTCTGCCAGAATTTAAAGCACAAATCTAATTTTTACACATTTTAGGGGGTGTTTAGGGTAAAGCACTACTATGGAGCTGACAAAATACATTGTTAAATGACTACACGAGGTGAATATAGGCCCAGGACAGCATTCTGGTGAGGTAAGTGAAGGCAAATATGTATGAAGGACAAAAAAAATTACATAAAAATCCAGCATGCATGAGGAGAAAGGGGACATTCACAGCATATTACAATCATGGTAATTAGGGAATGAGGAAAGAAATACATTACATTAGCAAACATTCTATACAATAAAATGTGATGTTAAAGGATAAAAATCTTACCTTCATATACTCCTTCTGCAGGACCTGGATGATGGCAGAACAGGTCTCTGGGATAAGGATCCCCGGAGCCTGGGGGAGATGCCTGTCAAGAACTTAAGGTCCTGCAGGCTTCTCCCCATTGCCAAATACCGCAGGGTGGCAAGTAGCCTCTGCTCCGGAGTGATGGCTTGCCTCATGCAGGTATCCTGCCTGCTGATATAGGAGGTCAGCAAAGCCAACAAACGGTGAAATACGGGGTCCGTCATCCGGAGAAAGTTCCTGAAATCATCAGGATTATTCTCACGGATCTCACGGAGCAAAGGCATATGACAGAACTGGTCACGCTGGAGCAACCAATTCTTGGTCCATGAACTCCTCCCCACCCTGTTCATGAACTGGGCTTGTGTCAAGGTAAGGACCCCAACACCAAGCCCCCGCACAGCACGAACTCTATGAGGAGTATGTATACGCAACATGGCTAGAAAAGGATCAGCTGCTCAGAACGAAGTAACAGAACGCACTGAAGAACAGCAAGGCCTGTGAAGAGCGACCTGAAAATCAGTTACGAACGGACAAGAACACAATGACAAATCAATGGGAACTCGCTGCACGCACTGAAGACCAGATACAAACCCACAAGCACAAACTGAACAGGAGAAAACAAGCTGAAAGCCACGAGTCTGAAAAAGCGCGAATCGACTCTCACCAAACTTTTACTAACACAAAATTAGCAAAAGGAGCACAAAGGGTGCCGCGCTTAGTTCTGAACTGCCCTTTTATAGTCTCGTCGTACGTGGTGTACGTGACAGCGTTCTTGGCGATCGGAAATTCCGACAACTTTGTGCGACTGTGTGTACGCAAAACAAGTTTGAGCCAACATCCTTTGGAAAAAATCCATGTATTTTGTTGTCGAAATGTCCGATCAATGTCCGACCATGTGTACAGGGTATTAGAAGAAAAAAAAAAAGAGTAAGAAGCATCCTTGGTATTAGTGGAAGGAATTATGTCCCAATCCTTGGTATTATGCCGCGTACACACAAGCAGACTTTTTTGACCGGACTGATCTGACGGACAGAATCCTGGGGACAATCTGACCGTGTGTGGCTCCATCGGACCAGCAGCGGACTTTTTCGGTCAAAAATCTGACAGACTTAAGATTTGGAACATGTTTCAAATTTGTCCAACGGACTCGAGTCCGGTCAAAAAATCCGCTCGTCTGTATGCTAGTCCGACGGATGAAAACCGACGCTAGGGCAGCTTTTGGCTACTGGCTATCAACTTCCTTATTTTAGTCCGGTCGTACGTCATCACGTACGAATCCGTCGGACTTTGGTGTGATCGTGTGTAGGCAAGTCCGTTCGTTCGAAAGTCCGTCAAAAGTCATTCGAAAGTCCGTCGGAAAGACTGTCGGACCTTTGTTGCCGAAAAGTCCGCCCGTGTGTACAGGGCATAAGACAAGCTTTTTCTAAGCATTCTACACACTCAAATGTATTTGTTGTGACATTTTAACTGTGACTCACAAAGCACTCTGATGAACACATGCTGCATTTCATGCTCTTAGACCTGTTTACAAATTACAGTTTTCCAAAGCACCTAATTACAGGTTGCTGCATTATTCTCAGGTGACTATTCTCACACATTCAAAATAAGTAATTCTTCAGTTTGAAAAGTTCTGAATATATGAGGTTTTTCTAAGCATTGAATTTTGCTGGAAATTTTTCTTTTCGAGGAAATGCCTGCTGCTGGAATTGCTGTGTTGCGATAGACTGTATTTGATTTCTTCTCTGTAAAAAATGCCTGCTTTCTGCATAACATGTTACTGCATACATATGCTACAATATGTTTAAATAATACCTATATTACAAGTGAGTCACAATAGTTCAAAATAAAATGCATTTACTGTACATACCATCTACTATATATACACAAACTAAAAAATAATATCCAAATGCCACTATGTTAAACTTTCTGTAAGTGTCCTTCAGCAATCAATAGAAGTCCACAGTGCAACACAAAAATATAAATCAAATGTTCTTCGATTCTCCGTGTACACCAAAATAACAATGTTAATTTTGTGATAGTAAACTAATATATGCCACCCGTTGTTCTCATGTTTTCTTCTCATATACACGTGTTCAGTGAGCTCCACCAACATTCTCTCTGTGTGACTTCCCTTTTAGGGGCTTCAAGCCTTGATACCTCCTGGATTTACTATTAGGAATCCTTTCTCTATGAATTCTCCAGTTAATGCAGCAGCAGGAATAATACAATTATTCAGATGATATATACCTCAATTCAAAATATAAAAAACATCAGCATGCTTTCTGCTGATAAAAAATATTGTTTTGTGAAAAAAAACAAAGATATGTAATTACCCAGAAAGCAAGCAATTGAGCTGCAAGTTTGAAAATGACTTGCTAAACTATTGCTAGACTTTTCAGGCTTCACAAGTTTGTTGCACAAGTCTACATTGCATGACTCCAGATGAACTTTCTTTTCAAACATTCTGCAAGTCTGCTGCAAGGTCTGCTTCAGTTATGTTGTGCAATATTCATCCCACCACAGGGGTCCCTGAGACTTGCAGAGCTCTTGCTGTAGATTTACCACTGCAAATTGCTCCTGCTGGAGACTTGCCAGACACATTTGCAACAAATTGGAAATGTTTCAGCTAGAACTTGTGCTTCAAGTGCTCTGCAAATGTACAACTTGCCATTGAAAATGTGCAGCAAGTGGGTGACAATTGAAAGACAGGCAACCCCTGGCTTCACATTAGATTACCTCCTTTGGTGACCTCAGAAGACCCAACCACCCATACTATCCCCTGTCCTGTCGCACTCTTACACCCTTTGGGACAGTTTCAGAAGCAATCCTTCCTTGGTCTCCACAGGACACCCTGAGCACACCTCTTCCACAGCACTGTCTTTCCGCCAGGCTTAGACATCACAGATTTCAGGTGGTGGTTGGACAAGGGGCTATATCGGATAGGTCACTACTTCACCACCAGCGGCCCCATTTCCCTAAGTTATTGTATCAACAACTTGGAGCTCCCAGAGTCGGAAAGGTTCCCCTTTAGACAAATTTCCCACTTCATAAACAAAATATGGAAGGACAAACCTCTGCCTCCTAAATTCACGGCTTATGAAATGTGGTGTGGACAGGCCATGGAGCGGAGGGGAGGTATATCAGTGGTTTATTCGGCCCTCACTCACCTTAACGAAAAAACCTCTTCCATGATGGTATGGGAGGCAGACTTCCAATGCGAATGGGATCTGGAGACCTGGCAAACAGCATTCACCAAATCCTTCAAAGGGATCCAAAATGTCTCCTTGATGGAGGCTAGCATTAAAATTTAACCAGATGGTACCTTACCCCCACCAGGCTGGCAGCCATTTTTCCATCAGCAGATCCTCTATGCTTCAGAGGTTGTCAGTTACTAGGCTCTATGGCTCACATATGGTGGGAATGCCCCAAGCTCCACACATTTTGGAGACTGATCTTCAACATGATCAACAAGGTGACGGGTTGCCAGATCCCTAGATCTCCTGAGGTTGCCATCCTCAATGCACACATTCCACAACTTCCTAAGGCTATGCAATCATTAATCCACTTTATTCTACTTGGGACTAAAATCACGATTGCTAAAGCCTGGAAAAAGCCAAAACCATCCATACAAGCAGTCAAAAGGAAAATATTGTGGATTATGACACAAGAAAAGCTATCCAGCATCTTGACAGATACCACCGTTAAATTTCAAAAGATATGGGAACCTTGAGCCAACTATGATAGAACCTCCCTTATTCCTGGTGTTCACAAAGTAGCACACCTTCTCAAGGCACCATAGTAGGCACTCTTCTCTCCCACCCCCTTTCCCATCCTTACCTCACCCTCTCTTCACCCCCTCTCTTTCTTCTCTCTCTTTCTTTATACAAGTCATACAAACAGGTTTCTATTGTGCGATTATCCAGTTTATAATTAGCACAGGACTGTCTTATTGATGCTGGACATACCCTTATAGCCCAGTCACCAGCCCCAACTGGCTTGACATAACCAAGGCGGGTACCTGGGGGGGTGGGGGGACAGTTCCGGCACAGCTTGATCACGACAGGGGTGCTGGGGGCTGGGGGAACCCTGCTACTCCAGGGGCCTAACTCCTCTACTGATGATGTGTCAACATTCTCAGGCGGGACATATAGACAGCCCACCCATATTTTCCTACGGTTGTATAATCTTTCACTAGCATACTTGAACTGTTTGTATGTTTCTATATTACTTTAGGGGCCTTCCCCCCAGAGCAGTTTACCATGCTACAATTGTACTTTTTGTCTACACTTGTTAAAAACAATAAACATCTACTGAAAGAGAAAATCATTTCCAACATTTTAGTAAGACTCAGATAAACATATATATGCGCAAAATAATTCTGCGCTGCTCACAAAAGAAAGACATGTCTTTGACTACAGGGCCTCTCGGACCGTTAATACGGACGGAGTCTTTGTAATGATACTAGTAATGATACCGAAATAGGCGGTTTATTTTTGAGGCTCAAGAACATCATGTCCTCTGAACTGCATCTACAGTGGGACATGGTGTTCTTGGAACAGTATGTCTCGGAGCGTATGGTTCCCAGAAGCCTCCGATGGGATGTACACCCCCCCCCAAGGATAACCTGATGTAGAATCTTGGTACAAATACTTTAATGAGGCAGGGATTAATCTCCTTGGCGTCCTCATCTCCAAAAAACGACATAAACTATCTTTGTTGGATGGCGAGATCAAGGAGATTAAAGATAAACTTTTAGCCCACAAAAATTCCTCAGAGTACTCTGTTCTTTCCTCCAACCTCCAGAAATACCTTGAGAAGGAGGATAAGGAACAGAGGAATAAAAAACAAAAAAGTACTCTAGAGATGTAGGGGACTATAGAACAGGGAATGTGTTTGGGTGGCAGAAGTTGTATTCTGCAAACTCCAATGATACTACCCCCACACCCTCTGGATCTTGTCCCCCTAGTACCTCAACAGCTAGAATAGCTGACACGGGGGCACAACCCCCAGGTACCCCTGTTCATGCGAGAAGGAATGATAATCTAAGATATGAATCTCCATCACGCACGAACAGATACCCCTACGGGTACACGGATGCGTACTACCAGAATTCCCATCATTATGAACAAGCACCCCTGACCACTCAAAATAGGTTTTTGCCCCTTAGGAACACCTGGGATGATGATTATGGGGAGGAGTATGGATATAATCCTGGATCCAGACATGAACAGTCTTTTCAGGATTATCCTCCATCCAACACCAATCCACGTCATGCACAGGTTTTTCACGAGGTCCAAAGACCCAGAAAAAGGGGTCCGGACCCAAGAGAGGTACAAGGGGAGGTTGGAGAATCCAAAAGAGGAAAACGAAGGAGAACTTAAGGGGCCAAGGTGTTTTTAATCTAAGTGCCAAGCCATTGACCAAGGAGGAACTGTCTGTATTGGATAAGGGACTCAAATTTGCTCCCCCTAAGAAGCTCGATAGGTTTGGCACGTTTATAGATATTCATAAATATATACGGAAGTTACACATCCAACGCTACCTTACTTCTAACCCTGTCAGAAATGAGAGGTGCGCCACGGCGGGTACAGTTCACTCTGGCCTGTCCAATCCCTCATTATTCATCCCACCAGTCCCTATGGCGCCTGCCATCAGCTTGTTTAGGGACTTAGTCCTTAAGGATTTATCCGAACTTCCGGATAAACGCACATTCCACCACTCCTTGTCCAACACTGGTTTGAAGTCCCTGTGCTCACAGAAAGATCTTGTGATTCGTCCAGCGGACAAGGGGGGTGGCATTGTGGTTCTAGACAAGAAAGATTACATATCGGAAATGTACAGGATTCTTAACGAACCCGATACATATAAAATAATGCCCAACAACCCCACCAACCGTTTTAAAAGAGAGTTGTCCGCCATTGTCAAGAAGGGTTATGATCATGGAATCCTAAACAGAAAGGAGAGAGAGTTTTTGGTGCCTCTGGCACCCAGGGTTCCAACTATATATTACCTACCAAAGGTACACAAGAACCCAGTTCAACCCCCCGGCCGGCCTATCGTGAGTGGCATAGACTCTGTCACTTCACGCATAGGCCGGTATATTGACTTTTATTTACAGCCACTTGTAAGGCGTATGCCTTCCTACTTGAAGGACACAGGGGCTACCATACGCAGGCTTGAAAATTTAGAATTACAGGGTGACCACATCATTGCTACTGCTGATGTGGCCTCCCTGTATACCTGTATACCTCAAGATAAGGGCTTGGAGGCTGTTCGATACTTCCTTGAGAGAGACCCTAGCATTGCATCCTTCCAGTGCTCTTTCATTATGGAACTCTTAGAGTTCGCTACTAAGTTACTGGTTTGACCAGCAATACTACCATCAGTTGCGTGGCGTGGCTATGGGCGCCAAATATGCCCCTAGCCTCGCCAATTTGTTTATGGCCAAGTGGGAGGAGGATGTCGTCTATGCCAACAGGGATCCCTCCCTAACTATGTGGGCGCGGTACATCGACGACATCCTCCTCCTATGGAAGGGTAGTGCCGAGTCGTTGGATCAGTTTTTTGAACATCTAAACACTAACGATAGTGGCATCTCCCTGACATATACAGCCAGTAAACAAAAAAATAACTTTTTGGATCTAGATATTGAAATCCGTAATGGTTTTTTCCATTTCCAGACTCATTTTAAAACCACTGACTGGAATAGTTTTATTCCGCCAGATAGTTGCCATCACCGGTCCTGGTTAGACTCAGTTCCAAAAAGCCAATTTCTCAGATTACGAAGAAATTGTTCCAGCACTGAGGCCTTTAAAACACAATCTGCTCTTTTGAAGGCGAAATTGTTGGATAAGAACTATGACCCCCAACTTGTAGATCGGGAGTTCCAACGTGCCCTTGAGACCAATAGGGAGTCACTCCTTGTCGAAAAGCCTAAAAAAGAGCAGAGTGAGATTTTCAAGTGGTCTCTTTTGACCACGTTTTCTAATCAATACAAACATGTTAAGGCTATCATGTCAAAGCATTGGGACATCCTCAGGAATGACCGGGTTTTGAACACTGTCCTGCCTGACAGGGCTAAAGTCATTTTTAAGGGTGCCCCCACTATACAAAGCAAGATTGCCCCCAACATCATTAATCCTCCTGTACAACAACCTCTTTTTTATGAAATGGAGGGTTTCTACTCATGTAGAAGATGTACTGTATGTCGACATAACTCTGGTATAGGAAGAAAAACTACATCGTTTACTTCATCAGTTACACAGAGACGATATTCCATCAAACGATTTTGCACTTGCACCACCAGCCACATCGTTTATCTAATTACATGTCATTGTGGTAAGCAATATGTTGGCCGCACCATTCGCTCTTTTTCTATAAGAGTAGCGGAGCATATTGCTTTGATTAAGAGTGGCGATACTAAGCATACAGTCCCTCGTCATTATAAATTACACCACAATCGGGTGTTCGCGGGTACACAATTTATAGTGATAGACCGATATGTTCCCCCATGGAGCGGTGGGGCCATGACTAGAGGTGTATCACGATTGGAGACTTTCTGGATCCATGAGCTCCGTACCCTTTTTCCATCAGGCATTAACGTGGAGTTGGATGTCAACGCTTTCATCAATAGAGCCTGACATCCACCTCTTAACCAAAAACTCTCTCTTTTCTGTCCCCCCCCCCCTTTGGGCCCCGTTATTTGCATTTTGTTTTTATTTATGTTTATTCATTTCCGGCCTTGGTTGGGCTCATTCATATATTTTAACTTGTTTTATACATACCAATATTGCACTTCAGTGCGCTTTTTTATTTCACTTTTTTCTATAGGAAGTGCCTTATATGCATGTCCATATTATTTTGTACTTTAATGTATTGGCTATTTGCATCTATGCATATGGGCATAATGCCTCATAAATCTTCTCATGGGAGCCCGCTCCACTATTCCCCTGAACACTGGCTCCCTTTTTTTAAATTACCAGTGTATTTACTTGCACATTTTTATGTACTTATGCCCATTTGTGCAGCTTGTTTATTTGTTTATTTTATTTATGCACTCAATCTCAGGCTTCACGTCCTTTTATATATTCACATTATCAGGCAGTCTCTGTACTGTTTTCACGTCCGCTTAGAGCTTTTTTTCCCTAAGTATCCCTTTGCCTTCACTGCGCATGTCATCACGTCCGCCGACAGCGGCATGTATCACTTTTTTCCAAAGTATCCCCCTTAGAGTGTGATTGCATCATACAATCCTTTCTTTCCCTCAAGCACCCCCCTGTCCCCACTGCGCAAGTCATCACGTCCGCCGACAGCGGTATTGTATCACATTTTTTATAAGTATCCCCCTTATCTCTACTGCGCATGATCAACCTTGGCGCTTGTTTTTCCTCTCAGCTATGTCACTTCCCATGTTTGTGTTCTAGAGACATCGCCTTGCGTACGCACACTGCGCACGCGCATTACCGGGAGTTTTCCCAATCTGCGCTCCTTGCACTTATTCACAGAATACAAGGTCTCTGGGCAGTTTGATTAGACATAATTTATATAACCTTATCCCTTTTCTTTTTTGGTTTCAGATCGTTCCCCCACTTCCGGTTCACCTTCTAACCCGGAAGTGAGGTGTGGAACGCATACCTGGAACGCACGCCGGACGGCCATTTTGGCCGATACCGGAAGTGATGTTTTTCTCAATGTGGAGCTGATTCCCATGACTATTGATGCATCCCCTATATATATGTGTGTGGCTACAGTGGGGGTAACCCCCCAGATGACGTCTTTTAGGACGAAACGCGTCGGGTAGGACCCCACTGTCGCCACTTTTGTTACAGCGCTGTTTTTACTTTGGATTTTCACGTGAGTGTATATCCTTTCACTTTTAAATAAAATTCTTGTATTCGGATTTACACTATGTGGCCCTTCCTTTCTTTTTTCCACAATAACATCATCATCTAATCCATGGAATGCTGTCTTGAGGGATCCATCCACGGAATACCCCATTCCTCCTAGGACCCACGGGATCATCTACACCCTTGGGACTCCCCACACCTCCCAGGACCCGAGTGCCACTTGGAGGAATCCAGCCATCCGTGAGATCACAGACACCTACAGCCACTTACCACCCAAGCCTTATCTGACCCAATTCGGCGTATGCCCTTTCGGGTCCACCTCATCTGGTAAGCCTTTCCTTCTCTCGGTGGTAGTGAGCTTTTTTGCATTGGAATTATCTGTCTGCAATATATCTACACAAGGACTAACGACTGTTATTTTTTTGTTATAATATCCATATCAGGACTACCTACTTTTGTATAGTTTCTTACATAGGTGATTTCCTTCACCACATACCTACTAATCTATCGTCATTTATGACATTGTTTAGCGCTACACTTTTTTGTTGTTTCTTTCAGATAAACATATACTTTTAACATATTCCCAATTTCCAATTTTTTCTTACTAGAAGGTATTAAGGGGCGGTTTCCAGGGCTTATGGGCATTTAAATGTGCGCCAGACTCATGAACGTTATAGTGCCAGCAAAGCTTTCCTGGCAGCAAACCTCTAATTTTAGAAAATTAGCCCCTTGACTTTAGGTTGCTCAATAATGTTAACACATTTTTAAAATGTTTGTGAACATGACTTACTTTTGTATGCAATAAAATCATTGTAATTTATTCTTGTAGGATGTTGTTCAAACAGGTAGTCTAATTGTGCTTAGTTAATCACAAACATGTTCTTTTTTTCTGCTTGTTTTTTTTTTCTAACAAGTCAGCAATCATTAATTTCAACTCTACAAATGATGCATTTAATGCATATTCATTTTTATATACATTTATGCTAATACTTTTACAATGTTCATTTGATGTAATGAGTGATAAATGTTATTAAATAAGAAAAACATGATCTAATAAAAAAAAAAGAAAATGTGCAGCATTACAAGACTTACAATTCAACACTGCCACAAATGTGTGGCAAGTTATCCTTGCTATCTGGATACATTCACATGTGCAATCTCAAACTGTGCACTACAGTATGACAGCTTTAATATCCAGCATTGCCCCCTTAGGATCAGTAAGTTAGCCATCTCCACTATGACAAACTATGCAACTTCCAAGTATTCAGAATGATGCCAAAGATACTGATGGTCAGAAAACAATGCATTCGATGCATTTTGGGGGATCAGGACACCCTCTTCTTCATAGCTATAGGGCAGAGTGGCAATAACAAATATATTTAGGATAAAGTAGCAAATTGATAGCACAAGGCCATGGAGCCAACAGTAGTCCACAGCCTCATGGAATAGTTGATGTTAAATTTTAAGACGTTTGGGTTACATTGCTTTTGGGCAACACCCTCACTGGTTCTTCCAGAAGTTGAGGACTCACCAACATTTATGCCTGCTAAACACAAGGTTAAGCTAGCTGTCACCACTCATATAGAGTATCCACCTTCACTTTACAACCTAGAGCCTTGACTTTTAGGCAGCACTGGGTTACATGATCTGCAGTTGCATCAGGAGCTATGTGCATCCTAATAATAATTATTCCTTAATGAAGCTTTGAGTTATCCTTAAAGTACAACTTCAGGGTCTCCCCTTGCTCTAGTGAACTGATATCTTTGTACTCCAGAGATTCTTGAAACCTTTAATCAGTAACATAAGTCATTACACACATACAGTATACATGTATTGTGTATTAATATTAGATCTAGATGACAAGTAACATTATAGTAAGAAAAAAATAATTATTATATACAGCATATGTGAATAAAGTACAGTATAAGGAAAGGCAAAACTATTTTTTAAGGTTTCAGCTAGAGGGGAGATGTAATAGAACACCTGTCAGTTTTTTTTTTGCTGTCTGTGGCCCCAGTAGGGAGATTCACCCTATTTGCCCTATTCACCATAATTTCTGAAAATTAACGTAAAAGAAAACCCCACATTGTGGGTTGTCCCCAGAAAAGTAATAGAGGAGAAAACTATCAATGAGGATTCTAGTTCTGGTGACCTGGGGGTACCCAAGAGATTCACATAAATTGCAGGGATTCCTTTCAACTTCCTGTTTTTGCCATGGGACAGGAAGTTAAGGTAAATCTCCTCAATAGGACAATCCTTACTCTATCCAAAATGAAAAAAAAAGTTTTGCCTATAATTCTACTTTAATTTGATGCATGTATTGTTTTTATTTTTTTTTACATTTTATTGTGTTTGTGTGTTTTGGAAATAGAATAAAGATCAGTATTTTTAGGGTAGGGGGATTTTTTTTGGGAAAAGCACCTAACTGTTAAGAATAAAACAATAATAATACTAATATACTGTATACAGCTATGGCCAAAAGGTTTGAGAATGACACAATAATTAATTTATACAAAGTCTGTTGCTTCAGTATTTTTACAAGCATTTCATAAGTGTCAAATGCTTTTATTGACAATCACATTAAGTTCATGCAAAGAGTCAATATTTGCAGTGTTGACCCTTTTTTTCAAGACCTCTTCAATTCACCCGGGCATGCTGTCAGTCAACTTCTGAGTCACATCCTGACTGATGGCAGCCCATTCTTGCATAATCAATGCTTGGAGTTTGTCAGAATTTGTAGGGTTTTTTTTGTTTTGTTCACCCTCCTCTTTAGGATTGACCACAAGTTCTCAATGGGATTAAGTTCTGGAGAGTTTCCTGGTCATGGACCCAAAATGTTGATGTTTTGTTCCCCAAGCCACTTAGTTATCAGTTTTGTTTTATGGCAAGGTGCTCCATCATGCTGGCAAAGGCTTTGTTCCTCACCAAACTATTCTTGGATGGTTGAGAAAAGTTGCTCTCAGAGGAGGTCTTTGTACCATTCTTTATTCTTGGCTATGTTCTTAGGCAAAATTGTGAGTGAGCCCACTCCCTTGGCTGAGACGCGACCCCACGCATGAATGGTCTCAGGATGCTTTACTGTTGGCATGACACAGGACTGATGGTAGCAATCACCTTTTCTTCTCCAGACAAGGTTTTTCCGGATGCCCCAAATAATTGGAAAGGGGATTTATCAGAAAAAGTGACTTTACCCCAGTCCTCAGCAGTAAAATCCTTGTACCTTTTGCAGAATATCAGTCTATCCCTAATGTTTTTCCTGGAGAGAAGTGGCTTCTTTGCTGCCCTTCTTGACACCAGGCCATCCTCCAAAAGTCTTATGCCGCATACACACGGTCGGATTTTCCGACGGGAAATCTTTGATGTGAGCTTATTGTCGGAAAGTCCGACTGCGTGCATGGTCCATCGAACATTTGCTGTCGAAATTTCCACCCACAAATGTTTGAGAGCTGGTTCTCAAATTTTCCGCCAACAAAACTTGTTGTTGGAAAGTCCGATCGTGTGTACACAAGTCCATCGCACAAAAGTTCATGCATGCTCTGAATCAAGCAGAAGGCTATTGAACTGGCTATTGAACTTCCTTTTCTCGGCTCGTCATACGTCTTGTATGTCACCGCGTTCCCACGTTCGGAATTTTGGGCCAACATTTGTGTGACCGTGTGTATGCAAGACAAATTTGAGCTAACATCCTTCGGACAAAAATCCACGGTTTTGTTGGCGGAAAGTCCGATCGTGTGTACGGGGCTTTAGCCTCACTGTGCGTGCAGATGCACTCACACCTGGCTGCTGCCATTACTGAGCAAGCTCTGCACTACTGGTGCTCTGATCCTGCAGCTGAATCAACTGTAGGAGGCGGTCCTGTCGCTTGCTGGACTTTCTTGGGTGCCCTGAAGCCTTCTTCACAAATGCAGTGGAAATGTTTTTTTTTATGGGATTAAGTTAATTTCATGGCAAAGAGGGACTTTGCAATTAATTGCAATTCATCTGATCACTCTTCATAACATTCTGGAGTATATGCAAATTGCCATAATCGAAACTGAGGCAGCAAACTTTGTGAAAATAAATATTTGTGTCATTCTCAAAACTTTTGGCCACGACTGTACAGTGATAAATATTGTTAGTTGTGTAACCTTAAGAATGCCATTATTGAAGAGGGAGATGGGCGGAGCCTAGCGGAGCAGACATGCATTGTTAGAGCTCCGCACCGCTGAGGAGAGAAGAGAAGGTCAAAGCGGAGCCTGCAGGCTCAAAAGGTATCCATTTGAACCTTTTTGCCCCAGGGAACAAACTGTGAAAGTTTGGGCAGGAAATATGGTACTGGGAGGAAGCCGTGGCAGAAATAAAAATCACCTCACAAAGAGCTCACAGGCGCTCACTGCAACTAAAGCAGCTCCAGTCATCTCACAAGATACAGCATTAGGGCGCTCTCACAGACAGAAAATGTCACAGCAAGACTCTCCAATTGAGTCAGATACAGAACAAATCCTCTCACAAACTTCTCCACAAGCCTCCTCAGCATCCCCAGTAATACTATTACAATTTGAAAAAATGCTTCATAAGGTTTGTGACAGACCTGCAATCTACTATTACTGCTCTATTACAAGAACTAAAGCCAGATATCCCTATTGAACGTTTAGAACTGGACAGAGTACACAGAGCCCTCACAGCCAAAAAGAAAGATGGACCCCCACTTGATATAATCACAAAATTTCATTATTACAGAACGAAAGAACAAATACTAATTGCTGCAAGAGAAAAAAAGGAACTTAATTTTCAAGGACACAATTATCAAATTTTTGCTGACCTATCCCAACTTACCATTACTAAAAGACGATCCATGAAACCCCAACTAATGGAACTGCAACGCCACAACATTATGTATCAATGGGGCTTCCCCTTTTCAGTCAGATTTAACTACCAAGGTACAATTTACAGAAGCAGATCAGCAGATGAACTACAACAAACCCTTTTAAAATTAAATCTGACAGAACCCACAAGCAGCAACTCTCCCACATGCAGAAGAATGGCATCATCTTCACCTTCAGGCAGCACTCAGAAAATTTCAGAACAAAATGGGAATCATCATTCTCACAAAAGAGGCCGTTATGCCACATCATCCATGGACCAAGAAGATTCAATGGACTGACATCCTAATTCCTGATATCTCTTCATTTATTATACTAAGAGATGGTTCTCTATAAAAAACCTGTATTTATAACTGAATGTAACTGCATTCTGATAGTCACACACTGTGTGGGATCATGTTACATTCCAGTTATATTTCTTATTACTTCTGATTCATATAGCCTTAGAATATATAAGTGAAATAAGGAAATTCTTGTTCAGTTATATATTATCAGGTAATAACAATAGATTTATTACTTTTTAGAGAAATATGTTCAATAATCCAGAAGTAATGGAAGCTTTTTCTTTCTTTTCTTAAAACAAATATATTATTACCTAACTAGTTCCTAGAATTATGTTTTTGTTTATTCTAATCTGAAGCAATACAACCTCAATTTTATGAGTTAACATATCTAAACAGTTACATATGAATAAAATATGTAATTGTTTACTCTAAAAGGGTTAAAATCCCAAAATAATTCAAACTATCTTCATCAATACCAAAGTTATTAACAGTACCTTTCTAACTGAATTATTTAGCATAGGGCAAGACTAACCATATACAACCACCCTGGAATAAATAATTTCAACAAAAACTATATTCTGCACTCCAATTAATGAAACATCATTTTGATGTCTTTTGACATAGCACTCCTCTCCTGTAAGCGGAAGATCCGTGTACCCCCATTAGCCCTCCTCATTCTCCCAACCATATTATGTGGGAGTGTGACGAAGGCACTTATTCCCCTGAGAGAGATATTTATTCTCTTTCACGGGTAAATTGTGATTACTTGCAAAAAATAATTTATACAATGTATCATCTAATCTCATATGTTTTTTGTTTACTCTTTACTCCAGAATTCACTGGTTTCTTTTCTATCTATTCATCTCTTCAGTCCACACAGGTTGATCTGCGCAGTCAGCTCTGCATAACAAAAAGTAAGTCAAAACTATTTGATCTGTTGCCATGGCACCACTGAATATACTTTCCCTGAATGTTCAGGGAATAAATGTCCCTCAAAAAAGGACCAAAGCCTTCCGTACTTTCCATAACAAGAAGGCTCACATAGTATGCCTCCAAGAAACACACTTCACCAAAGATTCTACTCCAAAATATATTTCTCCTTTTTATCAACAAATTTACACGGCTTCTGCCTGTACCAAGCAAAGGGGAACTCTAATTGCATTTCACCGATCCACACCATTCACCTTATCATCAGAAATTAAAGACCCAGAAGGTAGATACCTGATACTCATGGGTTATATAATTGATACAGCAATCACGGTGATTTCCTACCATGCTCCTAACAAACAACCTACACCATTCCTCTCACATATATTACAAGTGATTAATACACACAAAATAGGAACAGTGATAATGTGTGGGGATTGGAACCAGGTCCTCCTCCCATTTCTAGATAAATCACCTTTTACACCATCCAAAATAACCTCTAGATTACCTTTTTCTCAACTTCTTTCCAAATACAATCTGGTAGATTCGTGGAGAGAAAGTAACCCAATGAAAAAGAAATTCACTTATTTCTCGCACCCTCATCAAACCTTCACCAGAATAGATCATATTTTTCTAACAATAGGAATGATACCAGAAATGATTGCATCAGATATAATTCCGATTCCGTGGTCTGACCATAATGCAGTATACACTACTATAGCCTCAGCCATACCAAAAGCGCATGACCCAACGTGGTACTTACCGGACATAATGCTCAAACACCCACTACATCAGATGGCCATTGAACAAGCTTTAAAGGAATACATATCAATTAATAATACAACAGACATCTCCCCAATAACACTGTGGGAAGCTCATAAGCCTGTCTTGCGTGGTACAATACAAAGACAAATGGCACTATTTAAACGAGAACGCAAAAATCTAGCAAAAAAACTAGAACTCAATTTTAATGCAGCCTACATATCATTTCAGATAATCCATCTCAGAGTACAAAATCTCATCTGGAAAAATCTAGATTGGAATACGATCTATTTCTCACTGAGTCAGTTGATAAATCCCTCAAATGCTCCAAACACAATTTCTACATGAATACAAACAAACCAGGTATATATTTTCCTCAGGCATTAAATTCAACTAACAAATCTTTCAAACCAATACGTTTGAAATTATCAAAAAATGTTTACACTTGTAATCCAGTTAAAATAGTCCATAAATTTCACTCACATCTCGCAACTTTATACAAGACAAACAATGAATTTAATCCTACAGAGGCTGAATCCTTCTTCTCAAAAATAACCTTACCTGAGTTATCTCAGAATCAAAAAAGCCTCAAAAAAAATGAGCCTATAACTATAGATGAAGTTGCTAACGCCATAAAAGACCTAAAACTTAACAAAAGACCAGGCCCAGACGGCTACTCGGCCTTATACTATAAAACATTCTCAGAAATACTCTCTCCCATTCTCACTGAAACTTTTAACAAACTTCTAGATGGACATTCTTTTCGGCAAGAAACACTAATGGCAATTGTTTGTATGATCCCAAAACCCCTTTCTGATGATACTTCCTGTGTGAATTATCAGCCTATCTCTCTGTTAAACCTCGATATTAAATTATTAGCAAAAATAATAGCAAAACGCCTCAATAGCATTATAGGAAAATTAATACATAGAAATCAAGTAGGCTTCATGCCAAATAGACAGGCAGGCGATAATATACGCAGGGCAGTGTTATTGGCACATATTGCTAAAAAACGGAAAATCCCTTTATGTTTTCTATCTCTCGATATTAAGAGGGCATTTGACACAGTATCCTGGCAATATATGCAATATTCATTACAAAAATGGGGTTTTGGACCCCACTTTTTAACATGGATCAAAGCATTATATAATAAACCCAAAGCCTATATAAAATATGCTGGATACAAATCTGAAGCCTTTAATATCGAAAGAGGTACCCGACAGGGTTGCCCATTATCTCCCTTATTATTTGCCCTTATACTCGAACCCATGGCCCAATACATCAGAACAAACCAAACTATAACTGGCATTGAAGTAGGAGGTATTACACACAAATTATGTATATTTGCAGACGATATATTACTTTTTCTATCATCACCACAGGTCTCTGGTCCTAACTTAATACCAGCTCTTGATGGATTTGCAGCCCTATCCGGCCTTATGATTAATCCTAAGAAATGCCTAGTGCTTAATATTTCACTCACAAACATGGAATTGATCCCGGCTAGGGCTGCACTCCCATTCACATGGGCAGAAAAATCAATCCCATATCTTGGAATTCATTTAACAGCATCTCATTCTGACTTATTCTCAACCAATTATCCTCCTGTATTAAGACAGATCACAAATCTAATAAAACAATGGTCGCAACTTCCTTTATCCTGGATAGATTAATGCAATCAAAATGACTATTCTACCCAAATTGCTTTATCTATTCAGAGTCCTCCCTATTCCAATTCCTTCCTATTTTTTGAAAATAGTACAAAAAAGAGCAACTTCGTTTATATGGGGCTCTTCTAAACCACGTATACCTATACACACACTACATCTTCCCAAAAATAAAGGAGGCCTGGGATACCCTAATTTTACTAACTACTACAGAGCAGCACATTTGGCCAGTCTGTCCAAATACCATGCAAAACAGGAAATCCCATTATGGGTATTTATAGAGGCTTCAGAAAATGACCCTCTATTAATATCAAATTTATTATGGCTTGATCCTAAAGACCGCTTTAAAATTCATAATCCCATAACTAAACACTTCTTATCTCTCTGGGATAAACTAAAAACCAAATATCAGTTACAATCTCCACACAATCCTCTCCTTTCTTTTATCAGAAATCCGGCCTTTTATCCGGCATGGATCTACCCAAATTCTTTTAAAGCTTGGACAACATCAGACATTCAGACACTAAATGACTTCATAGCATCTAAATCATTCCTTTCATTCCCATCGCTTAGAGAAAAATATGATCTACCAAACTCTGAGATATTTAGATATCTCCAAATCAAAAATTTCTATACACCATTCCTAAAGGAGGATACACCATTATCCCAATTATCCTTTTTTGAATCAATCTGTACAAAAGATCCATTTGCTAAAGGTACAATTTCATCACTTTATAATCAATTATATGGAGTAGCAAATCTTAATAGACCCTCTTACGTTCAGAGGTGGGAGGAGGACCTGGGACGAACTTTAGAAGACACGGACTGGTCTAACATATGGCTCACATCTAAGTCATCTTCACCCAACATCTTAGCACTGGATACAAATTATAAAGTCCTAACTCGCTGGTACCTTGTACCCGCTAGAGTGGCAAAATATTCACCTAATACCTCAGCTCTTTGTTTTCGAGGATGCCCAGAAATAGGCACATATTTACACATATGGTGGACGTGCCCAGTAATCCAAACCTTCTGGAAGGAAGTCTTCGTGATTGCATCTAAAATATTTAAAAAAATAATACAACCAGATCCATATTTAACTTTACTTAATCTAAAACCGGAATGGTTAACACTCTCTCAATTCAAACTTATGATCCAACTAATAACGGCTGCAAAACAAACAGTGGCCAAGGCATAGAAATCTCCTACATTGGTACTAGCAGAAACAATTCACAGAATGAATAATACAATGTCCCATGCTAAGATGGTAGCCATCGATCAAAATCAAATTCCAAAATTTGAAAAACTTTGGCATCCTTGGATAAAACAACAGTTCCTGTCAAACTTCAATGACTCTGTCCTGTTGCCATGGTAACAGATTAAATGACTTACAGAGACACCCATTCTAAGGCTTCAAAGAGAACTAAAAAGAATAATAAACTGACGAGCGGGACAACCTTGTGGACCATACCTCTACCTTTCAACCCTTTTTATTCTTTCTCTTTCCTTTTCTCCACCTTACGATTAAAGCTCATTATCAGAATTTATTTGACCTATATACACTCTACTTGTAAACAATATGTATAGTAGGTATAAATCATTTAAATACCTACAAAAGTAACTAAGGAAATGATATATATCTTTAATTTAGGTTTACGTGAACCCAATGTTTTATATTTGAAATTTCATGATATTTACCTATATAAACCCTACTGTAAAACAATGAGCTTACTTTATAGATCCTTGTAAACTTACTTTATGTATCTTTATAACATTGTATACTCAATAAACTTCTTTTGACAAGGAAGAATGCCATTACTATCTTCTGAACCTGTGTACAAATGTCTCAACCCCTGCCTACAGTATCTCCTTTGTTTCTAAAATTAGGCTCTAGTAGTAAGGGAAATGCATCAGAACTTAAAGAGTTTTGTGGGGTTGTCTGCTCCAGTGGAATGCATAAAGTTTATTGAACTTGTAATTTATGTAATTTAACCCCTTCATGACGGAAGGCAAAAGAAATCCTGAATGCAATGTTTTGCAACTTTGACATGTGTTAGTAAAACTGTACAGTATCATCACAGCTACTTTGTCTATCTGGAATAATTATACCTTGGGTTTTCATTTGGTGGTAAGTGGTAACCGGAATCTCCTATTTTTTTCATTATTAAGGGAAAATTGGCCCAAAATTATATAAAAAAATATATATATATTTTTTTACATTTAACTGAATTTTTGTTGCTACTACTAAGATCTACCACCAAAGAACAACCCTGATGATCACAACAATACCACATATGTGTATGCATTTTGTCATTTGTACACATAGTAGGGCCCAGAAACAATAATGCACATTTTGTTTTTTTTATCCTACCTAAAACACACTACTGGCACTAACTGATATTGATGATAATTAATACTATTTTTTAATCCTTTCTATTACTTGCAAATAATCCTGGGCTATATTAATACTTGCAAGACAGAAAAAGTGGCGCTAAATAGCGGTGTAGCTCCTAGCTGAAGTGCAAAGCAATAATCTAATGTTCCAACAAATAAAACATAATAAAAGTTCTCATTAGTGTGAGAAAATAAACATTCAAAATCCCTGTACAGGTGTATCAAACACACAGCACTATATAAAAAAAGGACATGAACTCTAAATAATAGTCCATAAATATTCCCAAGGCAGGACACCGTGCAGGAAAGGTGAGGTCTCTGAAAACAATCCACCAATTCACTCAGTGTTAGTGATTCCTCTCCCCTTGAATTCCACACTCACCAGCTCCATATGCCTCACACTCTCGTGTTTTGGCAATCAGGCATAAGTGTAGGTTGGTCAGTGAAGGGTCAAAGGATCCAGATTCTTTTATAATCCGGGTGTTACCTCAATTCATAAAAAGAACTCAAGATAGTGTGATACCGTAAAATAAGTGAATTTATTCAATTTAAAACTTAAATCATTGCACTCACATGAACAATTCTTGATAAAAGCCAAACTGACACTGCAAAGCAACTCTAAACCAAAACGAATCCTCCTCTGTGAAACGCCCAGCACCACTGTGAGAATGAAGGTCACGGCGGACCTCAAGAAGCAGCGATGGATAAGTTCTCACCCCTCTCCGCTGACAATCTAAGATTGTGGATCACCTGCTGGCGACGCAGCCCAAGGGGCAGCTCCTCCGAAGAGTTTGAATGCTCCCGCTGATGCACGGAGATCCACAGCCAGGACTTGGCTGTGGATCTCCGTGCATCAGCGGGAGCATTCAAACGCTTCGGAGGAGCTGCCCCTTGGGCTGCGTCGCCAGCAGGTGATCCACAATCTTAGATTGTCAGCGGAGAGGGGTGAGAACTTATCCATCGCTGCTTCTTGAGGTCCGCCGTGACCTTCATTCTCACAGTGGTGCTGGGCGTTTCACAGAGGAGGATTCGTTTTGGTTTAGAGTTGCTTTGCAGTGTCAGTTTGGCTTTTATCAAGAATTGTTCATGTGAGTGCAATGATTTAAGTTTTAAATTGAATAAATTCACTTATTTTACGGTATCACACTATCTTGAGTTCTTTTTATGAATTGAGGTAACACCCGGATTATAAAAGAATCTGGATCCTTTGACCCTTCACTGACCAACCTACACTTATGCCTGATTGCCAAAACACGAGAGTGTGAGGCATATGGAGCTGGTGAGTGTGGAATTCAAGGGGAGAGGAATCACTAACACTGAGTGAATTGGTGGATTGTTTTCAGAGACCTCACCTTTCCTGCACGGTGTCCTGCCTTGGGAATATTTATGGACTATTATTTAGAGTTCATGTCCTTTTTTTATATAGTGCTGTGTGTTTGATACACCTGTACAGGGATTTTGAATGTTTATTTTCTCACACTAATGAGAACTTTTATTATGTTTTATTTGTTGGAACATTAGATTATTGCTTTGCACTTCAGCTAGGAGCTACACCGCTATTTAGCGCCACTTTTTCTGTCTTGCAAGTATTAATATAGCCCAGGATTATTTGCAAGTAATAGAAAGGTTTTGCATAGTTTACATAATTTTAGAGTGGCAGCTCTATAGCCATTGCATTAGGACTTTCTCTTGTGTAGGGGGTAAGCACCCCTCCACCTGGCATTTGAGCGCAGTGGTGAAGACTCAAGAGGGGCGCATATATTTGAGTTTTCCTATTTTTTAATCCTACCAAAAACTTGCTGACTCTGACCTTTGACCTTGACCTTTAACATTGACATTGACCCTAACCCAAAATCTTGAACTCAATATTTTTTATTTAATTTTTATTTTTTATTTTTTACAGCTATCAAGTGATCAGGAACTGGGCTTTCTGGTAACCGATCACTAGTACAGACATGATAAGACATGTACATATGCGGCATCACGGAAGAAGACAGCTTCAGTGAGGCTGCATCAAGTATATGTGTACACAGGGCGGCAAGGGGTTGAGAAGATTTGGACAAGTCCAGCACCCACGGTTGGTATTAATCACTTCATGGGAGTTTAACCACTTCAGTACTGGGCACTTTTATCCATACCTTCCAACCTTTTGAGATGGGAATGAGGGACACCTATTAGCAAAAGTATTCAGGCATAGGACACACCTCCTGCCACACCCCCTTAAAGGAGAATTATACAAAAAGAAACACTTCTATTCCTTTATATTGGCTTTTGAAATGTACAAATGCAACAACTTAGAAACAGGATGAAAGGTTTAGCACTGGGAAACACTTTCTGATAGCTAAATAGTGCATTTTATATACAGGTATATGCATCAGACCAAAATGAGGGACAAATGAGGAGGCATGAGGGACAGAGGGACTTTGTTCCAAATCAGTGACAGTCCCTGGAAATCAGGGACAGTTGGAAGCTATGCTTTTATCCCCTTCCTGCTCAGGCCAATTTTCAGCTTTCAGCACAGTCACACTGTAAATGACAATTGTGCAGGCATGCAACACTGTATCCATAAGAAATTTTTATCTTTTGTTTCACACAAATACTGTAGAGCTTTCTTTTGGTGGTATTTAATCACCACTGTTTTTTTTTTTTCTTTTGCTAAACAAACAAAAAAGACCACATTTGTTTTAAAAAACGTGTTTTTCTTAGCTTCTGTTTTGCAAATAAATAACCTTTCTTCATACATTTGGGCCAAAATATACTCTGCTACATTTCCTTGGTGAAAATAACCCAAATTAGTGTTTATTATTTAGTCAGTAGAAAAGTCCACAAACTATAGTATATACTGTATATCTGAAAATTGATCATTCCTGATGTACTGATGGCCTATCTCATTTCTTGGGGCCCAAAAACACCTGGACAGTACAAATATCCCCCAAATGACCACTTTTTGGGAAGTAGACAGTCCAAGGTCTTTAGTAGGAGGCATGGCAATTTTTTTGATGTTGTAATTGGTTGTCACAACTTTTTGAAAAAATAAAGTAATTAAAAAAAGTATATTTTCACAATTTTTCTTTTTTTTACAAGCTGTCACCAGTGCAGTACAGCATTATCATATAACTGGTGTGGCAGCGATCAGGGACACTGACTGATGACAGTGTGTAAAAAAAAAAAAAAAAAAATAATATTTTTTTCTTTTTTATTACATTTCTTATCTTTTTTTACTAGTTTTTTAACATACTGTGACCAGAGAAATAACGTGTTACCACAGTAACACTGTACTACTCTGGGGAAGTGATCAGGATTTAAAAAAAAAAATTTTTACACATTATCATTGCTTATACCAATGATTTTTTTGGTATAAGCAACAATTTCTATTGAATGAAACGGTTTAATTCAGTGACTTTTGCTGTGAATAACTGTGATTGGCCAAAGCTAATCACATGGTACAAATGGACTGTGATTGGCTCTGTCTGTACCATGGGATCACTGTGACCAATTACAGCTAACAACACAATTGTATACAATGGATGACATGAAAGGAAGCCATCCATTGTTGACAGTTGTCATGTGATCTGCTGTGATTGGTCACAGCGATCACATGATACTGGCAGCTGGCCGATATAGTGATCAGTCATAGGCTGTGTCAGATTGCATCGCTTCTGATAGGATGTCATATGCTATTGTGTATTAGGTTCACTTTGCCTAGTTCCATCCAGAAGATTTTGAGGGAGAGTTGAAGGGTCAGTCAAATATTATATAGTGCACCAGCCAGGGTTACCTTGCTATTTGGCATCACTCTTTTATATCTGTTATGGGATATTATCCCTAGACCCACCCACATTGCTCTAAAACACTCTGGATGTTACATTTGGCTTAAAGTGGTTGTAAACCCTTACAGACCACTTTGACCTACAGGAAAGCCTAGATTAAGGCTTACCTGTAGGTCCAAGAAATATCTCCTAAACCTACACGGTTTAGGAGATATTTGCAAAAAGACAGGCACCACTGCCTATAACGCGTGCCGCTGCTAATTGCGATATGCCTCTAGTGGCGGCTCCCTGCGCATGCGTGGAAGTAACGTCATCGCGGCTCCGGCCATTCACAGCGCCGGAGACACGATACCTGGAAAGAAGATGGACGCTGCGTAGCAGAGGGGACACCGGTGACATCACAGGCTCCTGTGTCAGGTAAGTGACACATAATGGGCTACTATGTAATGCATAGTAGCCCATTATGCTTTACCTTTGCAGGGAAACAAAGAGGAAGTGTCTGAGAACTCACACATCAAGCACCCGTCTCCGTGCAGCAGCTGCCAATCCTCGTTCCGCTAATGCCAGTGTGCGTGCAAGGAACCGTAGCCAGAGACAAATATGATCCAGGGTGGGCATGCACAATGGCACCTCTATGCAAACACGCGTGCACGCTAATGCGCACCCGCGAGTGCCAAAGCACTAATGTGCTAACGCGCATGCGCCAATGTGCTAAGGTGCTAATGTGCTAATGCGCATGTGCGCACACACGTACACTGGTGCGAATCCTGGCACACAACACCCTATATAAATAGAGAGTCTGCTAGCATCAGTGCTGGATTGTCTTCAGCTTGTTCCTGTGTTCCTGTTGTTACTCTGCCTGATTGACCTTGTTCCTGAATACCCGGCTATCTTCTGACCATTCTCTTGGATCTCCCCTGCCTGCTGAACCTGCCTCTACCTGCAATACTGACCTTGGCTTGGACTTATGATTACGGCTCTGCCTTCTGATTCTGTACCCCGATGCCCATCTGTTGCCAACCTCTGCCTGTTTCTGACTACGGTTTTTGCCTTCTGATTTGGTACCCTGCTGCCAGCCTGTTGCCAACTCCTGCCTGTTCCTGATTCTGCAGTTGATCCTGATCTGGCTCTGGCTGAACAAGTCTGGTGATCAGTTTCCACATCTCCTCAGCAGAGGTTCCGGTATCTCCAAGTTCCAGCCTCCTGCCTGCAGGCACCTGCACCCTTTTGTTGCCCTAGCACTCCCTGCACCCACCACCAGGGGTGCTTGGACCGGAACCATGCAAGAGGCCACCCTCATCATTTCGGGCTCCGCTGTAAGGTACGTGACAGGAAGTAAACCCATCAGGGTTTACTTCCTCTTTAATTAGTTCATCATTTAGTGGGTGTATGATGGTGAGTGTAGTGTGAGCAGCTGCTTCTGGTGGTATTGACAACATTATCATTTTAATTGCGGAGAGGTGGAGGTGCTTTAATGCACAATGTTTGTATATAATCTTTGCATTTGGTAAATGAGCCTTTTTAACTGTGCTGAGTGATCCTTGATCTAACCGCTCTTTTGAATTCTTTCTAGCCTGACAGTTTTTGCATGTGTGTTGTCTGGGTTACATGGATCTCACGACAGACTGGGGTGAGCCCATGGACATTGGCTCATGGTAAGTTTCATTTTATATTATACACTTGTCTGGTTACCGAGTGATATTTTGGAGAGGTCCCTCATTCTTTCATGTTTTTTTTGATTTTGCAAAGGAAATAAGGTGGCATTTTTATGTTTCGGTCAATTATTTTTCCCATCCCCAGTAGAAATTCAAGAAAGTGCCAAAGTTTGTGCTCTTACAGCCTCCAGCAATAGACATCCATAAGCGCAAACTATGTATGCTGAAGTATCTCACAGGTAGCATAAATATCGGTTTTGTTGGTTAGAGTGCGGTGTCATGGATACTCGGGGAGTTGGCACCATGTGCTATAAAGGGGGACAGGTTTGTCTAGTTCTGGCAGCAGTAATTAATTTACGACACAGGGACACAGAGGAACAGTCCAAACAGGTTTGTCCTGCACTTTTATTTAGTAAGGCAGCAAATAAACACATTTTCAGTGCAGGAGGACACTGTACAGCAAGTCAATAGTGTAAAAAAACATATAATCTGCTTATCTGAGCAACTAACTAAGATCGGGTCAGTTCTTAAATAACAGGGTGTCCCCTACAGGGTTCCCCAGAACAAACAGGCAGCACATTATTATTATTATTACTATACAGGATTTATATAGTGCTAACAGTTTACACAGGTCTTTACAATGTAGAGGGTGGACAGTACAATACAGTTCAATACAGAAGGAATAGGAGGGCCCTGCTCATGGAGCTTACAATCCAAAGGGAGGGGAGGTGGTACAAAGGGTAATATGGTAGCTGCCGGCGATGAGCTGATGGAGGTGACTCTGGTACAGTTCGTAGATGGAGGTGGGGTAGGCTTCCCTGAATAAGTGAGTTTTCAGGGATCGCCTAAAGGTGCACAGGGTAGTGGCTGACTGGACATACTGGGGCAGAGATTTCCAGAGGATGGGAGAGGCTCTGGAGAAGTCATGGATACGAGCCTGGGAGGAGGTGACAAGGGAGCTAAAGAGCTGGAGGTCTTGGGAGAAACCAAGAGGACGATTTGGGCGATATCTGCAGATGAGGTTGGTGATGAAGCTGGGGGCAATGTTGTGGATGGCCTTATGTGTTTTTGTTAGTATTTTGAATTTTACACAGTGGGGTAGGGGAAGCCAGTGAAGGGATTGGCAGAGAGGAGCAGCAGTCATAGATCGGTTAGTAAGGTGTATTAGTCTAGCAGCTGGGGGACAGCAAGTGTTCTGTCATCCAGCAGAAGCTACAGCAGACAGAGCTATTGAGAGAGAGAGAGAACAACAGATATTGGCCAGCTCAAATATTTAGAGACTGGTGCAAAGCTAGGAGTAATAATAGGGTTGGGCTACTAGGCAAGATGTGGTCCTAGCAATGGAGGCTAATTCCTATCCAAAGTTCTACAAAGCCTGCAGGCTCTAAGACCCAAAGTAGGACTTTTTGAGATACTGAGAAAACAAAAATTCTGTTTGCTCTATATTGGACACAAACCCTTGAGGCTCTCATTATGTGTAAGTGAGAAACCAAGATGACACATACTTTCCACAATCCTGCCAGCCAGTGCCTCACAGTACTTCGAAGTTCAGCTTTCATTGGTAGCATGAATGCTGGTAAGTTGGTTATTAGTACTGGACTGTAGTTCTCACTAGTAAAATGTATATTTTAGGGCAAACTGTGTAATGGAATACAGATCTCACTAGTCACATGGACATTGGAGAGTCGGGTTTGTGTATTAGATTATAGATATAATGGAATGAGTTTTTGAGAGTGAGATGTGAGTAATGTAGTGCATATTTCAATGGAGAAATGGATAGATAATCCCTTTCTGTAGCTCAAACACTATTGTGCACATTATGGTAGCCAATAGCCTCTGCAACCTATGTAATCTGATTAAAAAATGGGCACACCCAAATTCTACCAACTGTCACACAAATTATGCTAAGCGAGTTTTGAAAAGTTTGAAAAATAAACCCATTTATCTATGTGGCTAGTAATCAAGAAGAACAAATGAAAGTCTACTTTCTTACTATTTCTGTGCAATTATGTACCTCGCAGAATAATACTTTGTTTATTTTGCTCCTAACTAGAACAACACCATGTAAGCTACAGGTGCATTTCAGTGATAAGGCACTAGCGCCAGCCAACCAAAAACCCTGGAAAAAGAAAAGCTTAGCGAGTCCTCATATCCCCAGGTTACTTTGCTTGTTTTGTTGTATCTGCACGACCATGAATATGCAAACGTTTAGATGTCCAATTACACTTTAATTAAAGAACCATTAAAATATGGAAATACTAATGAAAGCAGAGATGTGAGGCACCCAGGAAAGCATATATTATAATAAATACAAAATTCTCTTGAAAAACTGTCTGTCTCTTGAATTTTACAACATAAATTAAGTCAACATTAGTGCTTAGTTGAGATGAGCAAATCGATCTGCCAAGTTAAAGAATTAACCCCGTTGCGGGCCAACTCACAGAAGGCGGAAAATTACCTAATGTTGGTATTCACTTTCATAGCTTTTTCTTAACTCTATATTCTTTTTTAAAGCTGTTTTTAACACAATTAGAAACAAAAGATTAGATGTGTAGTTACCTTTTGCCAAATTATATCAGCTTAGGACACCAGATTCACAGGCTACTGTGGTATCTCCATGGCAAAGACTCAGGACTCACACCAGCCAAGAGCTGACTGGCAGCAGAGCCTTACAATCTTTTCTTTCTTACAATCCGCTGGTGTCTAAGGAGACAGTTTAAACATTAAAGTTATGTGTGCAATAGCCTTCCCTCTTGCTAATCCTCCTCCTGTCTACATGCATTGGTTCCAGTAATGGCTGAATGTCATTGCTAAGGATGGGATTCCTAACAGTGACAATGGTGGAACATATCTTTGCAAGAAGCACAGGAAAGTAATTTGGAGTCACAAATAAAGTGTTGTCACCCCAAAAGGGGAAGTGACTCAACAAGGACCTTAATGATAAGTTTGTCATGTATTATTTTAATCAAAACGGCAGATTTAAAAAGATTGAAAATAGATTAGATGTAATATCTGGGTTTAGACCTATTTTAACAAATAGTCCACTAGACCCCCTTAATGCCTACCACAGCAGAGAAAACAAGCTTTATTAGAAATAAAGACAAACTTCCCACAACCCACAACAATTTTTACATGTTAAAAAAGTTACAAAATAATTCATTGGGGCCTTCAGATATTATATGGTGTCTCCTTTTAAAAACCCTATTAAGGAGTAAAAGTTTGGGATTAAATCTCACATCTGTAGTTATAGTTTAATATGTAATCATCATATCAAGTTACTGATCTCAAGCTGTGTTAACCAGAAAAATAATTCACAGAGGGACTGTCTAACAGAGAAACAAAATTAGCAATAGTTGTTCTAACCAATCAGCTCAATGATGATTACGTTTGTTATATTAAAAGAGAAGCATGGTCCTATACCTACTATTCACACGTACATGGTACATATTTGCGTAACGACCATATTCTTGCCCTTACTCCTTTGCTTTCATTTGTAACCTTGGATCAATCCCCAGTCAGGTTGACCTTATCTGACTTATAGTCTAAACGGTCACTGTCTTTTTGGTGCTTGAATGTCTCATTACTCAATGATCCAGTAATCTTTGGGGAAATTGAGTTGAATTTGCTAATTTTTTTTTTGGAACAATGTTCTTTTGGATACTTCCCCCATTACTATTTGGGCGGCCCTTAAAGCTGTCATTTGGGGCAAGATTATCCAGATAGTAGCCAGGACCAAGCGCAATAGGGAAGGCGATATCCAGCAACTGGAGGCAGAGGTGGCACGGCTTCAGGCGGAGCAGCGGAAGTCTCCCCAGATAGACATTAGGCATAAATTTGACCAGGCCCACATAGCTTTAAATCTGAGCTTGACTACACAGGCAGAAAAACACATCTGATGGTCACGTCATCTGTACTACACAATGGGGGATAAGCCTACCACCCTGCTTGCGAAGAAACCGTTCCCCTGCATTTTTAACGTCAGCATTGCCCAGACTTCGTCTAAAAAATGACCAACTGTCTAAAAATCCACCACACATTCTGCGTGAATTTTCTGCTTTTTATTTCACTTTATAGCCTAAACCTGCTCCATTCCAAAGCACATTTGCGGACAAATTTTTTCACAATGTTTCCCTACCTTCAATAAAACGGCCCATATGGAGATGATGGAAAAAGAATTCAGATGGCTTTTCTGGCCATAATAGTGAACTATTGGCTCCACATTTATGTTCTCTCTTTATTGTAATACAGAGGGGTACTCCCCTTCCTGTTCAGGAGAATACAGCCTTCAGTCATGTCATATCAAAAATGGGGAAGAAGCACAAAGACTGTGCAAACTATAGACCAATTTCAATAATAAATGTGGACTTGAAAATAATGACGAAAATCCTCACTACTAGACTTAATTCTTTTCTTGCCCTGTATAGTCATCCTGACCAAGCAGGATTTGTCCCTAACAGACAAGCTGATCAGCTGTGGTGAGTGGTAGATGTTTTCTCAGCTATTCACTCGCACTGGGATGCAAAAGGGGTTAGACAGAGCATGCTATTATCACTAGATGTGCATGAAGCTTTTGATTCTGTTTCTTGGGAATACCTTTTTATGTTATAGTACGTTTTGGGGTTTGGTCCAGAATTTCTTTCGATGCTCTGGGTCCTATACAACAGTGGTGCCCAACCTTTTTGGCACCGGGGACCGGCATTATGGATGAAAATTGTGCCAAGGCCCGAGTGGGGTGTGGTGGGGGGTCTGGGTGACAATGCATTTTTTTGCGGCCAATTTGTCAGAAAAAGGCTGGTGTTAGCACTTCAATCATCACAACACCATGGTTAATATGGTGTCAGGATGATTGAAGCCCATTATTTTTATTATTATATTGTAATATAAAATTAAATAGTTCATCATAATGCAGAATCTGCCACTAGGTGCAGCTTTTCACATGCCACCAGATGCAGCTTGCCACGGTGCATATCACCAGATTGCCACTTGCCACATCGCCTGTCACTAGATGCAGATTGCCACATGTCACCAGATGCAGATTGCCACAGTCACATGCCACCAGATGCAAATTGCCACATGCCACCAGATGCAGATTGCCACATGCCACCAAATATAGATTTCCACAGTCACATGCCACCAGATGCAGATTGCCACATGCCACTAGATGCAGATTGCCACAGTCACATGCCACCAGATGCAAATTGCCACATGCCACCATGTGGCAATTGTGGCACCATGATGCAGATTGCCACATGCTACCAGATGCAGATTACCACCAGATGCAGATTCCCACAGTCACTTGCCACATGCCACCAGATGTAGATTGCCACAGTCACTTGCCACATGCCACCAGATGCAGATTGCCACCGTCACTTGCCACATGCCACCAGATGCAGATTGCCACAGTCACTTGCCACCAGTTTCAGCTTGCCACATGCCACCAGATGCAGATTGCCACAGTCACTTACCACATGCCACCAGATGCAGATTGCCACAGTCACTTGCCACATGGCACCAGATGCAGATTGCTGCAGTCACTTGCCACATGCCACCAGATGCAGATTGCACATGCCACTGTCTCCTGCCTCCTAGATGCAAATTGTCACTAAGCACAGAGGCAGTGCAGTGGAGTGGTGGATTCTGCGTGAGAGAGAACAGGGGTGATGCGGGGCGGGCGGTGAGAGATGATGTCATCTCTCTGCTCGCCTACTTCACCCCCAACAGTATACCGGCTGGGCTGTGTGGGCAGAACAGCGGTGATGCTGGCAGGGGTGGGAGATGATGTCATCTCTCTGCTCGCCTGCTTCACCCCCAACAGTGTAGCGGCGGGGCTGTCTGGGCGGAAGTTCGTGTTGGCTGTGATCTCTCTGCTCACCCACAGCCACCGCAGCTCAGATTGTTTAGACTTCGTGGCCCACCTATAAACAAGCTGCAGCCCGGTAGTGGGCCGCGGCCCGGGGGTTGGAGACCCCATCTATACAAAACCCCCACGACCGCCATAATTGTCAAGGGCTATAGATCGCAAAGGCTAACAATACATAGGGGTACCAGACAGGGTTTGCCCCTCTTTATTTTGGCTCTAGAGCCTCTGGTTATTAAAACCTGCAATTGTAGAGATATGCAGGGCATAGGATGTGGAGAAGAGAGCATACATTTGCTCTCTTCACGGATAAAATCTTGAAGCGGCTGTCTTCTCTTATTACTTCTATTCCCATCTTGCAGGCAATTTTGCGGCCATTCATGCAGATATCAGGTCTTCAGGCTACTCAGCTAAGTCTCAGGCCCTAAATATTTAATTGGAGGAAAGAACGGTGAATGCCCTTAAGCAGACTTATGCATCCCGTATCTGGGTGTTTATCTCACACCTTCCTTGTACACCTAATACTCAAAGAATTATACACCCTTATATAAAAAAAACTCTTGGAAGTATTGTTCAAATGGCAACTTAATCCTCCATCATGGCTTGGCAGACTGTATTCCATGAAACAGAATGTTCTTCCATGACTGTTATATTTGTGCTGAACTATTCATGTGCCAATCAGTATGAGTGATCTGCATACATTCCAAAAGAAAATGTTATTATTCATTTTGGGGGGCTAAGAGGCCTCCAGTTAATCAGAGCACATTATACGCTCCAAGGAAGAGGGGGAGTCTGTGAGTTCCAGACCTAGCTAAATATTTTTATGTAGTTCAACTGGTGCACCTAATTTGATTTAATACTAAAGGGCCCTATGTTCTTTGGATGCAAGCAGATTTCTGTTAATGTCCAGATAGATCAAGATTACACTTGATGTGGCTGCCTTTTTAAGACAGACCTGCCATTTTATGACCATCCCTTTTGTTTTCCCTTGGAATGTGGAATAGGCTAGCCGGGGCTTACAACTTCAAATCCCCTCCTAATCCCCTGACGCCACATTTTGGGAACCCAGACTTTATACCAGGCCTCTCTCCCCGAGCCTTTGATTGGTGGATTAACAAACGGTTTATGAGAAAAGCTGGCTTCTGTAATCATAGGGGACCATTTTCAAAGCAAGTTGTGATAGAAAAGTACCAGCTACCAGGGGCTAAAATTTTCTGCTATGCCCAAATTTGAACATTATCTGAACTGTCAAGGGCGAAGCTCAAGTTCATTGGGCAAAACATGTAGGTGGTCACGACACCATGTGAGTGACGCTTTTGACGTCATGGATGACGCGGCTCCACACACTTGCACATGCTCTATGCACCTATTGAGGCAATGTACTCCATCTTTGGACAGGCACCTCGATGCTGATTTCAGTCTGGTTCCCTGTGAGTTGGCAAACCCATGAGAGCAATGTTTTCCTCCAATGATCCAGAAAGTGAGTTTGCTCATTTATTGCGGGGTGAGCAGATCCATCGGTCTTGTATCTTGCTTACAGTGCAGATGCACCTCATGGTTGATTGCATGAGCATATGAACTATCTGATTTATATCAGTATACACAATGTATGAATAACCATTGTCTCTTCATGGTGCTGATACTCAAAGAGACTCTATTAAACACAGCTGAGTCCTTCATCTAGTCACAATAATACACTATTTTTCTTCATCTTAACCCAGGAGAGGACTAATCATACTCAGCATGAGTGAACGTATACCCTCTGAGGAACCTGATGATTACACCCTATTATCTCCCCCGGTTTTCCTTTTGTATGTTTTTGGGTCACTTGGATTGCACCTTCATCAGGTAGGTCAGCAATCACCTGGGATATTGTCTTTTTGGCTACACCAAGCCCTACTGTGTTTACTACACTAGTGAGATATTGACAAATACCCTTTTTTCTTTATATCGCTTGGTTTAGATAACGTTCTGGGTTGGAGGAGTTGTCATATCCTTCCTATTCTTCTTTTTCCTTTATTTTCTTTTTAGTTCTTTACTGTCTGTCCCTTTTTTTTCTGGGAGTCGAGGTCCCCATACCGATTGTGTGGGATGTCAACTTTTATTTTTTCAGGTTGCAAAGTCATCCTCTCCAATTGCAGGAGTTTGGGAGCCATGTATTATGCCAGTGCACGAGACTGTGAAGTGTGTATTTGGCCAAAGTGATAGATGTCTCCTGTTGAGGTGTCACGGTCCAGGGTCTGGATCAGAGATGAGAGCTATAGCAGTAGAGGGACTCCCACCGACCAGCAGGAAGGGTATATAAAAGGGTCACCATGGCAAATAACTCAGGCTCGGGTACAGAGTACAGAGTCTAAGTACTAACCAGTGTTCTCCAGAGCTTCTAAAGGTGGAGATGGGTTTAGCTGCATGTTAGTAACAGGTCCTGGTCCTCAGGAGCGCCCTACCAGGAGGTGAGCAAGCCAGGGTCCAGTAACGGATATAGCAGATAAGGATCAAAGTCAGTAAACGAGCCAAAGGTCGATACCAAGTAGTTGCAGATTGAGATCAAGCTGAAGCATAGTCGAGAAACAAGCCAAGGGTCAGTAACGATTGGTAGTAAAGATACGGACGGCAGCAGGAAAGACAAAAGTGAGATACTGGCTGGAGAAAGCACAATAATTTGGCAAACAGGAAGTGCAGAGGCATGGCTTAAATCAGGAAGTTCCTGGGAGGAGCAAAGAGTTGTTGCCAGGCACAGCAGAGGTCCTAGGTTCAAGTCCAGGCCCTGACACGAGACTTAATTGTGAAAGTCACCTTATGCCTTGGCAGTTTACTGCTATGATAAGGTGGCTAACTTGACCTTAGGCTCATTAAAGTTGCCAAGTACCATGGTGGTAAGAATTTGTTATTAGGCTAGGCTCACCGCAACCATGGACTTCAGTAGGTTCTGATTTCCTTACCATATGTGATGTTTTTTGTCTTTATTTTTGTAAGTTTATGGAGATGTATGGCTTGGCATTACCCCAATGCTATCTTATAATGTGATTTATACCTTTCTCTTGTAAAATACTTTTCAATTAAACTATGGCCATATATATCTCTTGAAGGTCACAGGAATGCACTTACTTTTGTCCTCCTGTGACCCAGAGTGAACTGATAGCGGACTTCTTCCTATATATTACGGATAGCCACAGACTGATAGATTTCTTTAATTCAGCCTGTTGTCTGAACAAAAGAAATATAACAGATTCCTTCATCTATGCTAATTAGCATAGATGGATGAATTCCCTTGCTGGGCTATTGCATTCTGGCAGCCACCAGTGGCAGCTGATTGAATACATTCACTGTTTAGTTGAAACATTTCCAACAGACTCCATTGACAAAAGTTGTTCAAATGAATGGGGCTGCAGAGCTACACACTGAATTCATTTTCTCAAGAACCATCTTCTTCAGGAACCAGCTAAAGTTTCCTTGGAGTCACTGCAAATGGATTTAAGATAAGCACTGCTAGGCAATTGGAGATCTCTTCAACATTTGGTCTTTTAATTAAATGTTAGAACACCAAACACTGCAATAGTGAGAGCAGTGGGGTTCATTATTTAGATCATTTTTCATGTGTGTTTTCTGTAAGGAGTGCTTGAATTAATTTGGCTCCCATCGCTTTTGTGTGTCATTGGAGTCCCATTCTACAAATTTATGGTTTGAATAAACCTTTCTTCAATTAGGAGAAAGCACACTGCTTACTGGATGGAGAAAGAGCTTTGCATAGGGAGTCAAAAAGAGAAGACCTGTTCTCTGGAGTAGTGCGATAACTAGTTCTAGGAGAAGTGAATCCCCTTTTTTTGGGGCCAAGAAGCATGTTCTTCCAGGGGTATCTAATAGACAGGAGAAGATAATAAGACCAACTAGAGACTAATGATAAATTATGGATGGGGATGTTGGAGCTCCGAGTTATTTCATTTAACCTTATTCAAGTGTGTTCCTGATCTTCTGTTACCTCTTCTAATACCCTTTATCATGTTTGTAAGTAGAAAGCAGTGGCCTGAATCCTTCTCTGGCCTAACATAAAAGTTGGGGGAAGGGAGTGAAGTGAGTATTACCCAGAGAATGGAAGATGGGCCACATAGTCACCTGAAATGGGGGGCTGACTATCCAGAAGGAGGTAAGAGAAAAGCTTACTTATATAATTATACTGATTTTAGGCGTATTTCAGTGACTAAAAATTCTCCACATTGCATCGGTGCTCTCTCTGCTGAAGGTTTCCCTTAGGGGCCCTCAAGAGATAAACAAGAGACTCCACCCCACCAGATACTCTACTAAACTGAACTCACATGTGAATAATTCTAGGTCATAAATGGATACATTTTAGCAATTCATATCCTTATCCTTTGGTCTCATTATCTGTTCTTGTCCCTAATGACCATAGGCCTTTATGGCCACATATACAGTTACTCTGTCTAATGGTTGGAAATTATATGTGTTATGACCCTGCAATGTTTACTCCCTAGAACATTCTTGAATGCATAAAAAAAACAAAAATAATATTGCTATTTATTGCAGAAATTTAGCATGATGGATTTTGTTCTTATTTCTCCTAAAAGAGACAACTCTTTTTAACTAAGTATTGGTATTAGCATCGGCATGACATTAATTAGAATAGTCTCAAAGAAAGATTTTGTGTTGTTAGTGTTTAGTAATTAATTCTGCCATAGTCTTGGGTTTTGTAAAGTTACAATATGGGAGAATGCTGTGGATGATTGGACCCTCCCAATCCACTGAATAAGCTATGTTCTACAATTCATCCCAGTGTTGTGGTTCACTGATGATTAATTTTTCAACATCTGTGTAAGTATTTGATTAAAACACTCAGCAAGACCATCTGTTTCTGGATGATAATTTTGTGAAAGGGGAATTTTTAAAACATTCCACAGCTCATTAAGCAAAGTAGATGTAAAATTAAAACCAAGTTAACTGTAAGTATACAAAGGTCAGTTATAATGCAAAAAAAAAAAGATTTCTTCAAGAGGACTGCTTAGGAAACACTGCTTTTAAACTTACTTTATTCGGAGATTGTTGCTATGGCATTGGACATAACACATGAGGATTTGGTGCTAATATACAGTAGTTGGCATTGATATGATATATTTAGAATGTAACAAAAAAGTCAAGGGATAAGCATTAAAGCTAGAGGTTGGTAAGTTAATGTACCATGAAAATGTTATGGCTAAAGCTGGGCAAACGATGGATTCAAATTTGGCTTGTCCAGTTTCGATCTGTGTGTGGTTCGCTCTTTTCTACAGAAGTCAATTGTTAGGTTAACTTTAATTGAACAAATGTGACCCTAATCACTCTATACTGCTTCTATACCCGCCGGGAAGACGTTTGACTTCGGTGTTCCATCAGCTGTGGGTTTCCTTCTCTGAGCTGTGAGTAAGCCTATTTATGCTTTCTTTGATCGGATTTATTTGTTCAACATCATTGATTACAGTATATGCATGTCTCTATAGATGCCCTGCTCTCTAAAAAATACTCCTGAAGAAGGGGACAGAACCACGAAACATGTTAAGAATAGATGTATAAACTTTAAGTGATAGACTATACCATACCATATAGTCTCTGATATTCATATGTATTTATCCGACTGAGAGAGCTTTTTATTCTCTGTGTGATGTCACAATATTGTGTGTTTTTTTTATTGCATTGATTAAATAAAATAACATCTTTTAATGTTTTTAATATTTTTTTGTAGTTCATGGCAGGGTGGATTTGTTTTAAATCAAGACCATTTAAAAAACTATTTAAATCATGATTTACATCACTAGTAAAAAGGCTTGAGTTAAATCAACTCAATTTAAATCATAATTTTTAAAGAGCAACTTTCATCTCTATACTTCAGCGGCTCCTCCTCTGATCCGCTGTTGTCAGGGCTGGGCTCAGCCCTTCCTTCTCTGAGCTGACCGCTCAGCTGTCGGCTAATTGCCATCTCTCTCCACAGTTACTCAGCTGTTGATGATGCTGCTCGTCAGTCCTGCCTACTTAAGCCGTCCAGTGCAGAGGAGCTCTGCCTTCACCTTCGTCACATCAACTATCTCCTGCGTTCCTATTTAAAGACTAGCTTTGCTGACATCCCTTCTGGCTCCGAATCCTGCTTGCTGTTCCACTACTTGGATCCCTGACTTCTGGCTTGGCTGACTATCCGTTTTGGTTTCTGAACTTCGGCTATGTTTCCACTACGCTTGTTCTTTTTACTTTTATTATTAAACAAGTGTGATTTAACTGTACTTCTGTCTCGGTCTGATTTCATGGTTTCTGACAGCTGTTGACTCACCGACAGTCCCATTCCCTTTAATGGGACGGCTGGTGATGGGGCAGTGACACAACAAGGTGAGGGACGTGGCGGCAGCAGGTGAGTGGATGCCCGCTAACAGGCTCTGCCATGATGGATCTGAAATGACAGGTGCTCTTTAAATGTAAGGACTCGTTCTTGTTGGTAGTTAGAATGTTTAATATTTGCAAAGAAAATGAAGGTTTCCTGTTTAGAATAATAAGTTGTCAGGTTAGTAAGTATTCCCAAACTGGGTCTCTTTTAGAGCCTGCTGACATTTTTCTCCTCAAGGGAGGAATAAAGCACTTCAAGCTATGTGCAGAAAGATCACAAGGTTTAAAAGCTGCTTAGAAGATTTCACTTTCATTTTTACTGCTTGCCCTTCCTCCTCACACTTAGAGTCTGGTGCAGATGCATTTCTCTTCAAACAATCATACAGTTTGTAGTGTACTTAGATTTGCAAAACAATAAGATAAAGGAATATTCCTGAACTTTGTTTTATCCCATGGTTACTATGAAATTGGGTGAATGCATCAATGCTGGGCATGTTATCTCAGCTTGCAGAGCTTGGAATCATTAAATGAGTTTATGAAAAATGTAAATATTGCAGAATATACAGCCTCATGCTACATAACTACGCTCCATTTCATGTTGAATAAACAAAATTAATGTATCTGAAACAGAAAACTATCTTTAGATAGATTTTACTCCAAACACATTTTATTAAAATAAATTTGATAAAAAAAAAAAAAAAAAATCAGATTTAAATTTTTTAAAAATCATCGTTTTTTATCCACTCTGGTTCATGGTAGTACCATTGAAGGCCACATAAATAAGCATTAAATATATTTCTCGACATAACAAATAAATTGGATGCAGATACCTATAAATTATTAATATCTTTTGGCACAAAACCTCTTCTATTGTACAAACATGCTGGAAAACTTTTGTTGATCAGTGGCTGCAGCTTGTTTTTGTAAATTTTTCCCAATAGAAGCTGCCTTCAGAATACAATGTCCTGGTGGGGGTGGCAAATTCCTCCATTCACCTCGCTTGTGTAGAGGGAGGAACGAAGAAAAGACTGTCTATGCCTAGCTTATGTTTTAGAGGTTTCAGTGTTAAGTTAAATCTTAGGGTTAAGGTTGATTATCATGTTTCAGGGTTAGGACGTTAGGATCAATTCATAATTCATTGGGGAGACTTCCTGTCCCAGAGACACAACAGGCAATGTCTTCAAAGTAGGAGGACACTCGATCCTAAACAGTTGTTCCTGCCATTAACTGTTGGCAGATTTCCCCTCACTTACTGTTCCAGAGGCAACTGTACAATTTTGGATTTCCCATCATTTTCTTCCCAGGTAACAATGATCACCAGGACCAATTGGGAGGGTGAATTTAATCAGCAAGGACAGAGACAACTATAAAAATCAGACATAAAGTTTTACTCTGATCTCATCTTTTACTCTGTATTCAATAATAATAATAATAATTATAATAATACAGTTATATATATATATATATATATGTACATATATATATATTTATATATATATATATATATATATATATATATATACATATATATATATATATATATATATATATATATATATATATATATATATATATATATATATATATATATATACATATATACATATATATATATATATATATATATATATATATATATATATATATATATATATATATATATATATATATATATATATATATATAAATGTCTTTGCATGTACTTTAATGTTTTGGGGGAAAGTGAAGTTTGGGGTTAAGAGTTATCCTGCAGTTAAGCTAAGGCTATGCTGGTTGCAGTCCAGGGCTGATTTAAAGGGGTTGTATAGGTTTGTTTGTTTTTTTTTAAATAACAAACATGTCATACTTACCTCCACTGTGCAGTTTGTTTTGCACAGAGTGGCCCCGATCCTCATCTTCTGGGGTCCCTCGCCGGTTGTCTCGGCTCCTCCCCGCAAGAGCTAACCCTCCTCTGGGAAGCGCTCTCTCAAGGGGGTTAGCTTGTGGGCGCACTCCCGTGTGATACACTCAGTGGCCATAGCCGCCGAGTGTATCACTTGGCCCTGCCCCCAGCGCGTTGCGTCATTGATTTGATTGACTGCAGCGGGAGCCAATGGCTGCTATCAATCATCCAATGAAGATCCCACAGGAGCTGGGGGAAAGCAACGCGGGATTGCTCCCACGGAGATTCGGGGCTCAGGTAAGTAAAACGGGGGCTCCGGGGGGGGCGGAGAGTAGAGGTGTTTTTTCACCTTAATGCATAGGATGCATTAAGGTGAAAAAACACAAAGCTTTACAACCCCTTTAAGTGCCTGGGTCACCCTATGGCTTAGTTTGAAGTTTGCATGTTTTTTTTTTTTTTTCACCACATCCAGGGAACTCTGGTGAGATTAGAACCTGCCAGGTGCACCTTTTTTTCAACCTGTGAAAATGACCCTATAATGGCAGAGCTGTTTAGATCTTCAAATTTAACAATGACTCTTTATCTTTATGCAGTTCAAAAGAAAATATGGTGGCATCCAGTGGGGGAATAATTGGGTTCTGGAAGAGATACTGGAAAAGAGTTTTGTTCACTGATTATGCATCCAGAAGTTGTTTATAAGCTGGGGAGTTTATATTAAGTAGAAGTTTTTACATAGCTAGATAAATGGTCACTTTCAGCCCCGGAAGATTTTAGCCCCTTCCTGACTAGAGCACTTTTTGAGATTTGGCACTGCGTCGCTTTAACTGACAATTGCGCGGTCACACGACATTGCACCCAAATAAAATTGATGTCTCTTTTTTCCCACAAATAGAGCTTTCTTTTGGTGGTATTTGATCACCTCTGTGGTTTTTATTTTTTGCGCTATAAACAAAAAAAAGCGACAATTTTGAAATAAAAAGCAATTTTTTTACTTTTTGCTACTATAAATATCCCCCAAAAAGTATATAAAAAACATTTGCTTCCTCAGTTTAGGCCGATATGTATTCTTCTACATATTTTTGGTAAAAAAAATGAAATAAGCGTATATTGATTGTTTGCTCAAAAGTTATAGCGTCTACAAAATAGGGGATAGTTTTATGGCATTTTCATTATTAATCTTTTTTATTAGTAATGTCAGCGATCTGCAATTTTTATCGGGACTGCGACATTATGGCGGACACATCGGACACTTTTGACACTATTTTGGGACCATTATCATTTATACAGCGATCAGTGCTATAAAAATGCATTGATTACTGTGTAAATGACACTGGCAGGGAAGGGGTTAACCACTAGGGGGCGATGAAGGGGTTAAGCATGTCCTAGGGAGTGATTCTAACTGTGGGGGGGATGGGCTTCCACTCACATGACAGCGATCACTGCTCCCGATGACAGGGAGCAGTGATCTCTGTCATGTCACAAGGCAGAACGGGGAAATGCCTTGTTTACATGGGCATCTCCCCGTTCTACAGCTCCGTGACACGATCGCTGGGAGACCAGCGGACATCGAGTCCGTGGGTCCCGCAGGCACGCTATTTAAAGGGGAAGTACAGGTACGCCCATTTGCCCACCGCTGCCATTGTGACGACATATATCGGTGTGCAGAGGTCGGCAAGTGGTTAAAGTTGAACATTGTGCTAAAATCTAAATATGTGCCCCTCATATATTTTTGCTAATTTGTGTTTTTATTAGGGGGGGTAATAACTTGGATAGGGATAGGAATTATGGGATGCCCAACTTGATAGTGACAAAACGACCTCCTTATATACAGCTCCGATTGTTTCTTCTGTACAAGCTAACAGTCTCTGTTTTATTAACAACAGTCCCTTACAGGCTAGGAACTCTCAGTCCCTTTAAAAAGTAGCACAAAGTGTTGTGAACTGCATCCTGGAGTACCTCCAACTCCCATGTAGACACTGATCCCAGCTCTACCACTGCAGGAAATGCTAGCCTACCTGGATGCCTTTTCACCAGCCCACCTGGCTGCTTCTTTACCTGTCTACCCGACTGACCCTCTTCACCAGTCTACCCAACTGACTCTCTGGAGATCTCCCAGGGCAAGGTTTAAAGGAGACTTAAAGAGGTGGTCCGCCCTGGAGTCCAGCGATATCGGCACCGCAGCTGATGTTTCCATCAGCTGTCGGGTGCTTCCGCCGCCTCCATTGCGGGTAAGAGTACCCGGTAGTGTAGCATTACAGCTTCACCTAGGGTCCCTACTGTGCATGCGCAAGGAACCAAATGTGGCACCAGAGGGGGGAAGGAGACAAATGAGCGGAAGTTCCACTTTTGGATGGATCTCCGCTTTAAGCGCACCGCTGTCTTCAATAGAGACCTGCTATATGTGGCAGTTTCTCCCCTTGTAGATCCCTGCATAATGCTGTAGTACTTACACTGTCCTCTCCTTGCTTTCGCTGCCTCTCAGAAAAGCCTCCTTCCAACTTCTCCTGTGGTGGAATCCTTTCAGGCCAGCCCCTGCACATACAGACTGATTTTACTGTTGTGGGGTTAGTTAACTAGGATAAGGGCCCGGTATAGATAAAGAGAATTCCCAGTTGCTCTGTTTACAAGCAAAACAGGAACTGTCATTTACAGTCATTTATATTTAATGTTGCCCTTTGAGTATTAACATTATTGCTCCTCACCAAATACTATAATAAAAAAAAAAATCTAATTAGGACCTGTCCCCAGGGCACTTTCCAGCCCACTTTCCATATCTTTGTTTCACCATCCTTTGCCTATTAGCCTTGAAAAAACTGATTTAGCGTCCATTGATTTCAGTAGGGTTTAGATTAAGGTTCAGAGCTTCAGGACAGTTTGTCCAACCACACACAAACCCAACCCAGTTACCTTTGGCCCATCCTTACTCTACCTAATGCCCTGTGATGTGTACAAAAATGAGCATCTTGGCAGCAAACAGGTGGAACGAAGGAGTGGTTGCTGTCCCTCACCTTTGACAAAGATCTGACAGTAACTCTCACTGTATATCACAAACGTTTAATTTCAAGCCTAGAACCTCTCTTGGTTTTCTCTGGAGGGGCAGTTCCTTGAGAGGGGGCAAAACTGTATGATGATTGTACCTCCATAGAGATTGTTCTTTGAGAACTAGAATGGGTGATAAAATGTTGACAAAATGTTTGGCAAATTCAGTAGGCATCTAAACCTGTTGCCACTCACACCCTGGAAGTCTAGAGCCAGTGATAACTCTTGTGAGTTTGTAGATAACACAATAAGGTGGGTGGCAGTGGCTTTGTAAATCAGGTGTGTGCATTTTTATATGTTTCTTTTTGGTTTTTGTTTTTTAACTTTTGCCAAAAGAAATCCACAAAATCTTTTATGTAATCTGTCATTAAATTCAACTTCACTTAGAACAACCAAGCCATGTCCAGACACTTGTCATCAGCTGTTCCCTTGTCCATCACAAACTGGACCCTAGGACCCTGACACCAGAAAGAGTGTCCACCATGTTGATGAGGTTATCGACATTATTTGTTCTAACATATTTATTCTTTATAGACGGGAACACCGGTCATGGAGAAGAAAATTTTCTGTCAATTTCCTTAAAAAAAAAGACAATCTTTACAGACTTAGAAAAATAAATACTAACCTCAAAGGTGTATCAGCATTTATGGTTAATAAAGATAAATCTGCAAGTTTGGAATATTAAATATGAACACATGATCTCTTGCCATCAATATCATCAAAATATACTTTTCAAGTAAATACATTTTTTAAAATAAACTCTGGGAGATGCAGTCATTACACTTGCATCTTTTTAAATTGCTCATTCAAAATATATAACAGAGTTTTGAGGCATTTCTTATTAATAGTGAATTCAATTATCTGGTCACAGAGATAAGGCAAATTACATTCAGAATAAACATGGAAGGAGAATTATTGCTGGGGCCTTTCCTATTTATTTATAGCTGAACAGATATTCAGCTATCATCAATGATCTCCCAGTCGTGAAATTACTTTTTTTTTTTTTTTCTTTCTGTATTACTGTACTACCTGGAGGATAGTTTTACCTGTTCTGTCATAAAATGACATTCTGCCAAGCATGCTAATTGTTCCTTTTCCCTATCTGCACAGTAGGTTTAGTTTGACTTACAACTATTCAACAGTTCTGAAATCAATATACATTGCACCAGCATTTACCACCATTTATTTTATTTTTTCCTTATTCAAATTTCCGATTTATAGGCAAAAACATATTGCCCATCCTCCCTAAAATGCAGGTAAACCCAACTAAACTTTAAGTTTAAATAAACTAACTACATTCAGGAGCAACAAAACAAAAATTAAGCAAAGTCTTGTAGTTAATGTTCTTTAGAAAGTATCCACATTCTGAGTAGAAAAGCCAGTACATGGCCAGTTTGCTGTAGAGGAGTACCTTTGCCCACGGTGTAGAACCAGTGGTCTCTCTGCAGAGGTCTGAAATACCCAATGTTGAGTCAAAGCTAGAGCTCTTGAATCAGCAGGGAGTGTGAACTGCTATAGGCATGATTCAGCAGGAGGTGTGTCAGACCTCTACAGAGAGACTGCTGCTTTAACAAAAAGAGCAAGTCTTTCTCTACTCACTTCCCACCCAAAGGGCGTCCCTGTACATCTTCGGGTTTCAGTGGTTATACCAGAGCCATGGCTGTAGCTGCACTCATGGCCCTGACTAAATTGCAGCTGGATCACTTTTACATGCGGCAGAAGAGGGTCACTTTGTTACCGTCACCTTCCACCGACTTCCTGGGTTTTTTTTTTTTTTTAAGGTTACGTTGTCACTTGACCCTAAAATAAAGCCCCGCTGGCGCCCAAAAAGCACCGCTCATCACATCAATAATGGACCGCAAAAACGACCCGCGCTTTAGTGTGAAAGGGTTCCAACTGTGCAAATATTGTGCAACATAAAAATAAAATGCAACTACCACCATTTTATTCTCCAGGGTCTTTGGTTTAGAAAATACCTTTTGAGGGCTTTACAGTACTTTCTAAAGTAGAGTTTTCTAGAAAAAAATGCAAAAATTCAAAAACAATTAAAAAATTGCCTAGGTAGGCAAATGGTTAATTTAAGTGCCATATTTTAAACTACAAAGTCTCTGCTTTCAGAAAATATATGTTTTGGGTTTTTAAGCAATCTTTCAGTCCAAAATGTGCTTTTTAATGTATGTGCAGAAAAATGAAAAAAGCCGATCAGTAAGAGAAAGGGCTAAATTGGGCCGGTCATTAAAATTTTAAATTTCCATGAATAATTAAGACACATGTCAGCATTATCAAAAGACATCAATATCTGTAATAAAACAGGGCAGGGCCTCTTTCTTGACCTGAATAACAACTAATCAATCAGGTAAACTAAACCCATAACAGCTTAGATCACATGGTCTATATCTGGTGTCTTCTTCGTATTTCACAAAATTTTAGGATGCAGAGAGTCTATTGTTTTCATTTCAAAAAAGAAAAAAGAAACGCAGGCTTATTCACTAAAGCTTATACACGTTACAGGTGCTTAGACCACAAATAGGAAAGTAAAACATATCCTTACAGAATAAGATGTGTCTGTGTTGTGCACAGAAATGGGTGCAGAGGCTAGTGTACATGTGATGAACTGCGGTTTGCTATGATGTGTATTCTCCGGCATCCAAAGTATGTGTGCTGTGATCAAGGCTTATCGCTGAAACGCGTTGGTCACTGTTTTTACCCACTGATATGTAACGAATAAAGCATTTACAAGAATCTTCGGAGTTGCCAGCTCCACCCTTCATTTGGCTATCCAGCATCCAAAGTAGTTGCCTGTGTAACTGAATCTTGCAGGCAGCCTCTCTCCACACAATCTCGCTGCAGCTGACAGGGAGGATCTGTGTGAAATCTCCCTTGATCTTTCCTCTCCATCCTGGAAGAGAGTCTGAGCCCATTGTGAATGAGAAAAAAAACTTGCTGGGCTGCAGAGCCTCATGGGGATTGTAGTTCTTTAACCACCTCAATACAGTGCACTTACACCCCCTTCCTGCCCAGACCAATTTTTAGCTTTCAGCGCTCTCACACTTTGAATAACAATTACTCAGTCATGCAAGACTATACCCATATTAAATTTGTGTCCTTTTTTCACACAGATCGAGCTTTCTTTTGGTTGTAGTTAATCACTAGTGGGTTTTTTATTTTGTGTGCTATAAATAAAAAAAGACCGTAAATTTTGTGAAAAAAATGCCTTTTTCTTTGTTTCTGTCATAAAATGTTGCTAATTAGTAGTTTTTCTTCATAAATGTTGGCCAAAATTTATACTGCTATATATCTTTGGTAAAAATAACCCAAATTAGTGTATATTATTTGGTCATTATGAAAGTTATAGAGTCTACAAACTATGGTGCCAGTCACTGAAAATTGATCACATCTGATCAGGCCTTCAGTACATCAGGTGAATCTCATTTCTTGATACACTAACTATCAGGAAAGTACAAATACCCCCCAAATTACCCCTTTTTAGAAAATAGACATTCCAAGGTATTAAGTAAGTAGCATGGAAATTTTTTTAGAAAATTGTCATATTATCAGGTTATTTCTCACATACAGCATATGCATACAACAAATTACACCTCAAAATACTTTCTGCTATGGTGATACCACATGTGTGATACTTTTACACAGCCTGGCCACATACAAAGGCCCAACATTGAAGTAGCACCTACAGGCGTTCTATGAGCATAAATGACACATCTCATTTCTCAACCACCTATTACAATTTTGAAGGCCCTGGAGCATCAGGACAATGGAATTGCCCACAAAATGACCCCATTTTGGAAAGCAAACACCCTAACGTATAATCTCTGAGGCATGATGAGTCTTTTGAACGGTTCATTTTTTTCCAGAAGTTTTTGGAAAATGTGGAAAAAAAATGAAAACGCATTGTCAATTTATAAGATATTTCTAACACATAGCATCTATATAGCAAACATTACACCCCAAAATACATTCTGCTACTCTTCCCGAGTATGGCAATACCACATGTGTGAGACTTTTACACAGCCTGGCCACATAGAGAGGCCCAACATTGAAGTAGTACCTTCAAGCGTTCTAGGAGCATAAATTACACATCTCATTTCATTCCTACCTATCACACTTTTGAAGGTCCTTGAGCACCAGGACAGTGGAATTATCCACAAAACGACCCCATTTTGGAAAGCAAACACCCCAACGTATATTCTATGAGGCATGGGCTGCAGATAGGTACTCGGGTACTCTGATGTGCTGGAAACAGGTACTCGGGTAACTTGATTAGCTGCAGACAGGTACTCGGGTACTCTGGTGGGCTGGTGACAGGTACTCGGTTACTCTGATGGGCTGGTGACAGGTACTGTGGTACTCTGATGGCCTGGTGACAGGTACTTGGGTACTCTGATGGCCTGGTGGCAGGTACTCGGGTACTCTGATGGCCTGGTGACAGGTACTTGGATACTCTGATGGGTTGGTGAAAGGTACTCGGGTACTCTGATGGGCTACAGATAGGTACTCGGGTAGTCTGATGGGCTGGTGACTGGTATTCGGGTACTCTGAAGGGCGGTGACAGGTACTCATGTACTCGGTACTCATATGAACTGTGGCAGGTACTCATATGGACTGTGACAGGTACTCAGGTACTCATATGGACTGTGACAGGTACTCGGGTACTCAGATGAACTGTGACAGGTACTCGGGTACTCTGATGGACTGTGACAGGTACTCGGGTAGTCAGATAAACTGTGACAGGTACTCATATGGACTGTGACAGGTGCTTTGATGGGTAGTCACAGGTCCTATTTATTGGGGGGGCCATCAGTGTGTGTTGGTGTACACTGTAAGTGGTAACGAGAAGTTTCCCGCAATCTCCCCTTCACACGCCGTCGTTGTGTGAGGAGGGAAGAGCTGGTAACATCTCGTTACCGCTCTGTATTTACATTTAGTGATCAGCTGTGAAAGGATCACAGCCGATCATGTGGTAAACAGCCGCTGGCCAATGGCTGTTTACCAGCGTCAGTGACGAGCCGGGAACATGCTGCCACTGACGCGATCATGCACAGAGGGGCGGTACCATCTGTAATCGGCCGTGATCATGTGGTAAACAGCCATGCCCAATGGCTGTTTACCCCCCTAGGTGGCTAGCAGTGTCTCTGTGACACACCGCCACCAAAGGAACAGGGATGCATGCACAAGATCATGTGCATTCCCTGTTTAAATGGAGGGACGTCATATGACACCCGCCCAGAACAAGAGCCATGCCGCCTGGCCGTCATATGAAGGCCGGTGGGCGGCAAGTGGTTATGAAGCACTGCATCATACTTGTTTATAGCGACTTATGGCCACTGGACTTCAGTTCCCACAAATCCCTGCTGGTAAAGCAGCGGTCCCCAACCTTTTTTTGGCACCAGGGACCAGTCTCATGGCAGCCAATTTTTCCAGGGGTATTTGGGGGCGGGGTTGTGGTGGATAGATTGGGGGATGGGATATTCACAGAGTGTGTCCTCAGCCCACTTCACACCACAACCCTCCTTTACAGCACAGTGCCCCCTTTATATCAATATCCACAGTCCCCCCTTACATCATAGTTCCCCCTTTAAAGCAGTCCCACAGTATCCTCAGTTCCCCTTCACATCACAGCTCCCTTTACATTACAGTGCCCCTTTAAAGTGCAGTCCCCTTTGCAATAATGTAACGGGGACTTCTCTGTAAAAAGGGAACTTCGATGTAAAGGGGGGCTGTGATTTAAAGGGGACTGCAATGTAAAGGGGCAGTGTGATATAAAGGGGACTGCACAGTAAAGGGGCACTGTAATGATTGCAGTGCCCCTTTATAATGCAGTCCCCTTTAAATCACAGCCCCCCCTTTACATTGAAGTTATTATTAATTCAGTGCCCCTAGCAATCACAGCTTCCTCCATTACAATACCCTTGTATCCCTGTGCCTCCTATCCATACCTCTCTAACATCACTTTTCCCCATTCCAAGCTCGGCATCTCCTGCACAGGACTCCTACCTATTATCAGTCAATGTGTCCTCTCCTGACTCCTACGTGCTCCCAGCTGACGATGTCATCCTATCAGAAGGGCAGGGAGTGGGAGGAGCTCTCCATTCCGATCTGCAGCTCCTCCCACCCCTGCCCTGCTCATTGGATTACATTGTCGGTTGGGTGGGTGGAGGAGCTGGGAGAGGACACACAGGCATGGCTGCACAGCAGGACGTGAGCAGTCTTCAACATGCCCCTGTTGAAGACCCCTAGGTCGAAACGCGTCGGGCCCATACACCACTCTCCATGTTGCCCACTTGCTTTTAATTATCGTGATCACGTTTTTATGTATATACGGTTGTTTTTTTCAATAATAACGCCCCTTTTTGTCTGCACTATGTGGAGGCACATCTTTTTTCTCTTCCCATCCACAGCATGAGGTTTAGTGCCTCCAACCACTCTACCAACGTCTTTTTGGCCCTCCTGATCCACGTTTGGCCGTCCATTGTGAGGACTCATCCCGTTATTCCTGGAGACCCACGCAGACCGCAATACAGAGGATCGGAGAGTCCAGACCTTCCAATCCATGTCCCTAGTGACACACTTCGCATGCAATTCCCTGTCGCTGACATGGGAATCCACGGGATCTGGTAAGAGTCTCCCTGTTGTTTTTTGCTATATTGGTTTGTCCTGCTGAGATATGCAAGGTGACTTCTGACAACCATCCGAATACCACCATCCCCTGGAGTACCCCCATTTCCTGAGTTGTGGGACATTCACATTTATTTATGGACTTTATGTTCCATGCACTTTTGGCTTGTTATTATTTTTTCAGCACGCATTCACAACTTTAATGGTTTGCATTATTTATTTTCACTTATGCGCTGCATTTTTTTCATATGTTAAGTTCACTTTTTTTGTCAAACTGTATGCAGCAGCTCCTGTTAGTCATACCAGTTAGCGCAGTGTTTCTCTTTTATTTTGACACTGTTAGTAAACATATCGAATGTGAATTTATCCGAAGTTACGAATTATCCGAAAAAATGAATGCCGTATCTAAACGAATGGAACATAACAAATTCATAATAATAAACAACATTAATAATCATAATAATAAAAACATTTTATTATTATTTATTATTAATTCGTTCCATTCAATTTGTTTGGTGCGATATTCACTATTACGGATAATTTGTAACTTTGGATAAATTCGTATTTGTTACGTTCACTAAAAGCCAAATTTGAAAGGAAATTCCAATGCCTATAATTTAATAGCTAGTTATTATTAGTTAGTTAGTTAGCTAGTTATTATTTAGAATTTTCGGATTTTCGCTCTTTTAAATTTTTGGATTTTCTTTCTTATGTTCGGATTTTCGAATTTACAAATTTTTGAAATATTATGAATTTACGAATTTATGCATTGCTATCATAATGAATGACCCAAAAAAAAAAAAAACGAATGAAACGAAAACTAACACATTTTTCGGCAGTGCGCATGTGTAATTGGGACCTGATTAGCCATCTGCTAGAAAATGGTGAGCTGAACTACATACCCTTCACGCCTGTCACACACTGTTAGCCCAAACGTAGACTGTTACTATTTGATGCCCAGTCTCAGTTAGGGACAGTGCACCACCTAAAAAGGGCACTGTTATTTTTTGCTCTTATTTTGCTCAATATTAGTTTTTTCAGATAAAGTATTTTCTCTTATCCTAGGCCAGAATTAATTTTATTAATTCTGAAACTTTTAATTGTCTATTGTTTGATGCAAAGTTTTGCATTGTTTACCTGCTTTGACATAATAGACCTACTTAACGTATCATCTGGTAGACTTTGGTCTGATTTCTGTGCAATATTATATATCTGTGACTAACTAATGCTTAGGTTATTCAGGTGTGAGTGGTCCTCCACCTCTCACCAAGTGTGTCAGTGGGGACTGAGTGGTTTTAAGAGTCTTGGGAGAACAGAGGACCCATCATCATCAGTGACTCCTTGGGGGAAGTGCTGTACATGCCTAAAATGCCTAAAATCAAAAAGTGATTTTCTCTAGCTAGTGATTATACACATGCATCTCATCAAGGAGTAACAAATAATAATAGTAATAAAAGCAAAAAAAAGGATGAACACGTGCCCATACTAATAAGTCCTTATTCGTCTCTGTATGTAAAAACATTGTGGAGAAATCAATTTTCAGACCTTACAATATAAGCATCAAAATCTTAGCTTTTTTCTATGGAGAGCCTAGCTTGGCAGGTTGCCTTCCCTCTGATGTAAACACACAGCAGGTGTTTCTAAGCTGTTAGCAGCATGTGTACACCCCAATATGGCTGCATTTGCAGCCTAAGGAGGCAAGAAGAGTGGTAAAACATCTGGTCAACTTGTACCTATTTTTAATCAAAATCAAAAAATTTATACTGCGCTATCCCTCTAATATATCTTCAAACATTGTCTGTGAAAAACAAATAGTATGATTGTGCTGCTGCAACCACAAATGAGAGACAACCCCCACCTCAAATAGCTAAATGGAATAGGCTGCGCTGCTTGATAGGTGAACATGAATTAAAACAGGTGAATGTAATTAAGCCAAGCACATTATAGGTAATAAACAACACTCAAAGTGAATGAAAAACATGTGCAAAAAAAAAACAATTAGAGTGAACGATAATACAATGTAAACTATACTCCATATACTACACAATTCATGATGAGTGAAAAAACAGTGAAAACTCAAAGTCAAGGACCAAATAATGCTGCAAAGTCCATACTTTCAAATAATAGTCCTTATAGGAGAAAAGACTTGATGGTGAGGGAAGAAAACACCAATCTTGATGCAGAGTGAGGCATGCACAAACGTATCTCCCTAGGGAGCGTGGTGATATAGTAAGTTCCTCCACCTCTGACAAAAACGCCCCTTACCAGATCGTTAGATCTCCTGTCACAGAGATCGTGTGAGCGAGTGGCTGTTTCCCCCAGCCACTGGGTCTCTGCACTTCACACTTTGGAGTTCACAGGATTGGGGTATTAATGCTCAAATCCCAAAAATAGAAAGAGAGATGCTCCATAGCGTAATACAGTTAAACTTTATTTAAAAAAACGAATAAAAGAAATGCACTTACAATGTAAAAATCGTCATAAAAGCAATGCAAGCCGGCCGGCTCTCAGATGCTGCCCGTGTCTTCCGGGATCAGCGTGGTGTGGTGGTGACGTCAGCACGCCGCTCCTCCCTACGCCGTTTCGACAAAGTTGTCATCTTCCTGGGGTACTATGTACCTATTTTTGCAAGTGGAAACTGGGCCTATGTAGGGTGTCTTTTTTTTTTTCAATGCCCAGCTTTTATACCTCCTACGGCATGTGACGTTACAGAGGGGTGCAGACTAATCAGGGGACAACAGCTGCACGCCACACTCGAGCTGCCAAACACGGTACCTGCATGGTGCATGTGCATCCAGATCCAGCACAGGCATTGAAAATAATACCCAGCCGGACGTATGGAGGAACCCATGTGCAATGGTGCAACAGCAGCACCTGAAGGAGCAGAGGGAGGGTATGTAACCCATCTTCTGCCTCCCATGAGGCTACTCCCTTGCCTCACGGGATTAACCCTAAAGCCTCATACACACGATCGGACTTTCCGACAGGAAATGTTTGATGACAGGCTGTTGGCAGTAAATCTGACCGTGTGTACGCTCCATCGGACAATTTTTGTCAGACTTACTGCGGACAAATGTTGGATAGCAGGTTTTAAAATGTTCCGAGGACAAATGTGTGTTGTCGGATTTTCCAAGCGTGTGTTCACAAGTCAGTCGGACAAAAGTCCAAAGTAAAAACACGTATGCTCGGAAGCAAGGACGAGCCAGAAGCGGTCGGTCTTGTAAACTAGCATTCGTAATGGTTAATTAACATTCGTGACGCGGCAAATTATGAAAACTCAAAATGCAGCGCACAATTCTCTTCATCTTTAATGGGATAATAATGAAGCTGCTTTGCTGGTGATACTGATATTAGGAATAATATTATTATGCTTTTTTTTTTTTTTTTTTTGAGCCAGTTACCACAACACCATTATCCCGTAGTCTTTAAGATCAAAGATACAACTATGTTGGTGTCCCTTGTTAATTATACACTGTATTTTTTAAAATGTAACTGCCTACTCCCAAACTGTCATTTGAAGTAAAACCCATAGCCAAGTATTATTCTACACATTTTTTTTATTGTGCATTAAAAAAAGAAAATAAATAAAATTAGACATGTTATCTGCCAATAGAACTTAACCAAAAAGTGCATTCTATGCATCCAAAAATGTCAAAGCAATAACTCCAAGGCCAATAATAAATAACACATTATCTCCTCCGATTCCGCAACATGTCTGGTTGATGAAGGGCAGTTCAGAAAACGAACTGAAAAGCGCAAAATGAAAAGCGCAAAATGAAAAGTGTGAACTGAAAAGAGCGAAATGAAAAGTGAGAATCAACACTCACGAAACTTCTACTAACACGAAATTTGCAAAAGGAGCCCAAAGGGTGGTGCTAAAGAGCTGAAAAACAATGTAGCACGTCACTACGTTCGTAATTGTTGGCCAACTATTGTGTGGCCGTGTGTATGCAAGACAAGTTGGGGCCATAGCCCTTCGGACAAAAGTCCACGGTTTTGTTGGCCAACAATATGATCATGTGTACGAGGCTTAAGAGTGCTGGGGAGAAGTACCCTGTCAGCCAGGAATAGCAGGATGGAAAATGAGTGAAATGGAGAATAGAGCGCAACACTCAAATTCCTTTACAAAGGCATTGGGTATGAGCGTGAAGGAAAACCCAGGGCCCCAATGCACTCACCCCAATGTCTTGGTCGCCCATACGGTTACCCCAATGCACATAGGGGAGGGGGTCAAAAGTAAAGTGAGCCAAAGACCTAGAGGGTGATCTTGGTGTCCCTGTGACATTTGATCTCTTCTGCTGTTGACCCCACACTGGTTGACCTGGATGACCTGGGCAAATGAAAACCTTCACAGACATCTTAGATTTAAAGCCTACAACTCTAGAAGGGGTCAGACTGAGGACTTGCACAGGTTTCTTTTGGCTTCATTTACAATGGATAGAGGAACCCTCAAGCAGTGAAACCAGAACCTGAAATCTCATTTTATACTATACAGTAAGGGTTGATACTCACATATGCTGTAAGCAACTAGTCAAGGATGATCTCTTAGATTTATGTTCTGCTGGATGGGCAAAGAATTTACAGGAAAGAGAAACGGGTTGATTTACTACAGGCAAATAGGCTGTGCACTTTGCAAAGTGCTATTGCACTCTGCAAGTGCAGTTGCTCTAGAGCTTAGTAAATGAGGTAAAGCTTCACTTTGCAAAGAATACCCAATCATATGCAAGGAAAAAAAAAAATTTTTTTGCTTGCACATGAATGGATGATAGAAGTCAGCAGAGCTTTCGCTCATTTACTACTGCAAAGTGCACAGTCTATTTGCCTTTAGTAAACTAACCCCGCGGTTTCATATGAGGCAGGTTCCTCCAAAGAAAACAGGAGATTTCAATCTGTCTTATTACAATACATTTCCTGTCCAAAATGTCAAGTGAGTTCAGTTACACTGATATTGTTATATAATGTTTCCAGAATCTAAATTAGAAACAGGTTCAAATAATTTTCTCCATAGCTGCTAAACAGGAGGTCAATCACACATCTTCTACATCAAACTCGGTAGAATTCAGACAGTAAAACTGACAACAGCTCTAAATTAAATATGACAGCTCTCCCATTTATTCAGAGAGAAAGCAGATGGTCCTAAATGTCGCTAATTTAATAACTGTAAAAAGCAATGTTTTCTATCATTGAGCAGATGGGTTTGATCCCTCTTGTGTGTCGAAAACTATTCATTTTAGTACTAGAAAGGTTATGACATTACCATACGAAATGAACAGGAAATAAACAGATCAATTTTCAAAAGCCTTTGTGTGCATGAACTGTACCATAATATATACAGTGTATATATATTATTATTTTTTTTTTATATAAAAATAAAGGTGAGGCACACATGGAGCAAATCACCAAACGTATGCTCCTACTCAGGGCCATCTTTAATGCAGGGCAAAAGGGGCAGCTGCCCTGGGCCCTGTCTTTTTCGGGGGGCCTGCCCCTCGCTGTATTCCCTGCCCAACAGGGCTGGGGGTGGGGTCGGGAGCTCCACTGCCACTCTGATCCCTCCCCATGCAGACTGTATGGAGCTGAGATCGGAGTAGGAGAGCCCTCCTTCTGGACCTCTTTGAGTCCCGACCCCAGACCTTTGCGAGGCCTGCCCTCCAGACCCCTGATGGCCCCGCACCTTGATGTCTGAGGGCCCAGCACCTGGACCCCTGAAGGCCCCACACCTGGACCCTTGAAGGCCCCGCACAAGGACCTCTGAGGGACCTGAGGGCTGATAGGTAAAAATTTTAAATGTTTAATTGGTTGATCACCTCCTGTGCTCTGGTCTCTGGTTATCTCCTGTATTAGATCCGCAGTCTCTGGTTATCTCCTGTATTAGATGCACAGTCTCTGGTCATCTCCTGTATTAGATCCACAGTCTCTGGTCATCTCCTGTATTAGATCCGCAATCTCTGGTCATCTCCTGTATTAGATCCGCAGTCTCTGGTTATCTCCTGTATTAGATCCGCAGTCTCTGGTTATCTCCTGTATTAGACCTGCAGTCTCTGGTTATCTCCTGTATTAGACCTGCAGTCTCTGGTTATCTCCTGTATTAGATCCGCAATCTCTGGTTATCTCCTGTATTAGATCCGCAGTCTCTGGTTATCTCTTGTATTAGAGCCGCAATCTCTGGTTATCTCCTGTATTAGATCAGCGGTCTCTGGTTATCTCCTGTATTAGATCCGCAGTCTCTGGTTATCTCCTGTATTAGATCCGCAGTCTCTGGTTATCTCCTGTATTAGATCCACAGTCTCTGGTTATCTCCTGTATTAGATCTGCAGTCTCTGGTTATCTCCTGTATTAGATCTGCAGTCTCTGGTTATCTTCTGTATTAGATCTGTGGTCTCTGGTTATCCCCTGTATTAGATCCGCAGTCTCTGGTTATCTCCTGTATTAGATCTGCAGTCTCTGGTCATCTCCTGTCTTAGATCCGCAGTCTCTGGTTATCTCCTGTATTAGATATGCAGTCTCTGGTCATCTCCTGTATTAGATCCGCAGTCTCTGGTTATCTCCTGTATTAGATCTGCAGTCTCTGGTTATCTCCTGTATTAGATTTGCAGTCTCCGGTCATCTCCTGTATTAGATTAGCAGTCTCTGGTCATCTCTAGACGTCCCAAGTCTCCCGCGAAGTGCGGGAGACTCCCGCATTTTGGCTGTGGCTCACACACACCGGCGAGTGCCGGGCGATCTCCCAGGCGCAGGGCGGATCCTATACAGCAGCGGGGTATCATCCCCACCCTGCACATATGGAATGCTCCCCAGCTTCACAGCCGGGATGATCGATAAGGCAGAGGACAGCTGTGAGCACCGATCTCCCTGTATAGCTGGAACATGGAGCAAATCACCAAACGTAGGCTCCTACTCAGGGCCATCTTTAACGCAGGGCAAAAGGGGCAGCTGCCTTGGGCCCTGTCTTTGTCAGGGGGCCTGCCCCTCGCTGTATTCCCCGCCCAACAGGGCTGGGGGCGGGGCCGGGAGCTCCACTGCCACTCTGATCCCTCCCCATGCAGCCTGTATGCTCGGAGGTGAGATCAGAGTAGGAGTGCTGAGAGCCCCGCTTCTGGACCTCTTTGAGTCCTGACCCCAGACCTTTGCGAGTACCGCTCCCAGACCTTTGCGAGCCCTGCCTCCAGACCCCTGATGGCCCCACACCTTGACATCTGAGGGCTCAGCACCTGGACCCCTGAAGGCCCCGCACCTGGACCCCTGAAGGCCCCGCACATGGACCTCTGAGGGACCTGAGGGCCCCACATCTGGACCTCAGAGCACCGTCCCTGAATCAATGAGAGGCGGTGGTGACCCTGGCTGGCTAGGTAGATCCCTCTTTTCATAGACTGCTTGTTGACTGTTATCCTAGCCCTGACCTGTTGTTTATGAACAGTATAGCTGTACACTGCTGATAGGTAAAAATTTTAAATGTTTACTTAGTTGATCACCTCCTGTACTCTGGTCTCTGATTATCTCCTGTATTAGATCCACAGTCTCTGGTTATCTCCTGTATTAGATCCACAGTCTCTGGTCATCTCCAGAGAGTGGAGAACCCCTGTCAGGCTTTGATTGCTGTCCGTGCCCCCATTAGGGAGATTCACCCTCTCTATGTGTCATGTTGGCCATTATCAATTGAAAGTGAAAGAGAATTCCAAATTTTGGGTTGTCCCCAGAACACTAAAAGAGAGGAAATCTTCCAATGGAGACACTAGTTCTTGTGGACTGGGGACAACCAGGGATTCTCTCTCTCTTTGGAGGGATTTCCCCTCACTTCCTGTTTTGGCTATGGGACAGGAATTGAAGGGAAATCTCCCCTGACACAAAGAGGCTTTTAAAAATAAAAAAAAAAATTGCAAGGGTTGTAAACCCTCCCTACTTTATACAAAATATTAAAAAAAAGTTTTGCCTTCAGTTCTACTTTAACAAAGTAGCTGCAATACAACTTAACACATTTTTTTTAGTTTATTTTAACAAAAAAAAATTATTTAACATTTTGATAGATTACAATTGCAATAAATATCATCATCATTTTGTATCTCCTCTGTATACTACTTTATTACACTCTGTTAAAGTAACTTTGTCAATACAATTCATTCGGACAACACCTGCAAGAAGAAGATGATTACCCAACTCCCCCCCCCCCACCCCCGTCCCTGAATATTGCTCAGTTCAACAGAAATCCTCTGCTACAGTCTGTTGAGTGTGTTGATCTGTCTGAGAGAGTAAATCTCCCGTGTCTCCTCTCACTCGTTCCTTCTGGAAACCCCAACATCACTATAGAATACAAAGGACAACATCACTATAGGTCATAGAGCTCAATGGGAGGAACCACTGAGCACGGTGGGGATATAGTAGATTGACATTCAAGTGTCCGTTTCTGAGCAGACTTCAGAAGAAGGTTCTTCTTCAGGGAAGTGTTTAGCAGAAGTAGTAGGAAACCAGGAATTCATTTTGTAATGTGATTTTCCTGACAGTCGCTTTAACCTCCCTGATGGTATGCCCGGATGTAGCTCGGGCTGGATTTTCAGCACCAAAAGCGGTAACCCCGAGCCACACTCGGGATTGCATTGCAGGATCCAGGTACAGCAAACTTACCTTGTCCCCAGGATCCTGCGATGTCCTCACCGCTCTGTGTGCGAGCCGTCCTCCACTCGATTCACCACAGCGTCATGCTCCATTCCCCTTGAGCGTTGTGACGCGCAGGGATGGAGAACGGCGCCAAATTCAAAAAGTAAAACACACAATACATATACAGTACACTGTAATCTTACAGATTACGTTACTGTATCAATTTATTTCACCTCCCTTTTGTCCCTAGTGGTTTGTCCAGTGCCCTGTATGCAGTTTTATATTATAAATACTGTTCTTTCTGCCTGGAAACTGGGGATTGTCCATAGCAACAAAAACCGTCGCTTTACATCAAAAGTGGTTTTAGACCAGCTAGAAAACAGCGATAATAAATTTGTATCACTTGCAGAATTGAGCGATAGTGATTTGTGGGGAAATTCGTCATCAAACACTGAAAGTAATGATAGCGACAATTCTGCAAATGAGCAAATTTCTGTGTTTTTTATTTGATTACATTAATGAATTATTATTATCATTATTATTTGTTATAATTATTTATAGGTATTTATTATATAAAATTTATGAATTCGGGTTTCAAACTTTATTATAGCCGAGATGTCGACTAGACTCTTGTTTGGACAGATTTAAGCGAGTTATTCCTAAAAATTACAGGCCTACAATATAGAACGCCAAATTTTCATGCAAAATAATTGTACTGCTTTTAGCATAAAAAATCTGAAATAATCATACCGCCAGGGAGGTTAAAGAACCAATATACTCTTTCATAATATTATTTACATAATTGGTAGTAAGCGGTAGTAAACCACCACAAAAGCACTGTCATGGCTCCTCGGCACTTCCATCTTAACCCGGACTTCCTTCCAGGTTCCCGGCTACAGCTATTTGAATGTCGGGGGCCATGATAATGTCACTCCTGCGCATGCACATGGGAGCTCCGACCCCTTCATGGAGCTCTAAAGATACGGCATGGGTATGCCGTCCCTTCAGAGCACATGTGACATCCCCGGCTGCATCCCGTGTGAATATCTTCTAAATAGTGCAAGTGTAGGAGATATTCACTGTACCTACAGATAAGCCTTATTATAGGCTTACCTATAGGTACAAGTTAAAAAGTGTACTTTGCCTACACTTCAAAGTGTTATAATTAATTGTTTCTATGGATGCTTTAAAAAGATATACAGGTGTAGCACCCTCCAATGTGTACTAAAAGTGAGTATAGGCAAACCATACTCTGACTCACATTTAAGCTGGTAAGTCCGGATTGGGTGTGGGTTTATTAGAGGTCAGGGCTGGATGACTCTTCCTGGCAGCTCTCTGGTGCCTACCCCTGGTCTAGAAGGTTGGAGAATCTTCTAGACATAGAGGGTGGGTGTAAGGAGGAGCTGCCTTAAATATTTTTGAGGCCTCAGCCAATCTCCAGTACTTGGCTGGTAGAGGACTGAGTTCACCTCATAAATAGACATGGGCCATGCCAGCAGGGGCAGTCGGGTGGAAGATGGAGATACAGTGTTGAGGAGGCTGTCGGTGGCCCTCTGGGTGCCCCCTAGTCTGGGGGTGTCCTGCTTTGAGCCGGAGATCGGGTGCTGGAAGAATCCTGCTAAAACACAAAGGAGAAGGTCTTCCTGGAGGCACAGGAGCAAGAGAGGATGGAGTGAGTAGTGCAACCCTGTTGGGGACTAACAAAGGGGGGAGACTGCCACATGTAGCTGGTCTCCCTTGAAGACAGCGCTGTGCTTAAGTCTGCAGTCTTCAGTCCTTTCCCCGAGAGATCTCCTGAGAGAGTCAGCCGGGTGGGCTGATGAAGAGTCAGTCGGGTGGACTGGTGTGGAGAGTCAGCCAGGCTGGTAAAGGGGCAGCTGCAGCCAGGTGGGTTGGGAGTGCCTGAGGAGGTGGTGCTGGGATCAGTGGCCACAGAGGAGAGGTTACATGCTGTTTTACTACATTTGAGCTACAACAAAAAGGGGCCTATGAGTTCCTGCCTGTAAGGGGCTGTTCCTAAAATCTGATTGGGAGCCTGTCAGATCTTCTCACAGTGATTCAGCTGGAACAGCAAGTGTATGTGTGCAGGAGGAAAGTGAAGGAGACTTGCTGAAGTCAAATGGGCATCATATAACATTCCATCCCTATACAAGTTTTGAACCCCCTAATAAATAACAATAACAAAGCTATGGACTGTTCTCTGGCTCTGGGTACTTGTGAAGATTCGGTGTGCCTGGCTGTGCAGGAGTTGGGGATTGCTTTCATCTGTAGCTCCTATGTAGGGTGTGCTACACAGGTTCTAAAGCAACTAACATATATGCAGGTTCTACTCCTTCGTTTTTTCCAGCTGATTCTTTTGTCCCGTTCTTAGGCTATTAGACAGTTTTGGTCTTTAACTTGAAGTCATCCATAATTCCCTAATTAGCCAAACACAATGGGGTTGTTTCAAAAAGGCAATTGTTCACTTTTCAGGGGAAGTTTTGGGGAAGGGGAAGCACTTTGTAATGGAATTTTCCCTAGAGCTTAGTGAATGAGTTGAAGCTCTGCTGACTTCCATCACCCTATCATGTACAAACAAAAATTTGAAATTGCACCACATTCACTAAGCTCTGGGGAAGTTTCCCTTGAAACATGAAATTTCTACTGCAATGTGAACAGCATATTTGCCTTTAGTAAATCAAGCCCAATGTGAGTTTTAGATCATATAAGGTAGCTCAAAAGCAGCTTTTTTTCAGTGTCAAGAAAGAAGTATTTTTTCTCTAATCATGCCGTAACTATTGTAATGTTGATATTTTACCGGTAGATATATATCAAGTCTGAATTTTAATTTGATATGCATTTTTTACAACATTTGTGATTCATTCTTCGTTCCACTCTAATTTTCCTCTATAAACATCTTCTGTCGTGTCTCTTCTCCAAACTTTTCTTCCCTCAACACTACCAAATACGTTTTATAATGTTATACTTTTATTAATTTGCCAATGAATAAAGCTGCTTTAGACAACAGTCTAGAAAAAAATGTATTTATTGACAGATTCCACAATTTGTAATGAATGTATCCCATTTTGTTAATTACATTTGTCCTGATAATTCAACTTGTCAAACAAATTGTACCAATTTATTTTTCCTTTTAGCTTTAAATTTTCCATATATACTGGGGGAAAAAAGCATCAGAATAGCGCAAGCCGAGAAAGAAGAAAAAGCAATTATTTCCTCAATCTTTATAAATAGGACCACTATGATGAACATTGACTAACATTTTTTAGAGCCTGATAGAACACTGGGTAAAATCCATCCTTCTGCTCTGCTGGCTTCCAAAATGAGGAGTCTGTATTACCTGCCCAGGAATTACATTTTCATTTCTCCTTTTTTCAATCTCTTTAGAAAATAGCTCTTGGATGGCATAAAAAATATTTGTGGGACATATAAGACACTAGTACTTTTCAAATGATAGTCTGATATGGTTTGTCAAACTCATGGAACAGTTCTTGCACTTACATTGGACTTTTTGTCTTGTAGGAAAGATGAAAAGTAGAGATAAGGGTGATAACTACACATCTGGTTTTGAAGTTACATACAGTATAACTTATGCTTGATGGTCAATGTATTTGGTTTCCTTGCTCCTTAAAGCAGAATTCCTTTTTAAATCCTCTCCCGGGTGTTAAAAAAGAAAAAAACTAACTTTTTTAACTACTCACCCTCTCCAGGCTCCAGTGTTGCCTCCTATATCCTCCTCTGCTTCTTGTCACCACCCACCTATAGATTTAATGGTATCCAGGGTCTTTCAACCCTATCTTGTGGGCCCAAGCAATCTGTCATGGACACACCCCACCATGCCCACCACCACCATTTGCAAGACAGGGAAGGACCTGTGAAGTCATCAAAAGGTCACAAGATACATGGAGTTAAGGCATGTATTTGGTGACTGGGTGATGGCAACTGGAGATACAGTGGAACCTCGGATTGCTAGTAACGCGGTTAACGAGTGTTTCGCAATACGAGCACTCTATTTTTAAAAATCGTAACTCGGTTTGCGAGTGTTGTCTCACAAAACGAGCACGATTCAGGCCAAAGCGGTGTGCAGTACCGCTTTTGGCCTGAGGTGGGGGGTGCCGAAGCCGAGCAGAGCCGAACATCACGTTCGGAAATGCACGGAAAGACCTGAGTACAGCAAGGCTGACCTCGGCAAATCTCGGGTAGGAAGTCTTTCCGAGGTTTGCCGAGGTCAGCCGAAGTGTATTTGGGCCTTTTCGGCCGTTTACGAGGCTCTCCGGCGCCCCCGTGCTCTGGCCACATGCGGTATTGCATCCCATTGAAGTCAATGCGAAATTAATTATTTTGGTTTCCATTGACTTCAATGGGAAAACTTGCTTTGATATGCGAGTACTTTGAATTATGAGCATACTCCTGGAATGGATTATGCTCGTAATCCGAGGTTCCACTGTATGTTTAATGCAAATAGTGAAAAAAGCAAATCATGTGGCTGCAGCTTAATACATAAAGCAAGAATAAGCAAGAGGTTTCATCAATGATCATCTGCCCAAATAGGCTTTATATCAAAAGGACTCTGAATGAAGGAGGTAGACTTTCATTCATCCACATGGGTCGCTTCATCCTCCGTTCATGGGTCACTTTTTTTCATGGAAGCTATAGTACAGCTTTTATGAAAGGACGTGGGGGATAGAAAGGTCAAGCATAGTTGAAACTCTTGATGAGTGTTTGTGACAGGTCACTCAGATCTAAAGTGGAACTTTAAAGTGGTTGTAAACTCTATACTTTCACTTTAGCTCATTCGAATCTACAGTGATAAGTAGGGGTGCAACGGATCAAAAATCTCACGGATCGCATCGATCCTCAGATCAGAGTCACGGATCGGATCATTTTCGGATCAGCAAAAAAAAAACAAAAAAAAAACAAAAAACACACAAATCTTGTTACACCCACCGGAGTTTTAGATTTAAAAGCTATTTTCAACACAAAACCGAGCTTATATGCATAAATACAGTATTTGTGCATATAAGCTCAGTTTTGTGTTGAAAATGGCTTTTAAATCTAAAACTCCGGTGGGTGTAACAAGATGTCCGCTTGCCCCCTTCTCACTCTATCATTATTGTACTGTGCAGGAGTGTGGGGTGTAGCAAGATGGCGGCGACGAAACGTCACTTCCTGTCGAGACAGCGGCCGCTTCCGGGTGTACTAAGATGGCCGCCGGCTCCGGAGCTAGGCCGAAGCCGCGGCTTTTCCTATGGCTGAGGCCGAAAAGTGCTCCGCGGATCGCGGGTGTGCCGATCCGCGGAGGATGATCCGTACGGATCACGGATCGGCAACGATCCGTTGCACCCCTAGTGATAAGCCTACTGATTGCTGCCTGTGAAATTTCACTTACTGTTACAGTCTCTTCATAATCCATCCTGCAATCTTTAATGATGTCACCAACACATGCGCAGTCCGTAGTTTCGTTAATGGCACGTTATGTGTGCCGTTTCATTAGCCCCTGTATGCCAGGTTAATTCCTTCCGCTGAGAACGGCACAGAGGAAGCCTTGCGATAGTGTGCCCTCCTCCACACCTTCCTGGTTCTCCCCTTGTGACTGTATAAGACTTCACACAAGGGGAGTGAACCAGAGTATCACACAGACGTCCATAAGAGCACATGCGATTGCGCAATCTCGCATGCGTGAGATTTAGCCAGGGAAAGAAAGGAAGGGTGGAAATGACGCCCACACAAGAGCCAGAAATCAGGAGTAAATATGGTGCAGCCAATTCCCGGAAGAAGATCTATTTTATAAAAGCAAAAAAAGGTATCTCCCAAACTCATTTTAATGATGTTTCAATATGGAAAGCATCTATATATATATTGTTTATTGATAATATGTAAAAAAAAGAAACAAAATCCGAGGTTTACTTCCTCTTAAATCAGAAAACAAATCCTGATGGATCACTTTCCTGCTGGCCCATTTTGCTGGAAAACCTACGTAAAATATTAAAAATAAGTGCCTACTCTGTTTAAAATCCAGTAAGGCACCTTGCTTTGCACATGCTCAGTTGCTCCCTATTTTCGGCACTGTGCCTAAGCTTTAATATTTACTGTTGCTGCAGGGGGAAGAACGCAACAGGAATGACACAGATTGTGTGGAGAGAACAAAGATTAGGGAGGGAGAAAAAAAAACAGGAGAGGTGACAGGACAAACTCTGCTGCCAGGAAGATGCAAAAGTTAAACTTACAAGGATTGGCAGCCTGATAAACTGCAGCACTGTAAAGCTTCTGTCAGCCTTCCTCTCTATCTGAGCCAAGACATACACTCAAGACTGGAAATGTGCACATTTTAATTACAGAAAGTGACATAGAGTTTTTGAGACCAAGGGAAGGGGGAGAGTTTCCAAAAAAGAAGTGACTGCTCTGGGCTTCAACAAGAAGAAACAGAAGCAATGCTGAAAGGTTGTTTATGGCACACACTTATTTTGGTAGCATAATTATTAGGGTGCAATGTATGTTTGCTTGTTAAAGGACATTAATTGTTATCAAAAATGGGTAAGGTTCTGCTTTAAACCCACAACACTAGATGTTTACCTCTTTGGGAGGGTAGGGAAAGATCAAGGATGCAAGATTTCAACTAAATCTGCAGCCTGCAGAACAAGGAACTTTTTACATTGACTTCAAGTACAGTCTCTATTTTTATGTTTTAGCTAAACTAAAGGTTTAATATGCAAGTTTTCAAACTATTATTGTCATTAAAAAAGGCCTCCTTTTATATTGATCTGTATATATTATCAAAACTGCAGATCATTTAGGGCCAATTCACACTGGCCTTCAGTCAAATCACAGAGCAGCCGGAGCAATTCAGCACTCCGGCTGCTCTGTGTTGCTGGCTGGCTAGGGGGCAGTGTGGTTTATTTTAAGTGTACAAACCATACACTTGATTCACTGCAATGTTGGGTGGCGCGTTACGCTGCCCGACATTCCAGTGCAATTTAGCCCGGTGTGCTGTGATAAAATGCAGCATGTAGGCTGCCCTGCAGTTTGAATGGGACACATAGAAAACAATTGTTTCTTGCCTGTTACCACATATAGCGTGAATTGGCACTTGAAGGGGTTGTAAGGGTTCGCATTTTTTCACCTTAATGCATCCTATGCATTAAGGAGAAAAAGCATCCGACAATACCAGCCCCCCCAGCCCCCCCGTTTTACTTGCCTGAGCCCGTTCACCTGCTGCGCTCGCCCCCGATGTCCTCTTTGCCACTCTGCCTGGCCATTGATTGGCTAGAGTGAGAGTGGATGGATTGAAAGCAGTGCAACCATTGGCTCGCGCTGCTATCAATCACATCCAAAGACATGGCGCGCCGAGGGGTGGGGCTGAGTGATACAGTGAGCGGCAATAGCCGCCAGCTGTATCACAGGAGCGCGCCCGCAAGAACTAACCAATATGCAAGAGAGCTCACATGAAGGTGGTTAGTTCTTGCGGGGAGGAGCTGAGACAGCCGCCGAGGGACCCCAGAAGACCAGGTTCGGGGCCACTCTGTGCAAAACGAGCTGCAGGTAAGTATAACATGTTTGTTATTATTTTATTTTTTTTTAAATTGCCTTTACAACCCCTTTAAAGTGGTCCTAAAGTCAGAAGGTTTTTTATCCTAATGCATTCACTGCATTAAGATACAAAAACCTTCTGTGTGCAGCATCCTCCCTCAGCCCCCCTAATACTTAGCTGAGCCCCATCTTAATCCAGAAATGTGCACGAGAGTCTCGGCTGTCCGGGACTTTCCCTCCTCATTGGCTGAGACAGCAGCAGGGTACTATTGGCTCCCACTGCTGTCAATCAAAGTCAGTGAGCCAATGAGGAGAGAGAGGGGGTGGGGCCGAGCTGTGACTCCGTGTCTGCAGCGGCTCGGCTTGGGGGCACGCAGGAGGGAGGCGCCAAGTGCACCGGCGAGGGACCCGAGAAGAGGAGGATCTGGGCTGCTCTGTGCAAAACCAACTGCACAGAGCAGATAAGTATAACATGTTTGTTATTCTTAAATGAAAAAAAATGTGGTTATATATATTGGTTTTTATCAGCTTTATTAAGTCTTCTTTTTTTTTTTTTTTTATCTGGAGCAGCGATAACAATTTTTATTTTAGGTGTATATATACATTTTTATGCATCAATTAAAGTCCCTTTTGTTTCAAATATCTCCATTATATGCTATCATGGTGAGGTGGCATTTAGACTTTACACTTTCTAACTGAAACAGTTTGATATAAAACTTACCTTTCCCACAACTTCCGTAATACAAGTGGTGATGACATCATCTTGCAGACGAAATCCCAGGAAATGCTGAGTACATCAAATCTTATAAGAAGACATTTTGGCACAGTGCTAAATTGTCTTTGCAGCAAGATTTGGCCTACTCCCTGGGATCTTTCCAGAAAGTGGATGTCATCCATCTAACTTTTGTAACCTTCAGGGTTTTTTTTAGGTTGATGTAGCATTTTAGCATGGGGTGGGGGTGGGGGCTATTTAATGCAAGGTTTAATTTACTATGGTCCATTGAACTGTGTAACAACGATGTGGTACACCCAAGGCTATTTTCAGCTTCCATCCAAATAGAAACATGCAATCAATTCATTTTTGTTCACAGAATCTAACTTTGATCATATACAGGGCCAATTTATAATCAATTCACTGAACAAATGTCAAAAGCATTCACCCAGCCATCACAAATTCTCAATAGGATTATTTCCTATGATCATCAGTAGGGATGAGCTTCGTGTTCGAGTCGAACCCATGTTCGACTCGAACATCGGCTGTTCGATCGTTCGCCGAATTGCGAACGTTATGGGCCGTTCGCGCTAAATTCGTGTGGCGCGTCACGGCCCATAATTCACTGCGGCATCGCAGTGCATTGCTGGCTGATGATTGGCCAAGCATGCACTATGACCCGCATGCTTGGCCAATCACAGCGCCGTCAGTAGAGAGAGCTGTAATTGGCCAAAGCCAGGGTGGCTTTGGCCAATTATGGCTCAGGGGATTTAGTACACACCCCACACTATATAAGGCCGCCTGCACGGCGGCCCTGTGTAGTGTGTGTTCCGGTGTGCTGAGAGATAGAGAGAGAGAGAGACAGTGTCATTTGATTTGAGTTAGATAGATTAGGCAGAACAGTCAGTCAGTTAGCTGCACTTACAGTGTATTGTGTATATATATGCATCCCAGGTGTTGCATATATATATATATACACTGTATTCAGTTTAGCTAGATCCGTTCCTGTTATCTTCTATCTAGACTATTTACATTTAATGCAGTGCGTCCTGCTCACAGTGTTCAGCTAGATCCGTTCCTGCTATTTACATTTAGTGCAGTGCGTCCTGCTCACAGTGTTCAGCTAGATCCGTTCCTGTTATCTTCTAGACTATTTACATTTAGTGCAGTGCGTCCTGCTCACAGTGTTCAGCTAGATCCGTTCCTGCAATTTACATTTAGTGCAGTGCGTCCTGCTCACAGTGTTCAGCTAGATCCGTTCCTGTTATCTTCCTACTGACAGGCAGGCTTGTCTGGTTACAGTATATAAAGCTACCTGAAGAAAATTACAGGTGTTCTATTTGATCCTATTAGTACCACGGTCAGGCAGCTAGACTATTTACATTTAGTACAGTGCGTCCTGCTCACAGTGTACAGCTAGATCCGTTCCTGTTATCTTCCTACTGACAGGCAGGCTTGTCTGGTTACAGTATATAAAGCTACCTGAAGAAAATTACAGGTGTTCTATTTGATCCTATTAGTACCACGGTCAGGCAGCTAGACTATTTACATTTAGTACAGTGCGTCCTGCTCACAGTGTTCAGCTAGATCCGTTCCTGTTATCTTCCTACTGACAGGCAGGCTTGTCTGGTTACAGTATATAAAGCTACTTGAAGAAAATTACAGGTGTTCTATCCCAGCTTAGTGCAGCTACAGGCCATTAGTATGTCTGGAAGGCCAAGAAGGAGAGGGACAAAAAAGTGAGGTGAAATCTTCTGAAGAGGAGGAAAGACAGCAAAACAAATGTCACAGGGGTGATAACCCTTCCCTATGTTTTCCAAAAAGCTTAGAAAAGATTTTTTGGCTGGAGCTAAACACGTTAAAAATGTTCAAAATTACAAACAGATTCTACTTAACAACAAACCTACAGTCCCTGTCTTGTTTGCACCGCCTGTATACTGCTGTTCAGAGTATATAGGGCCTGGTGGCCCCACACCTTTCCTTATTTTAATTTGGGTGCGGGGCTCCCCTTAATATCCATACAAGACCCAAAGGGCCTGGTAATGGACTGGGGGGTACCCATGCCGTTTGTCTCACTGATTTTCATCCATATTGCCATGACCCGACATGACATTAAACCCGCAAGCAGTTTTAAATGAGATTTTTTCCTTTAAAAATGACATTTGGTGCAGGGACTGTTCTAAACATGGGAAACACGCGTCACTTTACAGGCATACTATAGACACCCCCCAGGTACGATATTTAAAGGAATATTTCACTTTTTTTTTTTTACTTTAAGCATCATTAAAATCACTGCTCCCGAAAAAACGGCCGTTTTTAAAAGTTTTTTTTGCATTGATACATGTCCCCTGGGGTAGGACCCGGGTCCCCAAACCCTTTTTAGGACAATACCATGCAAATTAGCCTTTAAAATGAGCACTTTTGATTTCGAACGTTCGAGTCCCATAGACGTCAATGGGGTTCTAACGTTCGTGCGAACTTTCGGTCCGTTCGCGGGTTCTGGTGCGAACCGAACCGGGGGGTGTTCGGCTCATCCCTAATCATCAGCTGTATCTAGTGGCTATAATGTTGATTAACGTATTTCAGGAAAATGCTGTATTATTGTCACTAGATGGTGCTGACAATGATAGAAAATAATTATATTGGACAAAACATGGGCCAGTGATTTTTTGATAATTAGACCCTTTTTTTAAAGCCAAATCTTTTGTCTCAGAGACAGTGCATTTTTATTGCTGCTCCCATGAGGGAACCCTCCTTTATTTGTGTGTCACAACCCAATCCCATTCACTCACTGCACCTCACATTGGGATCCAGAAAGCAGTGGGCTGGACTAGCTGTGTTCAGCTTTTGATTGGCAGCAGAGACAATGCTGATAGGCACATCCCCTGCAACACCTTCTCATCCTAATGCAGTGCAAGGTTTCACAGCCTACTTGAGGGTGGTAATACCGCCTTGCAATAATGTTGCCACCCCATCACAGGAAGCTACATGAGATGGACTTCACTGGCAGAATCAACAAATATTTGTAAGATTTTGCATGAGGACTAGATGAAAGCTGTGAGCAAAGCTGTACCTACAATTAAAGTAGATGTAACCCTAAAAACACCTTTCACTGGCAACCCCTTTCCTTTATCTGGCAATAACTCACTCTTATGCCCCGTACACACGATCGGATTTTCCGACGGAAAATGTGTGATAGGACCTTGTCGTCGGAAATTCCGACCATGTGTAGGCTCCATCACACATTTTCCATTTTCCGACACACAAAGTTTGAGAGCAGGCTATAAAATTTTCCGACAACAAAATCCGTTTATAGTCCCGATGTACGTGTTTTACGTCACCGCGTTTAGAACGATCGGATTTTCCGATAACTTTGTGTGACCGTGTGTATGCAAGACAAGTTTGAGCCAACATCCATCGGAAAAAATCCTAGGATTTTGTTGTCGGAATGTCCGAACAAAGTCCGACCGTGTGTACGGGGCATAAGTGTTTGTTTAAAAATATGCCTCTAAATACGTTTTTTCAGTTATCTTTAGGCCGGTTACATGACTCCCGGCCACTCTGCTACTACAATCCAGGGTTACAGCAGTAGGAGCTGAGATCTCCCTCTGACGTCGGCCGGGAGTCACATGCCCGCCGTGCTGCCGCTCGGCACCTCCCACTTTTTTACTTGGAAAGGCGACAGGAGGGGTGGGCGAAGACAGAGACACAGACACGGAAGCTGACAGGCAGGGAGGGAGGGGTGAGGAGGACAGAGGAGAGCTGCGGATGACGGAGGCACGTAAGCTGACCACGGTAGTCAGGGCGTGGTCAGCTCACAGAGGGGGACACAGGAAGTGGCAGGATCAGTTTAGAGAGGGGAAGATTAGACAGTACAAGCAGTACTACAAGGGAACAGGATCACTTTTTTTTTTTTACAAACATTATAAGTAAATCTAAACCTCACACTTTTTGGATAGAGTATGGGTGGGTTAAAACCATAAATTTTTGCCATCTGTTTTTGATAATTTCCTAATGTGGAACCAACAGGAGGAAGGGAAATATATCTCCAACCAATATGAAGGCCTTCCCCTTTAAGAGTACATGTGTCTTCTTTCTATGACCTCCCTTTTTTTTCCTGTTCTGGTGGCAGCTAAAAATTTAGCACTTATCCTTTCTTTCATTCTAGGTGAGACTGGTGATCAGGACAATTCAAGGGGATGAATCTCCTCAATGGTGACACAGACAGCAAAAAAAATCCAATAGTGGTTCTAACCTCTCCCCACTCTACCCTAGTCAAAAAAAGTTTGCTTTTAGTTTTAGTTTGCCTTTTTTTTTTTTTTTTTTGAGACCATAGTTCTACTTTAAGCATTTGCCCTTCCTTCCCTTTACCTTATAGAGAAGACACTCACACTGCCATGCTCAGATGTATTGTGACAATACCATATAAAAGACAGGTAAATATTATTCAAGCTGAGTTAAAAATGATACTAGCATGACTTTAGAAGATACATAAATAAATACACATAAATAAGAGTTAGAAAATTGCCTGGAGTGTATCTTCAATAAGTAAAGAAGGTCAAGTAATCCTTTGTAAGTGACTAAATCTAGATGTCATCACTAAGGTTGTATTTGCTTTAGGCAAATAACTTCAGAACAATATCCACATTTTTTTTTTTTACCATCTTTAGCTCTTTAAACTTTAATTATGTACATGCTGAAAAGTAAGTGAATCAAATAATATTTTTTCACTCGGTTGACCTTTACAGTCATATTACCCGATGACATGAATGCTTTTATTTATAGACCTTTCACATTTGAATAACTCCCGTGTATAAAGCAGATTTTATTATCTGTCGTCTTATACAGTGATATAAAGTGAACTTGTACTTTCTTGCCTACGTGTTTTACTCTTTAATTAAAGTTTAACAGCCAAGTATTGTTTTTGTACTGTTATACACAGACATAATTTGAGACAAATATAAATGACAGATAACATGGTGGAAGTAATGATGTAGATGATACCTTACATCGTTATATTATAACTGAGAACACTGCACAAATATTTCACTTAGATGTTGAAATATTTTTAATTGAATGTCTGGTCTTGGAAAAATGGATTTTAAAAAGACTAAAAGATTTGCCAAGTTCGGTAGTTCTACCAACCCTTAAAATAATAACATGGACTGCTTGGTGTGGACTTAAATGGCCACAGCAGCCATTTTATTTACAAAATTAAATAAACAACAACACATTAACATAACAATAAACATTTTCAACAATGCAACCAGCAGGGGGGTCTTTGGGTGTCCTTAAAGGCACAATTTATAACTAGAATCACCCATGTCTTCAGTCACGCTCCAACCGGCTTGAAGACATTACAAACTCACATACATGCTTTTTCCCCCAGGGAACCTAGCTCCTTGGAGAACCATCAATGACCAACCAAGTGGAAGCACCATACTCCAGATGGGCCCCCCAGTTTTGTAACAATTCAAGTTTTCACTGACCTCCCAAAGACCCCCTGACCTGCTATGCTGCTGTTAACACCTCCCCACAACCTTGACTTACAATGAACCGCAATTCTAGGGTGGGTGAGTGGAGAAACTTCCTCTTTACCTAAACATTTTGGAATGAATACCCAGCAACCTTCACATGAACAACCTTTTCAGCTCCATCCTGTCCATCTGATGTTCAGTCCTCAATCCAGTAAGACCTACACCCACTTTACATTGGACTCTTTTTCAAACATTTTTATTGAGAATAATACAGTACAAGGTATTAGTCAAGAACATTTGTAAGAAAATAAAGAGAACAGGTTCAAATAGCAAGGCTTCTCAATAACTTAACAAATGGCATATGTTATCTTTTCATCTAGTTATACAGTACAGTGTTTATCCTAAGGGATAATTCTCTGACTTTGTTAGTCATAAATTGCAAACAGAGAAGAGTTAAAACTAAAACAGTGTAATGCAATAATGCAATCCTAAAACATGGGTCTGACTAAGTCCAAACCCCACACTATATAAGGCTGCTTACAGAGCGGCCGTGTGTAGTGTTGTTGGAGTGGACAGAGCAATAGCTTGAGTTAGATTAAGCAGGCAGGTTATTCAGTTAGTGGCAGTGTATTTGAGATTATATATATATATATATATATATATAGTGGCAGTCTAATATATATATATATATATATATATATATATATATATACTCTGCATCCAGTGTAGCTTATATCTACAGTGCATTTGGTGGTGTACAGTTGCTAATACAGTGCAGCCGTTCTACAGTTGCTAATACAGTACAGATGGTGTACACAGTATTAGGGATGAGCCGAACACCCCCCAGTATGGTTCGCACCAGAACTTGCGAACAGGCAAAAAATTTGTACGAACACGCAAACTCTGTTAAAGTCTATGGGACATGAAGATGAAAAATCAAAAGTGCTAATTTTAAAGGTTTATCTGCACGTTATTGCCATAAAAAGTGTTTGCGGACCCGGGTCCTGCCCCAAGGGACATGTATCAATGCTGGGGACTCCTCCATGCCTGATGGTCGTCGCTACAGAAGGAGTGACTGTGGACAAGGAGCCGGTCAAATAGGCCGCTTTGGCAGCTGTGTTGGAAGGCAATCTACTCTGAGCCTGGATGACAGAGGATGAGGACGGCTTTGTTATCCACGTCACCAACTCTTCTGCATGTTGTGGCTCAATAACACGGCTAGCAGCAGCAAAAAAGGACAAGCGTTCCCCACTGCCACCTGCAGAGGATGCACCATGTCCACGACCACTGCTGTTGACTGTAGACATCGAGGCTGCTTGCCCTCTTTTAGTGGTCTGTGAGTGTCTGCCTCTCCTTGGTGGCCTTCAGGACATTATGTATGTAGCAATAACTCTCGGTGGAGCTGCTGGTTTATTATTGGGCCTGTCCTCTATTCTCTTCACCCCTCTTAAGTTGTTCAATCCCCTTGACACAGCTGTAGTGCAGTGTTGTAATGATATTAGTACCAACTTCAACCCACAATATACGCTTATATTTATATTTACCTCTACCTGGTAAATAACAACACTGCACACAAACTTCTGTAATAACCAAAATAACTTCTGTGTTTGGATAAATGATATATTTATATAAAGAATTATTACAGTGACTACACTATTACACCAACGTAGTGCAACAGTATAGTAAACAGTTATGACAATCTTGGTAACAAACACAAATATACCTAAATATATATCTGTACCAGGGAGCTCCCCTGCTCTAAACCGTAAAGTCACTACCCTTTGTAACTAGATGCAGGGCCCTGCAATAAAAGAGATAGTCTTGATGTCTTCAATCTTCGCTAGCTTCAAATTTGTAATTGTAATCCACAGAGGCTTCTTCTTGGGTGTTGCGTAGTGTAAAGTAATACACGAAGACAGAAGATTGATTAAGTGTTCTTATACGAAGAAGACAAACATCTAGAATCAGTTCTTGAATACTGAAATCTATGCAAATGTAATGTTCTCCAACTTAACTTGTTCCGTAGGACTATCAGTCCCAGCAATACTCTGTAACCATCCTAAGTGTGTGTAGTATTAAACAAAGTTCTGGGTGTTAACCCTCTCACCACACAGGATTCGGGCAGATGGATATCTCCGTTTCAGCAGTTCTCAGTCCGTATGGAGCCACCACCACGCCGTCACACTGTTCCGTTTACTAACAACCAGGAGTCCTCGGTTACCTCCCCCACGGGTCTCCGGAACAATCACTTCTGCTGCTTCAGCACACTGTGATGGCAGGATCCCTGCTGCTGCTCCGCTCCTTCACAAGGTAGGCCGCAACCCTGTGGGACACACACACCCACAGAGTCCTGCTGGCAGGCCACGCGTCCCAGGAACAAGAGACCTAAGATGGCCACACCCAGACCTTTTATATCCTCCCACAATGCAGTTCAGTTCTCCTCTTGTCCAGGGGCATTGTGGGTAGGTCATAGTTAATGTTCAGAAGTGAACAATCAATCACTTCCATGTCACTTCTCTTGATGATGAAACATAAAAGTCCTTCCCAACTGTCCACAAGATGGCAGTATATCAACTTATGTACTTTTATAACACACATAAGACTAAAAACGAAAGTTGTCAGCGCTACATATATTTTTTGTTTTGCAACACCACACTACAATGTATTAGATACTGTGTACACTGCCTCAAGTGTATTACAAAATGTTCAATGGCTGCACTGTATTTTATACTGTGTACACCAACAGAAGTGTAGTAGAAACTGTACACACTGTATTAGATACTGTGTAGGGATGAGCCCGATGTTCGAATCGAGCGTAAGTTCGACTCAAACATCAGGTGTTCGCCCATTCGCCGAACACGAACAATATGCGGCGTTTGCAGCAAATTCGAAAGCCGCGGAACGCCGTTAAAGTCTATGGGACACTAACCTGAAAAACCAAAAGTGCTAATTTTAAAGACTTATATGCAAGTTATTGCCATAAAAAGTGTTTGGGGACCTGGGTCCTGCCCCAGGTGACATGTATCAATGCAAAAAAAAGTTTTAAAAACGTCAGTTTTTTTCGGGAGCAGTGATATTAATAATGCTTAAAGTGAAACAATAATAATGAAATATTCCTTTAAATATCGTGCCTGGGGGGTGTCCTTAGTATGCCTGTAAAATAACGCATTTTCCCATGTTTAGAACAATATCACAGCAAAATGACATTTCTAAAGGAAAAAAGTCATTTAAAACTAGATGAAAATAATTGAAAAAACACGGCATGGGTTTCCCCCCCAGTCCATCACCAGGCTCTTTGGGTCTGGTACGGATATTAAGGGGAACCCAGCACCCAAATTAAAAAAAAAATTGTGTGGGGGTCCCCCAAAATCCATACCAGGCCCTTCAGGTCTGGTATGGATATTAAGGAGAACCCTGCGCCAAAATTTAAAGAAAAATAGCGTAGGGGCCCCCCAAAATCCATACCAGGCCCTTTAGGTCTGGTATGGATTTTAAGGGAAACCCCCCAACCAAAATTAAAAAAGGAAATGGCGTACAGGTCCACCCCCTAAATCCATACCAGACCCTTATCCAAGCACTCAACTTGGCAGGCCGCAGGAAAAGGGGGGCGAGAAAACGCCCTCCCTCCTGAACCGTACCAGGCCACATGCCCTCAACATGGCGTGGCTGCTTTGGGGTCCCCCAAAGCACCTTGTTCCCATAACCCTTGCCCGTTGGTTGTGGGGGTCTGCGGGCGGGGGGCTTATCAGAATCTGGAAGCCCCTTTAACAAGGGAACTCCCAGATCCCACCCCCCCATGTGAATGTGTATCGGGTACATTTTACCCCTACTCATTCACCAAAAAAAGTGTCAAAATGTTAAAAATGACTGTAGAGAACTTGGAACAAGTCCTTTATTAAAAAAAAAAAACTGTCCCGCGATGTCCAATCATCTTCGATTACAGCGTCTGACGGTCCGATAAAAAAAAAGGAAAAACTCCAGCTGACTGAAGCCTCTTCGCCATGACAGCTGTTACATACCTGAGGGCAGGGCCACCCCGTGACATAAACGGGTGACCCCACCCCCCTCTGACGTTATGTGAAGTCACTTAAAGTCAGAAGGGGGTGGTGTCACCCGTTTACGTCACCACGTCACCTGGTGGCCCCGCCCTCAGCTATATAACAGCTGTCATAGCAAAGAGTCTTTAGTCAGTGGGAGCCTCCCATGAAGGCAGAGTTTTTTCCGTTTTTTTTTTTTTAAGGATGCTGTGATCAAAGATGAATGGATACCGTGGGACTCTTTTTTTCTCAAATAAAGGACTTGTCCCAAATTGTCTATTGTCATTTTGCTCCGATAAGGGTCTGGCCGTTCCTGCTCCCAACATTTTTTCCTTTAGAAATGTCATTTTGCTGTGGCACTGTTATAAACATGGGAAAGATGTCCTACTTTACAGGCATACTAAGGATACCCCCCAGGCATGATATTTAAAAGAATATTTAATTTTTATTGTTTCACTTTAAGCATTATAAAAATCACTGCTCACGAAAAAACAATAGTTTTTAAAAATTTTTTTTGCATTGATACATGTCCCCTGTGGCAGGACCCGGATCCCCAAACACTTTTTATGGCAATAACTTGCATATAGGCCTTTAAAATGAGCAGTTTTGAGTTTTCACGTTTGTGACCCATAGACTTTAACTGTATTCGCACAAATTTTTTGCCCTTGGGTGGAGTGGGGACCCAATCACCTTTCTCAACCAGGGTTTCTACTGATCCTTAGGGTTTACCCTGAAGTTTCTGTGGGTTCCTTGAGTGGTGAGCAATGGTGAATAGATTTCCCTACCTAGAATGACAATAAAAAACAATATAAATGTTTTTCACAAAACTCCTACAAAAGCAATTACTTCTACATGGCCACTAATGTTGGGGGAAACCACAATTATTACTGCCTGTGCTTCGAATTTGTTATACATTTTATTCCTAAAATTATTTAATTGTATAGAGGTGGGTAATAATTATCTGGATGTCAAATACACTTGGTATGTGACATTATTTACAATTTTAATAAAAACTTTCTTTAAGTTATTGATCACACTAATGTACAATGAGCTTTAGAATTTGACTAGAAAATTATTTAATGTGTTCCTCTGGGGTAATCGGTTTATAAAGGCTGCGTCAAAAGATTGGGGTCAGGTGTTTCCAGTGACGGGTACTGTTAATGCTACATCGTGCAAAGACATTTTGGACAATTGCATGCTTCCAACTTGTTCCATGCTTGTGGTAACAGTTTGGGTAAAGCCCTTTTCTGTTCCAACATGGGCATTTACCAGAGCACAAAGCCAGCTACATAAAGGCATAGTTTGGTGTGAAGGAACTCAAGTGACCTACACAGAGCCCTGACCAAATCCCTACAAAGCGCCTTTGGGATAGGTTTGAACGCTGATTGTGTTCTGGGTCTTCTCGCCCCACATTTTTACTTGACCTCACAATGCTTTTCTGAATGAATGGGCACAAATTCCTATAGACACCTTCAAAAGCCTTCACAGAAAAGTGGAGGTTGTTATGCCACAAATGGGGGGGGGGGGCAACTCCATATAAATACTCATGATTTTGGAATTGGATGATACAAAACTAAGCAGGGCAATTACTTTACAGCAGGATGTAGAAACCTTACAGGAAGACTACATGGCAAATAGAGTTTGAGAAATGTAAAGTAATGCGCTTGGGGGACAAAAACATGAATGCTAGTTACTCACTAGGGGGAGAAATTTTGGGGAATCCAAGATGAAGAAAGATCTCAGGGTTCTAGTAGATCACAGGCTCAGCAATAGAATGCAATGCTAAGCTGCAGCAAGAAAAGCAAGCAGAATAGTAGCATGCATTAAAAAGGAGATTTACTCAAGGGATAAAACTATAATTCTACCACTTTACATAACTCTGGTCCAGCCACATCTTGAATATGCTGTCCAGTTGGTCACCAATCTTTAGTAAGGATGTGCTGGAACTGGAAAGAGTCCAGAGAAGGGTGACAAAGCTAATAAGAGGTCTTGAGGACCTCACTAATGAGGAACGACTACAAACATTAAAGCGATTCTCTATGGAGAAGAGATGCTTAAGAGGAGATATGATAGCAATATACAAATAGCTTAATGGTGACTCTAGCATAGGGAGGAAACTATTCAGTTTCATAGACTCACTCAATGAAATTGGAGGAGCAGCGGTTCAACCTTAAACTACGTAAGGGGTTCTGTACTGTAATGCCCCGTACACACGGTCGGATTTTCCGACGGAAAATGTGTGATAGGACCTTGTTGTCGGAAATTCCGACCGTGTGTGGGCTCCATCACACATTTTCCATCGGATTTTCCGACACACAAAGTTTGAGAGCAGGATATAAAATTTTCCGACAACAAAATCCGTTGTTGGAATTTCCGATCGTGTGTACACAAATCTGAAGGACAAAGTGCCACGCATGCTCAGAATAAATAAAGAGATGAAAGCTATTGGCCACTGCCCCGTTTATAGTCCCGACGTATGTGTTTTACGTCACCGCGTTTAGAACGATTGGATTTTCCGACAACTTTGTGTGACCGTGTGTATGCAAGACAAGTTTGAGCCAACATCCGTCGGAAAAAATCCATGGATTTTGTTGTCGGAATGTCCGAACAAAGTCCGACCGTGTGTACGGGGCATTAGAGTGGCAAGGACGTGGAACACCCTTCCGTAATCAGTGGTGTCAATGGAAGTGTTGCTAATCTTAAAAAACACTTCGATCGGCACCTTGATATGGACACACTTACACACACACACACACACACACACACACACACACACACACACATGCAAAGGTTGAACTAGATAGACTGGTGTCTTTATTCAACCTTACCAACTATGAAACTATAATGTCCTACAATTTCACACAGGTGATGGTCAGGTGTCCACAAACTTTTGACTATATAGTCTAAGTACAGCTTATGGGTCCAACATTGGACCTCTTTCACTTAAATAATTTCCTGTGAGCCCAGGACAGGACCAGTGGAGGTGCATCATCAAGCTGGCCTGGGCTCATAGAACAATACTGCATTAAACTGAGCTTACATCACAGCAGACAGACAATGTTAAGTTATTTTCTCTATGGTCCAATGTTCTTTTCCTCTTTTGGTTATAGATTCATAAGGCTATTTTCTCTAAGTAACAAATGTTAGAGAATGTTATATCTGCCATGTGAAAGCCATTGAATAGAAACTAACATTTCACATATATTACAAACATTAAATGTAATAATTATGACTTTTTTTGCTGGTGCTGAGACATTTGCACTGCAAAATTTGTATAAATAGACCTCTAAATATGCCTCTTATGCAATTAATTTAATTTGGTATTTTCCAGAACAATGTTCCACTTTGAGTGTATAAATTATTACTTATTACAAAACTTTTTTTTACATTGTAGAAAAGTAGGGAAAGGTTGAAAATCTGATCACTTTATTTTTTTTGTTTTCCGGACTCCCAGTGGGCAGATTTTTCTTCACTTTCTGTTTCAAAGATATGGCAGGAATAGAGAGGGAATTTCTACAAAGTGAAGGGAATTCCTCTGTTAACAGCTGCCACTGGAACAAGTGTCCCGATCGGAAGATTTGTCCTGACCTCTTGTACTGGTGACAACTGTAAAATTTAGAATTTCTTATCGCTTTCATTCTCGGTGCCAATAGTCAGCAGGACAGATACATAGGGTACCTTACCCAGTGGGTAAAACAATAGTAATAAAAAAACTGTCAGGAATTCTATTTAGTTTCTTTTCTATCCAAAACTAAAAATAAGTGTTGGCTAGAAATATATTTCAACCATGTATACTGTATATATTTTTTTTATTTTTCCTGGTTCCTCCTCTCCACCCACCACCATGCTAATAAAATGTTTAAATAAAACTTTATAGAAAAAAAATAAAAAAATAAAACCTGTTTTCATTACATACCTTATTTTAGACCCAGTGATGTCAGGCAGATCATGGCTGGTGGGAGATTTCATTAATTGATGAAGTGGGCACAGTGGCTAAGTGGTTAGCACACCTGACTGGTGGCACTAGCATGGTCGGTTTAAATCCCAACCACAGTGCCACCTGCCTGGAGTTTGCAAATCATATAACATCAGAACTAAAGGAACCGGCATACTCATTACCTTTGTTACTACAACTATATGAATATCGTCATATAGTTAAAATAATAAAAAGGAATTTGCCTATACTATATAGAGACAAAGGTTTGAATGGGATATTGCAAGCAGGCTGCCGTTTCTCCAACTGAAATGCTTCATCACCCAGTGCTTTTTTTCATCCAAACAATGTCCGTCTACCTGACTATTATACCCCAAGAACTATCCTTGTAACACCAAATACTCGTACACACGATTGGAATCCTGATGGGAAATGTGTGATGACAGGCTGTTGGTGGAAAATCCGACCGTTTGTACGCTCCATCGGACAATTGTTGTCGGATTTTCCGCGGACAAATGTTGGATAGCAGGTTTTAAAATTTTCCGCGAACAAATGTCTGTTGACGGATTTTTCTGAGCATGTGTACACAAGTCCGTTGGACAAAAGTCTAAAGTACAAACACGCATGCTCAGAAGCAGAAGCGGTCTGTATTGTAAACTAGCGTTCGTAATGGAGAATTAACATTCGTGACGTGGCAAATTATGAGATCTCGAAATGCAGCGCATATTCTCTTCTTCTTTAATGGGATAATAATGAAGCTGCTTTGCTGGTGATACTGATGGAGTTATTGCAAACACATTTTCAAAGGCTTTTTTTTTTCTAGTGATAAAGAATAATATTATTATGCTTTTTTTTATTTGGGCAACACCATTATCCGGTAGTTTTTAAGACACAACTATGTTGGTGTCCCTTGTCAATTTTACATTGTATTTTTTTAAATGTAACTGCCTACTCCCAAACTGTCATTTGAAGTAAAACACATAGCCAAGTATTATTCTACACAATTTTTTATTGTGCAATAAAAAAAGAAAACATAAATAAAGTTAGAAATGCTATCTGCCAATAGAACCTAACCAAAAAGTGCATTCTATACATCCAAAAATATAGAAAATATACCAAATCAAATCATTATTCAACAAAAAAATAATGTCAAAGCAATAACTCCAAGGCCAATAATAAATAACACATTATCTCCTCCGATTCCACAACATGGCTGGTTGACGAACGGCCAATCAGAAACAATCAGAAACAAATGCTATCGGGGTGATCTTTCCTCATTTCATTTTAGAGGTATAGAATGACTGTCTCACTCATCTAGAGCAGTGTTTCTCAACTCCAATCCTCAAGTACCCCCAACAGGTCATGTTTTCAGGATTTCCCTCTGATGAAATGGCAGTGAAACTGATCAAATCACCTGTGCAAAATAATGGAAAGCCTGAAAACATGACCTGTTGGGGGTACAGGGAGAGAAGGTTACTATGGAGAGAGGCATGGTGGATTTTTAGACTAAATACTGGATAACCGCAGGGGTTAAACCTAAGATGGGATTTGGATCTGCACCTATAATAAAGTGTCTTTCTCCATTATTCCTTTCTTTTCCTGGTCTACTTATAGTTCTATTTTATATTTTTCATACATTTTTTATTTTTTGTCATTTTTAAAAAAAAAAAATTTCTGTATATACTATTATTGTAGAATTTGTGAACATCAGTAGCACACACATGGGAGTCCTTAGTATATACTACAGCCGATTTTCCCTTTTGTCAATTGTCTGCAATCAATTAGGACAATTAATGGGTGGTGCCTGTGATATTTAGAGCTACTATTTATTCTAAAGTTTTGTGCTTAAATGCAGTTATGACTAAGGCCTTATAGGCTGAAACACGTCAACTGATCTTATCTGCGGTTGTATACTGTGGTTTTTGAATAAACATGAAGATTTTTTTAAGAGCAACTATTGGTGTGCAGATCATCTTTCTTCGTTATTTTCTCAGTGAAATGACTGTGAATCGGGCACCCAGGAGCTCTATTATCAGCATGCTATATGCAGGTCGTACTGTAGCACTGTTTCTTCTGTTTGCAGTTTGCATGTAGGGATGAGCCGAACACCCCCCTGGTTTGGTTCGCATCCAGAACATGCGAACAGGCAAAAAATTTGTTTGAACACGCGAACACCGTTAAAGTCTATGGGACACGAACATGAATAATTAAAAGTGCTCATTTTAAAGGCTTATATGCAAGTTATTGTCATAAAAAGTGTTTGGGAACCTGGGTCCTGCCCCAGGGGACATGTATCAATGCAAAAAAAAGTTTTAAAAACGGACGTTTTTTCGGGAGCAGTGATTTTAATAATGCTTAAAGTGAAACAATAAAAGTGTAATATTCCTTTAAATTTTGTACCTGGGGGGTGTCTATAGTATGCCTGTAAAGGGGCGCATGTTTCCCATGTTTAGAACAGTCTGACAGCAAAATGACATTTCTAAAGGAAAAAAAGTCATGTAAAACTACTATTGCTAGCGCCGGCTATAATGAATTGTTGGTCCGGCAATACACATAAAAGTTCATTGATAAAAACAGCATGGAATTTCCCACAGGGGAACCCCGAACCAAAATTTAGAAGAAAAAATGGCGTGGGGGTTCCCCTAAATTCCATACCAGGCCCTTCAGGAGAGGGTAGCCCCCAAAGCACCTTGTCCCCATGTTGATGGGGAGAAGGGCCTCATCCCCACAACCCTTGCCCGGTGGTTGTGGGGGTCTGTGGGTGGGGGCTTATCGGAATCTGGAAGCCCCCTTTAACAAGAGGACCCCCAAATCCTGCCCCCCCCCCGTGTGAATTGGTAATGGGGTACAAATGTACCCCTACCATTTCACAAAAAAAGTGTCAAAAAGGTTCAAAAACACAAGAGACGGTTTTTGACAAGTCCTTTATTAATTCCTTCTTCTTTCCGCTTCTTCTTCCATCTTTCTTCTGGTCTTCCTTCGGTGTTCTTCTTCTTCCTCCATCTTCTTCTTCATCTTCTTCGTTTCCTCCAAAGACATGCTGGTAGGTTTATTGGCTCCTATCTAAATTGGCCCTAGTATATGAATGAATGTGAGTTAGGAACCTTAGATTGTAAGCTCCTTAAGGGGAAGGAACTGATGTGAATGTGCAATATATGTGTAAACCACTGCGTAAATTGTTGGCGCTATATCGTACATAGTTTTAAAGTGGTGCACTGCTATTTTAATGCACTTTTCTTGTGAATATCTTGTTGATTTTAACCTCTCCCCGCCCGCACTATAGCCAAAAGGTGGCTACAGCGCGGGCCTTAATTTCCGGGAGGGCATCCACCATCACCAAGTCTATGAAACTCGGCTGATCACAGATCGCGGCCCCTTACTAGGTGTTCAGCTGCCAGCCTATGACAGACGATCATGTGATGTAAACAGAAGATCTGTAATCGTTTATTTTTTCCTCACGCTCATAGCGTGAGAGGAAAAAAAGCCGATCACTGGCTTCTGTCAGAGGGACATCGGTCCCTTACATGGAAAGGCACTGCTGTTATGCAGTGCCCACCAGTGCCACCTGCCAGTGCCCACCAGTGCCACCTACCAGTGCCCACCAGTGCCACCTACCAGTGCCCACTAGTGCCACCTATCAATGCCCACCAATGCTGTCAATCAGTGCCCATCAGTGCTTCACCATTAGTGCCATGTATCAGTGCTGTCTATCAGTGTCACCTACCAGTGCCCATCAGTGCCACCCATCAGTGCCACCTCTCAGTGCCCATCAGTGCCCCCTCATCATTGCCAGCTCTCAATGCCCATGAGTGCTGCCTTATCAGTGCAGCCTATCAGTGCTCATCAGTGCACATCAATGAAGGAGAAGAATTACCTGTTTTCAAAATTTTATAACAAACTATGAAACTGCTTTTTTTTCAACATTTTCGGTCTTCTTTCGTTTTTTTAGCAAACAATTAAAAAAAATAGCAGTGATTAAATACCACCAAAAGAAAGCTCTATTTGTGGGGGTAAAAATTATAAAAATGTCATATGGGTACAGTGTAGCATGACCGCACAATTGTCATTCAAAGTGTGAGAGCGCTAAAAGCTGAAAACTGGCTTGGGCAGGAAGAGGGTATAAGTGTCCAGTAAGCAAGTGGTTAAAAAAGGGTTTATGCTTATGTTGGTAAAACATTGTGTAAGTCTTTTTTCTCAAGCGGAGGACCAAGTGGAGAGACTATTGATATTGTGGGTACCTTTTACTGAGGTGAATGGAGTGGTAGCCTGGAGGAAAGTACCATAGTGGTATATAAGACCAAAAGTGGTATAAAGGCCCCTTAAAGGGAAATGCGCATAATGACCTATTCTTATACAATAGGTCAATTTACCAATGTGAGCGTCTTCTTAAGGAATTAAGAAGACCATATTAGGTTTGAAGGACTCAATATTTATGAGTGCAAATCACACACCATGTTTATTAATAATATGGATGACACACAGTAATATGAGAATTTATGTTGTATATGTATTGATGGTTCTATTGTGTTGGGCATTATAATTCATGCAGTTATTAGGGTGTTCATTTACTGTGGATGATACTTTGGGTCTGTGATGCAAATGACAAACTATACTTATTATTAATGTGGATCACAAGACCAGGCTTTTTCTGGCACTTTTTTACAAGTTTAAATAAGAATTTTTTGGTAGAAAATTACTTGTAACATCCAAACATTATACTTTTTTTTTATCAGAGACCCCAAGGAATAAAATGACGATCGTTTACATTTTTTATGTCACACAGTATTTGCGCAGCGATTTTTTAAACACAAAGTTTGTTGAAAAAAATATTTCAATGAATTAATATATCTCTCTCTACACCCTAATTTTTTTGTATGATATGAAAGATGATGCTATGCCGAGTAAATAAATACCTAACATGTCACACTTTAAAATTGCGCACACTCGTGGAATGGCGACAAACTATGGTACTGGACAATTTAAATGCCTTTACAGGTTTAGAGTTACAGAGGGGTCTAGTGCTAAAATTATGTCTCTCGCTCTTACGTTCGCGGCGACACCTCACATGTATGGTGCGAACCCAATTTACATATGCGAGCACAACTTACGTATATGTTTGCTTCTGCACACCAGCACGGAGGGATGGGGCGCTTTAATATGTTTTTTTTTTTCTTATTTATTTTACTTTTAATTTTTACGCTGTCCCTTTAAAACATTTTTATCACATTTATTCCTACTACAGGGAATGTAAACATCCCTTGTAATAGAAATAAGGATGACAGGTCCTCTTTATGAAGACATCTGGGGTCAAAAAGACCCCAAATCTCTTTGTTAATTTTTTTTTTGAGCTTTTGCTTTTAAAAAAACAAAAATGTTATTTCCACCCTGGAAGTGAGTCAAGGCGTTGCTCCGGTCCTCCAAGGCCATATAGGTGATCAAAGTGGATAAACTCTTTGATCGCCAGTTTGTCCAGCTGGCGGTTAATTTCTCAGGTGAGCTGGCGGAAACAGTAATGCCCTGTACACACGATTGGACAAAACCGTGGATTTTTGTTCGAAGGTTGTTGGCTCAAACTTGTCTTGCATACACACAAATGTCACACAAATGTCAGCCAACAATTAAGAACGTGGGAACGCGGTGACGTACAAGACGTACGACGAGCCGAGAAAGAGGAACTTCAATAGCCAGTGCGGCTCCTTCCGCTTGATTCTGAGCATGTTTGGACTTTTGTGCGACGGACTTGTGTACACACGATCGGAAATTCCGACAACAAAAGGAAAATGTGAGAACCTGCTATCAAACATTTGTTGGCGGAAAGTCCGACAGTAAATGTTCGATGGAGTATACACACGGTCGGACTTTCCAACAACAAGCTCACAGCCAACATTTCCCCATCGGAAAATCCGACCGTGTGTACGCGGCAAAAGCCTGAGAAACACTGGCGAGCGGCAGGAGGGGGGCGTGGGTGTCTCCTTCTGCCGCTTCTGAAAACGTTCCAGCCATGAGCCTCTCAAAACACTTTTAAGATAAAGCCAGCCGCCGGCTGAAAAAAAGCAATGCCGGGGTTATGAATGATATCTTCAGCCATAATCCCGGTAAACCACTTGAAAACCGCAACATATATATATATATATATATATATATATACATATAAACACACACACATATACATACATATTGCTGTTGGCAATTGTTTTTATCAGTAATGTTATTACTAATGGTGATACATAAGATTGTGTTTATGCACCATTATTTATGAAGAAAGGAGGATTGTTGCATGGCACTTTTTCCTTATTTATTCCTGAAAACCTCATAGCTCCCTGCCTTTGTACTCCATTCAAGAGCCTTCAGACCTGCTACAAGCGGTGGGCTGCCTCTTGGGAGGAGTTATGCAAAATGTCAACCTACCTTATTGGGTGGATGTCAGCCTGGAGGACTACCAGGGCAGACTGCAATTGTCATGCAGACCAACCTAGGTAAAGCCTTCATATGATGAGCCTCCCTGATTAAAAGTATAAAAACCCAACAAATAAACGGGCTGGCCAGGCACTGTAAAGATATTGATGGATGACCTCCAGCCAGGAAATGAGGCAGGCTTTATCTAACTTGTTTTAGCTTCTAATGCACATTGTGAGAAGCTCAAAGTGTGCAGGGAAATCAGAGTAAGCAATTCCAGTGCAGGAGAAGAGCCTGTACAACTGTGCAAGACTGAAGGGAGGGCTGGAGTTAAGCTTTAAGCACCAAAAACTAACAAATATTAAAAAAGATAATGCTAATCAATAAAATGGGTTAAATTTTATATTAAAAAAAATGATAATGAACAATTAAAACATGAAACAGCGTTCTTAATGTTGGTTAAAATAAGGCTTATCAAATTTGCCAGAGTGTACCGTTATTCAATGTGCATTTTCCTATTATTTATTATGCTGCAGACAGTTCCCGGCAATAGTGAACTACAGAGTAATGGAAAACTATAAAAATAGCAAATTTGATGTTGCAGACTCCATTTCACCATGTAAATCTGTGTGCGTCTAATGCCTGTTTTGCTTATAGGGTGTCAAACTAGTTAAAAAAATGTTCTACTACCAGCAAAAGCAATAAAACATCTTCCTCTTCAATACCGGCACATTCTTTAACTGTTACATCAATAATAAATAATCATTAATATTTAATCGTAATTATTGTTTAATAGTCATTCAGTATTACCTCTATTATTATTTATAAACCTCCCATATTATATAGAGTCCTGAGGGTATATTATTTTATAGTTTTTCTTTCATTTTAGAAAATGCTCCAGTTCACTGGCTTCACATGGGGGTCTTATTCTAAGTAATTAAAGAGCATGTCTGAAAAAAAAAAAAAAAAAAAGATATATATATATAGATATATAGATATATAGATATATAGATATATAGATATATCTATATATCTATATATCTATATATCTATATCTATATATATATATATATATATACATATATACATATACATATATATATACACACACATATATATATATATATATTTATATGTGCATCTCTATACTGCATGTACATTTCCCTTGTGGTTTATATCTTTAAAGTGGAACTTAACTATATCTGAGCACCACAAACCAAAAACACCATTTAATTCATTTTAGCAATTCAAAGCAAACTCCCCCATCTATCCATGATTTACTTTGAGGAGACAACTCTTGAGAAAAAATTAAAAGATTTAGCGGAACCCCCTTAGGGTCTGCTGGTGATTGTGATTCGTCTCTCACCCTGCACAGCCAGGCACATAAATTTCCAGACATACAGCAGTCAAGAAATAGTCCTCGTACTTGTTTTTTTTTGTTTTTATTAAGGGGATTATAACTTGGATGGGGATAGGGTGCATATGGGATGCCCACTTGATTGAAGAAGAAAATATGCATGGACAAACTATATACACCTCTGGTATGTACACTCTTCTCTTCACCTCCAGCACAAACACTTGATTGCAGACTATCACTCCCAGGACCAGCTAGCACTGTGTTTAAGGCCTGGCACTGGCTCAATCAGGCCCAAAGCAAATGCCCTTTGCAGGCAGGGACCACGGGGCCCTATGGTGCAGAAACAATGGTAATCCCGGTGCTAGCTGTACCACATGTGGCCACTGATCCCAGTACCACCTATTCAGGCCCTGCCAGCACTCCTGGCTGTAGCTGCCTCTTTCCACTGCCTGTGCCACCACAGTCCTCCTTACTGGCTTTGCACCCATCCCAGACAGCTTGCACCCAGTCCTCTGAGGCGTGTCTCCCAGTCCTCCTGACTGTGTGTCACTTACCAGCCCCCCTGGCTGTTCCTGTTGTTCCTCCTGGAGACTTGCCTGGCAGTGTTCTCCTGCTGTCATCTCCTTGCTCCCGTGCCTCCTGTCCGGGACACCTCAATGTGACATCAGAGGGTCCCGTCTGCACCTGAGCCCAGGCCCAAGGTCACCTTCCCCCCCTAGACTGGGGATCTCCCTCAAAGGCCACGACAGCCCAACACTCCATCTCCAGCTTCCACCCGAAGTCAACTCCTCCCCAGCTGGGCTGACCCTGAGTATTTGAGGGTGCCTGCCCCCTGCCAACTCAAGTTGGGGAATGGTCAGGTCCCTCAGAATACTCCAGCTAGCTCCTCCTGGACTCCTATCTACTTCTGGAACTTCCTCCCAAGTTCCAGCTAGCAGGCAGAAGTTCACCAGAGAAACTGCTGATAAGTCATCCAGCCTACCTGAGTCACTCAAACCCTGACCCAGAAAATACACAGGCCTGGCTGCCAGCCAAGCCTGGAAATTGACCTACACTACACAAAACTCTAGCATTCTAGCTAAGGGGTGCTACAAATATATATATTTATATACAGTAGTGTGCAAACGTTTAAGGCAGGGGCGAAAAACTATGTTGTAGATTAGGAATTCTTTCAGAAATAGAAGTGTTAATAGTTTATTTTTATCTGTTAACAAAATGGAAAGTAAACAAACAGGAAAAAAATTCAAATAAAATTAATATTTGATGTGAGCACCCTTTGCCTTCAAACTAGCATCAATTCTTCTAGATACACTTGCACACAATTTTTGAAGGAACTCGGCAAGTAGGTTGTTCCATACATCTTGGAGAACCAACAACAGATCTTCCAGGTAATTCTTAAGGATATTGGCTGTATGTTTGGGGTCGTTGTTCTGCTGAAAAATAAACTTGGGACCCATTACACACCTGATGCTATGATGGATAAGTATCTGCAGCCCAGATTTGCAAGGAATATCTCTCTCTCTCTCTCTCTCTCTCTCTCTCTCTCTCTCATTAAACTCAGGTGATGTCCATTTCTTCTGACCATGCCTTGAGTCCAGCTGTGTTTGATTATTCTGATTGGACTTGATTAGGAAAGGAGTTAACAAAGGAGTGGCTTCACAACAACTCAGTGACTGTTCTTCAATGTTCTTCAGAGCATCTCTGAAGCATCTCTGGAGAGACCTAAAAATGGCTGTCCACCAACGTTTACCATCCAACCTGACAGTACTGGAGAGGATCTGCAAGGAGGAATGGCAGAGGATCCCCAAATTCAGGTGTGAAAAACTTGTTGCATCTTTCCCTAAAAGACTCATGGCTGTATTAGATCAAAAGGGTGCTTCTACTAAATACTGAGCAAAGGGTCTGAATACTTAGGACCATGTGATATTTCAGTTTTTCTTTTTTAATAAATCTGCAAAAATGACAACAATTCTGTGTTTTTCTGTCAATATGGAGTGCTGTGTGTACATTAATGAGGAAAAAAATGAACTTAAATGATTTTAGCAAATGGCTGCAATATAACAAAGTGAAAAATTTAAGGGGGTCTGAATACTTTCGTCCCCTCAAAATATCTCAACACAGCTATTTATGTCTAAACCGCTGGCAACAAAAGTGAGTACACCCCTAAGTGAAAATGTCCAAATTGGGCCCAAAGTGCCAATATTTTGTGTGGCTACCATTTTTCAGCACTGCCTTAACCTCTTGGGCATAGATTTCACCAGAGCTTCACAGCTTGCCACTGGAGTCCTCTTCCACTTCTCCATGATGACATCACAGAGCTGGTGGATGTTAGAGACCTTGCGCTCCTCCACCTTCCATTTGAGGATGCCCCACAGATACTCAACACGGTTTAGGTCTGGAGACATGCTTGACCAGTCCATCACCTTTACCCTCAGCTTCTTTAGCAAGGCAGTGGTTGTCTTGGAGGTGTGTTTGGGGTTGTTATCATGTTGGAATACTGCCCTGCGGGCCAGTCTCCAATGAGAGGGGTTCTTGCTCTGCTTCAGTATGTCACAGTACATGTTGGCATTCATGATTCCCTCAACGAACTGTAACTCTCTAGTCCTGGCAGCACTCATGCAGCCCCAGACCATGACACTTCCACCACCATGCTTGACTGTAGGCAGGACACACTTGTCTTTGTACTCCTCACCTGGTTGACATCATCTGAACCAGATAAGTTTATCTTGGTCAAACCACAGGACATGGTTACAGTAATCCATGTCCTTAGTCTGCTTGTCTTCAGCACACCTTTTGCATGCTTTGTACATCATCTTTAGAAGAAGCTTCCTTCTGGGACGACAGACATGCAGACCAATTTGATGCAGTGTGCGGCATATGGTCTGAGCACTGACAGGCTGACCCCCCCACCCCTTCAACCTCTGCAGCAATGCTGGCAGCGCTCATACATCTATTTCCCAAAGACAACCTCTGGATATGACTCTGAGCACATGCACTCAGCTTCTTTGGTCAACCATAGCGAGGCCTGTTCTGAGTGGAACCTGTCCTGTTAAACCGCTGTATGGTCTTGTCCACTGTGCTGCTGCTCAGTTTCAGGGTCTTGGCAATCTTCTTATAGCCTAGGCCATCTTTATGTAGAGCAACTATTCTTTTTTTCTCGTCCTGCCCCCCTCCCTGTCCCCTCCAAGGCAGCAGTAATCTGAGGTGAGGCTGCAGATAGGCATTGATCAGGCTGCATTCATGGCATTGGTGAGGTTGCACATGGGCATTGATCAGGCTGCATATGGGCATTGATCAGGCTGCATTGATGGGCAATTGTGAGGCTGCAGATGGGCAATGGTGGGGCTGCATTGATGGGCACCAACCCTTATTTTGCTTCAAAGTTCTTTACTTAAAATTTAACTTTTTTTCCTGAAACTTCCCTCCTAAAATGAAGGTGCCTGTTATAAGCCTGTGCGTGTTATATGCCGATAAATACAGTACTTCATATAAGGTAAGTGAGGGGTTTTTTTTTAAGCTAAACTTCAGCTTTAAGATGTATGGTTCAATACAAACAGGGATGACTATGTTATATATGATTACGGCTAAACCACACTGGTTTACCTTTACCATAACACCTTTCCCGATACCATTCAGTTTTTAACAGACAAAAATATGTTTTTAAGGCCAGAGGCCAGTGGCCGGTATTTGTGTTTGCTGCACCACTGCATTTGCAAACACACAAGCTACGTCTACTGTATCTCAGCTCGGGGGTGGTGGGGAAAAAAATAGGGGTTCAGTCTACATTGCTACATCTTTTCGTTGGATGCTATAGGACCTTGACCCGGCACTGCAATAGGCCATTACTTTATTTTACTGATTGAAAAATAAATGTATGAGGGCAGGAGGCGGAGCCTAGCAGAGCAGACATGCATTGTTAGAGCTCCACACCGCTGAGGAGAGAAGAGAAGGACAAAGCGGAGCCTGCAGACTCAAAAGGTATCCATTTGAACCTTTTTGCCCCAGGGAACAAACTGTGAAAGTTTGGGCAGGAAATATGGTACTGGGAGGAAACCGTGGCAGAAATAAAAATCACCTCACAAAGAGATCACAGGCACTCACTGCAGCTGAAGCAGCTCCAGTCACCTCACAAGATACAGCATCAGGGCGCTCTCACAGACAGAAAATGTCACAGCAAGACTCTCCATTTGAGTCAGATACAGAACAAATCCTCTCACAAACTTCTCCACAAGCCTCCTCAGTATCCCCAGTAATATTATTACAATTTGAAAAGATGCTTCATAAGGCTTTAAAACAAACCTCAGACCAAATAACAAAAAGCCTAACCAAAGAAATAAGAGAGCTGGGAAACCGCACCGCAGCCTTAGAAATAAAAATGGATGAAATTGAAATTACAACCCAAGAAAATATAACAGAATTGGAACAATTAAAAAAAGAGAATTTAATACTTCAAACTAAGCTCGAAGATTACGAAAATAGAGCCAGACGTTCAAACTTGCGCATAAGGGGAATACCTGAAACTGTGACAGACCTGCAATCTACTATTACTGCTCTATTACAAGAACTAAAGCCAGATATCCCTATTGAACATTTAGAACTGGACAGAGTACACAGAGCCCTCACAGCCAAAAAGAAAGATGGACCCCCACGTGATATAATCACAAAATTTCATTATTACAGAACGAAAGAACAAATACTAATTGCTGCAAGAGAAAAAAAGGAACTTAATTTTCAAGGACACAATTATCAAATTTTTGCTGACCTATCCCAACTTACTATTACTAAAAGACGATCCATGAAACCCCAACTAATGGAACTGCAACGCCACAACATTATGTATCAATGGGGCTTCCCCTTTTCAGTCAGATTTAACTACCAAGGTACAATTTACAGAAGCAGATCAGCAGATGAACTACAACAAACCCTTTTAAAATTAAATCTGACAGAACCCACAAGCAGCAACACTCCCACACGCAGAAGAATAGCGTCATCTTCACCTTCAGGCAGCACCCAGAAAATTTCAGAACAAAATGGGAATCATCATTCTCACAAAAGAGGCCGTTATGCCACATCATCCATGGACCAAGAAGATTCAATGGACTGACATCCTAATTCCTGATATCTCTTCATATATTATACTAAGAGATGGTTCTCTATAAAAAACCTATATTTATAACTGAATGTAACTGCATTCTGATAGTCACACACTGTGTGGGATCATGTTACATTCCAGTTATATTTCTTATTACTTCTGATTCATATAGCCTTAGAATATATAAGTGAAATAAGGAAATTCTTGTTCAGTTATATATTATCAGGTAATAACAATAGATTTATTACTTTTTAGGACAAATATGTTCAATAATCCAGAAGTAATGGAAGATTTTTCTTTCTTTTCTTAAAACAAATATATTATTACCTAACTAGTTCCTAGAATTATGTTTTTGTTTATTCTAATCTGAAGCAATACAACCTCAATTTTATGAATTAACATATCTAAACAGTTACATATGAATAAAATATGTAATTGTTTACTCTAAAAGGGTTAAAATCCCAAAATAATTCAAACTATCTTCATCAATACCAAAGTTATTAACAGTACCTTTCTAACTGAATTATTTAGCCTAGGGCAAGACTAACCATATACAACCACCCTGGAATAAATAATTTCAACAAAAACTATATTCTGCACTCCAATTAATGAAACATCATTTTGATGTCTTTTGACATAGCACTTCTCTCCTGTAAGCGGAAGATCCGTGTACCCCCATTAGCCCTCCTCATTCTCCCAACCATATTATGTGGGAGTGTGACAAAGGCACTTATTCCCCTGAGAGAGATATTTATTCTCTTTCACGGGTAAATTGTGATTACTTGCAAAAAATAATTTATACAATGTATCATCTAATCTCATATGTTTTTTGTTTACTCTTTACTCCAGAATTCACTGGTTTCTTTTCTATCTATTCATCTCTTCAGTCCACACAGGTTGATCTGCGCAGTCAGCTCTGCATAACAAAAAGTAAGTCAAAACTATTTGATCTATTGCCATGGCACCACTGAATATACTTTCCCTGAATGTTCAGGGAATAAATGTCCCTCAAAAAAGGACCAAAGCCTTCCGTACTTTCCATAACAAGAAGGCTCACATAGTATGCCTCCAAGAAACACACTTCACCAAAGATTCTACTCCAAAATATATTTCTCCTTTTTATCAACAAATTTACACGGCTTCTGCCTGTACCAAGCAAAGGGGAACTCTAATTGCATTTCACCGATCCACACCATTCACCTTATCATCAGAAATTAAAGACCCAGAAGGTAGATACCTGATACTCATGGGTTATATAATGGATACAGCAATCACGGTGATTTCCTACTACGCTCCTAACAAACAACCTACACCATTCCTCTCACATATATTACAAGTGATTAATACACACAAAATAGGAACAGTGATAATGTGTGGGGATTGGAACCAGGTCCTCCTCCCATTTCTAGATAAATCACCTTTTACACCATCCAAAATAACCTCTAGATTACCTTTTTCTCAACTTCTTTCCAAATACAATCTGGTAGATTCATGGAGAGAAAGTAACCCAATGAAAAAGAAATTCACTTATTTCTCGCACCCTCATCAAACCTTCACCAGAATAGATCATATTTTTCTAACAATAGGAATGATACCAGAAATTATTGCATCAGATATAATTCCGATTCCGTGGTCTGACCATAATGCAGTATACACTACTATAGCCTCAGCCATACCAAAAGCGCATGACCCAACGTGGTACTTACCGGACATAATGCTCAAACACCCACTACATCAGATGGCCATTGAACAAGCTTTAAAGGAATACATATCAATTAATAATACAACAGACATCTCCCCAATAACACTGTGGGAAGCTCATAAGCCTGTCTTGCGTGGTACAATACAAAGACAAATGGCACTATTTAAACGGGAACGCAAAAATCTAGCAAAAAAACTAGAGCTCAATTTTAATGCAGCCTACATATCATTTCAAGATAATCCATCTCAGAGTACAAAATCTCATCTGGAAAAATCTAGATTGGAATACGATCTATTTCTCACTGAGTCAGTTGATAAATCCCTCAAACGCTCCAAACACAATTTCTACATGAATACAAACAAACCAGGTACATATTTGGCTCGGGCATTAAATTCAACTAACAAATTTTTCAAACCAATACGTTTGAAATTATCAAAAAATGTTTACACTTGTAATCCAGTTAAAATAGTCCATAAATTTCACTCACATCTCGCAACTTTATACAAGACAAACAATGAATTTAATCCTACAGAAGCTGAATCCTTCTTCTCAAAAATAACCTTACCTGAGTTATCTCAGAATCAAAAAAGCAGTTTGGATGAGCCTATAACTATAGATGAAGTTGCTAACGCCATAAAAGACCTAAAACTTAACAAAAGACCAGGCCCAGACGGCTACTCGGCTTTATACTATAAAACATTCTCAGAAATACTCTCTCCCATTCTCACTGAAACTTTTAACAAACTTCTAGATGGACATTCTTTTCGGCAAGAAACACTAATGGCAATTGTTTGTATGATTCCAAAACCCCTTTCTGATGATACTTCCTGTGTGAATTATCGGCCTATCTCTCTGTTAAACCTCGATATTAAATTATTAGCAAAAATAATAGCAAAACGCCTCAATAGCATTATAGGAAAATTAATACATAGAGATCAAGTAGGCTTCATGCCAAATAGACAGGCAGGCGATAATATACGCAGGGCAGTGTTTTTGGCACATATTGCTAAAAAACGGAAAATGCCTTTATGTTTTCTATCTCTCGATATTAAGAGGGCATTTGACACAGTATCCTGGCAATATATGCAATATTCATTACAAAAATGGGGTTTTGGACCCCACTTTTTAACATGGATCAAAGCATTATATAATAAACCCAAAGCCTATATAAAATATGCTGGATACAAATCTGAAGCCTTTAATATCGAAAGAGGTACCCGACAGGGTTGCCCATTATCTCCCTTATTATTTGCCCTTATACTCAAACCCATGGCCCAATACATCAGAACAAACCAAACTATAACTGGCATTGAAGTAGGAGGTATTACACACAAATTATGTATATTTGCAGACGATATATTACTTTTTCTATCATCACCACAGGTCTCTGGTCCTAACTTAATACCAGCTCTTGATGGATTTGCAGCCCTGTCCGGCCTTATGATTAATCCTAAGAAATGCCTAGTGCTTAATATTTCACTCACAAACATGGAATTGATCCCGGCTAGGGCTGCACTCCCATTCACATGGGCAGAAAAATCAATCCCATATCTTGGAATTCATTTAACAGCATCTCATTCTGACTTATTCTCAACCAATTATCCTCCTGTATTAAGACAGATCACAAATCTAATAAAACAATGGTCGCAACTTCCTTTATCCTGGATAGGGAAGATTAATGCAATCAAAATGACTATTCTACCCAAATTGCTTTATCTATTCAGAGTCCTCCCTATTCCAATTCCTTCCTATTTTTTGAGAATAGTACAAAAAAGAGCAACTTCGTTTATATGGGGATCTTCTAAACCACGTATACCTATACACACACTACATCTTCCCAAAAATAAAGGAGGCCTGGGATACCCTAATTTTACTAACTACTACAGAGCAGCACATTTGGCCAGTCTGTCCAAATACCATGCAAAACAGGAAATCCCATTATGGGTATTTATAGAGGCTTCAGAAAATGACCCTCTATTAATATCAAATTTATTATGGCTTAATCCTAAAGACCGCTTTAAAATTCATAATCCCATAACTAAACACTTCTTATCTCTCTGGGATAAACTAAAAACCAAATATCAGTTACAATCTCCACACAATCCTCTCCTTTCTTTTATCAGAAATCCGGCCTTTTATCCGGCATGGATCTACCCAAATTCTTTTAAAGCTTGGACAACATCAGGCATTCAGACACTAAATGACTTCATAGCATCTAAATCATTCCTTTCATTCCCATCGCTTAGAGAAAAATATGATCTACCAAACTCTGAGATATTTAGATATCTCCAAATCAAAAATTTCTATACACCATTCCTAAAGGGGGATACACCATTATCCCAATTATCCATTTTTGAATCAATCTGTACAAAAGATCCATTTGCTAAAGGTACAATTTCATCACTTTATAATCAATTATATGGAGTAGCAAACCTTAATAGACCCTCTTACGTTCAGAGGTGGGAGGAGGACCTGGGACGAACTTTAGAAGACACGGACTGGTCTAATATATGGCTCACATCTAAGTCATCTTCACCCAACATCTTGGCACTGGAGACAAATTATAAAGTCCTAACTCGCTGGTACCTTGTACCCGCTAGAGTGGCAAAATATTCACCTAATACCTCAGCTCTTTGTTTTCGAGGATGCCCAGAAATAGGCACATATTTACACATATGGTGGACGTGCCCAGTAATCCAAACCTTCTGGAAGGAAGTCTTCGTGATTGCATCTAAAATATTTAAAAAACTTATGATCCAACTAATAACGGCTGCAAAACAAACAGTGGCCAAGGCATGGAAATCTCCTACATTGGTACTAGCAGAAACAATTCACAGAATGAATAATACAATGTCCCATGCTAAGATGGTAGCCATCGATCAAAATCAAATTCCAAAATTTGAAAAACTTTGGCATCCTTGGATAAAACAACAGTTCCAGTCAAATTTCAATGACTCTGTCCTGTTGCCATGGTAACAGATTAAATGACTTACAGAGACACCCATTCTAAGGCTTCAAAGAGAACTAAAAAGAATAATAAACTGACGAGCGGGACAACCTTGTGGACCATACCTCTACCTTTCAACCCTTTTTCTTCTTTCTCTTTCCTTTTCTCCACCTTACGATTAAAGCTCATTATCAGAATTTATTTGACCTATATACACTCTACTTGTAAACAATATGTATAGTAGGTATAAATCATTTAAATACCTACAAAAGTAACTAAGGAAATGATATATATCTTTAATTTAGGTTTATGTGAACCCAATGTTTAATATTTGAAATTTCATGATATTTACCTATATAAACCCTACTGTAAAACAATGAGCTTACTTTATAGATCATTGTAAACTTACTTTATGTATCTTTTTGTATCTTTATAACATTGTATACTCAATAAACTTCTTTTGACAAGAAAAATAAATGTATATTCAGTTCGGGTGTACCTACGATATTTGCCCTCTTATTGTAGTGCACATTTTAGGCTTACCTGTTTGTGTTCGTGATATGGATCACAAGCTCTCAGTGTAAGCTTGTTTTGCTAATATATTTTTTGCAAGCCCAGCTTTAAATATTGCGTGCATATTTAGTCTTTGCTTTTAACATTTTTATGCTTCTCATATTTTCCAGGTTTGCAGTTGTGCTGATGTTTGAGACAACTTTGAAAAAGTCAGCCCAGGACAGCTTTTTATAGATAGAACTCATCCAAGCTGTTTACTTGGTAAATAGAAAATCAATCACTCCTGATTAGCTGTTAAAGGAAAGTCAGCATTTCATAGCGATGAATATATCATAAACCGTGTATAATTATGTTGAATAATATACAACTGAGGGACTTATTCAGCAGTGCTCTTATTTGTCAGAGGCCCTCAATGAAACAGGGCTTGGTGATAGTTAAAAGCATGTACTGTATTAAAGATGTACTGTATATTTGTCCAGGTCAGGATCTTTGCCAGTTTCTCGATCCTTCCCCCAAGACGTACTTACAAGGTTTCAAATCCACCCAGTTCTTCTATAAAGAGGTGACAGAAAATTTTCTCTATGTGGAAGAAACCCATCCCAGTGTGATTGGCGAAATCCTGGCAAGAGGAGTTTGGAGGTAAGTTGTGGGAAGCTGGGGTGCAAGAAATGGGGAAGCAAAGGATAGTGGGTGGTCAGCTATGGAAGCAGAAAACACATGCCTACACATGCTACAAGGAAGCAGAACAAACTTTTGCTCTTTTACTATTGAGGAATGTTCATACTGCATTACACATCCAATCCCATATGCAGCCTTGTTTATTCAAGTCCTCATAGATTACACCCCGGTCCCATCTATTTCAAAATCCACGCAAAAAAAAAAAGTAAGATGCACACACGAGAATGGAATTGTACATGTAAGCAGGAATATTGATGGTCATGGCTCATATAAGAACTCAAAAGTAAAATCTGCACTTGTGGTTAGATATTAACACTATATTAACACAGGACACTATATCTTTAATACCAGGCACCACTATAAAGATCCAAAAATGTGCAGTGCGTGTAAACTAGACAGTGACCATAGATGATACATACATTTCAACAATACTTGAAAGTGAATCACGTAAATATAACATATCAAAAAACAATAATGCCCCGTACACACGATCGAACTCTCTCCGACGGGAAATGTTGGATGTGAGCTTGTTGGCGGAAAGTTCGACCGTGTGTACGCTCCATCGAACATTTGCTGTCAGAATTTCCGCCAACAAATGTTTGGTAGCTGGTTCTCAAATTTTCCGCCAACAAATGTGTGTTGTCGGACTTTACGATCGTGTGTACACAAGTCCGTCGGACAAAAGTCCAAAGAACAAACACGCACGCTCGGAAGCAGAATCGGTCGGTCTTGTAAACTAGCGTTTGTAATGGAGAATTAACATTCGTGACATGGCAAATTATGAAATCTCCAAATGCAGCGCACATTCTCCCTATTCTTTAATGGGATAATAATGAAGCTGCTTTGCTGGAGATACTGATGGAGTTATTGCAAACTAATTTTCAAAGGCTTTTTTTTTCCTAGTGATATCAAGAATATTATTATGTTTTGTTTTTTTTTATTTGTGCATTAAAAAAAAAAAAAATTAGACATGCTATCTGCCAATAGAACTTAACCAAAAAGTGCATTCTATGCATCCGAAAATATAGAAAATATACCAAATTGAATCATTAGTCAACCAAAAAAATAATGTCAAAGCAATAACTCCAAGGCCAATAATAAATAACACGTTATCTCCTCCGATTCCGCAACATGTCTGGTTGACGAACGGCCGTTCAGAAATGAACTGAAAAGCACGAAATGAAAAGTGCGAAATGAAAAACGCGAAATATAAAGGGCGAATCAACACTCACCAAACTTCTACTAACACAAAATTAACAAAAGGAGCCAAAAGGGTGGCGCTAAAGAGTTGAAAAACCATGTAGTATGTCTAGTACGTCACTATGTTCGTAATTGTTGGCCAACATATGTGTGACCGTATGTATACAAGACAAGTTTGAGCCAACACCCTTCGAACAAAATTCCACGGTTTTGTTGTCGGAAAGTTAGATCGTGTGTACGGGGCTTAAGGCTGAGTTCCCACTGTTGCGAATTGGATGCGGTTTGCCCCTGCATCCAATTCGCATGTCAGAAGATTGTGACTGGCTCTCTATGGAACCAGTTCACACATCTCCAGAGTGGTTTTGGAGCGAATTGTACAGGAGTCCTGTGCGTCTTCTGGTCTGTTTAAAATTTGGACTGAAATCGGATCTGAAATGGTGTACAGGGACGCACTGGCCCCCTGCTGTGAGACGCTCTGTGCTGCGTTATGAACCCAGCCTCAAGCAAAAAATCTGTGATGTTTGCACTTTAAATATTGCCCATAAATGTCCAAAGTCACAAACTTTGAGAACACTGATGTTAACCACCAGGGAAATGAATTGTGAACATTAATAAAATGCAGGAGAAGAAAAGTTCCACACTCCATGATGAAGATGGAAAAGGGTTCCTAGGATAGCCGAGGTGATACCAAACAACCTCACCAAAAGGCTTACGGAAATGCCAGTGACCCCCTAGTTAGGGTGGTCAATGTGCGCTCAGTTAAACAGCAGGAATAAGCTACACGGCAAAGGATGGACTGCCGATACAGGCACAGCTCACACAGGGACTCCTCCAGTACCTGGCTTAGCCCAAAAAGCTCAAGATGGATCACAGAGTATATGAAATAAAAAGGCTCCACATAGTGTAATACTGTAAAGTGATCCACATTTAATAAGAGAAAGAATGCACTTACAATATAGCAAGCAATAAAAGACATGCCATAAAACCGACAGGAACAGTCTACCTCCAGTAACTAAAGTGGCCAACATGCATGTGTGGTAAGGTGTGTGCATGACTCCTCCCTACGTGTTTCGTCATATATGACATCATCAAGGGCCCCCAGAAGCCCCTCCTCCTCCTCGTTACAAGTTTTTGTAAGAGGTGCATTCGCCGCTTGCAAAGCTTTTTCAAACATTACCGAATCTTGCTTACAGACCATGGTGCCATTCGAGGCATACTTACAGTCAGGTGGTAGAACTTCGAGCAGGGACACAAGCACCGGAATTTCAAGCGGGGACACAAGCACTGGAATTTCAAGCGGGGACACAAGCACTGGAACTTCAATTGCGGACACAGACACCGGAACTTCAAGCAGGGACACAGGCAGAGATTCAAGGGTAGCCCTATTCTTTGTTGAAAAGAAAGACTCAACCTTGCTCCATGCATTGATTACAGGCACAAGAATAAGGTTAAGGTAATGGTTGAAAACCATTATCCACTCCCGTTCATCTCGCAAATGTTGGAAAGACTTTGTTCTGCGAAAGTGTTTAAAAAACTTGACCTAGGGAACATATAACCTGGTCCGTATTCGTCCAGGAGACGATTGGATAAACTGCCTCAGCTGAACCGGGAGTGACAGGTACAATCAGAGTATTGCCCTCAGTACTTCATGCAGAACTAGGCATAGCTGGAAAGCAGGCTGAAACAAACTGAGGTGTGGCTCAGAGGCAAAGTAACAGGAGCACTAAACAGGGGGGTTCAATCCCCCTTGGCGCACAAACACACCTGGCTGTCTGCTTGTCATGGTAGGCAGAGTGACATTAGGACAACACTTTGTATTTGAAAGCAATGCATTGTTGTACATTATTATTTATTTTTTTGAAAACTTTTTTTATTGCATTTCCGAACAAAGAAGAAAACAAAAAAATAGACAAAAAAATCATACATAAACATCGACCATTGAGTGCTTAGCAATTATCTGCATGGTTAAAATGTTGTCAGACCGTTTATGGCTTTAAGTATGCTTACTTGGTGTGCTGCTAGGTAACTAGGATTACTGATATCTCATTATATTTTCGGAGTCAGCTATTGCCTGTTAAGACATACTTTCCTCTGTTTACATATTTAGGCATATATGAATATATGTTTATATGTACACCTTATTCGGTATCTTCCTCTCTCAGCGTTCAAGCCGTAGTAGGTTCAGCTAGCCATGCACGCCAAATTTTATCATATTTTAGGGGGCATCCTCTATTTATATATGTATCTTTGTATAGTGGAAGGCTCTCATTTATGAGACATTTCCATTGAGCCAAAGAAGGCACCGTAGGTTTTATCCAATGCATAGCAATGTTTTTCTGGGCATAGAAGAGCAGTAACCCAATCAACGTTCTTTTCGCAATATTTGGCACTATTGTTTCTATCAGGCCCAAGAGACACACTTCCATCTTCATCTGTATCGTGACCGAGGCAACCAGAGTAATCATACCTAGCACCTCAGTCCAATACCGCTGAATCCTAGGGCAGGTCCAGAAAATATGTGTACAGTCTCCCGGGGAGGTGTTGCACCTCCAGCATTCTGCAGAGTATTCAGACTTCATTTTATGAAGTCTATATGGTGTGGTATGCTCTATGCACTATTTTAAACTGCACCAGTCTGTCTCTTAGTGAAACCAGGGAGTTAAAGGGGAAATCCCACACATTATCCCAGTCATCACTGTCTGTCCAATGTTGGAATGTCTCTTTGCCAGCAGGACCAGAGTTTATCCATGGGTTGGAGAGACACAGATATCAGATGTTCATAAAGATGGGGGGTTGGTTTTTCAGCGCATCTGGAACGAAGTGTCTTTTCCAACCCTGACTGGACCACCATGCAGGAGGATCGTGGGAATTGTGTGGTGAAGGCATGAGATAGTTGCAGGTAGTAAAATACATAGTAATTTGGTAGATTATATGTCTCTGAGAGTTGGGGTGAGGGGATTAATGTGTTATTCAAAGTTATCTGTGATATAAGTTTGATACCATATTTGGTCCATGCATATGGATTTTGCATTTTGTAGAAGTGAGGGATATTAGGATTCAGCCAAATTGGAACATTGGGTGAGATTTCATTATGTCTATATTTTTCCACCGCCAGCCCTGCCCTCCATGCACGCAAAGCGGTATGCATGGAAGGGGTCAGGGAGTATGGGGCACGAGGTCCCCTGTAGACCAGCAATTTAAGTGCTTCCAATGATCCCATCACTGCCGCCTCCAGGACTGTAGCTGAATTAGATGTCTGGATCTAGCCACCATGTCGCCGTTACCAACTGTGCGGCAAGATAGTATTTATAACAATCTGGGAACGCCATACCCCCCTGTGTTTTTGGTCTCATCAAGGTGCTCAGTTTATATCTTGGCAGGAAGGGGCCCCATAGAAAGGAAGAGAAGATGTGATTAAGCTTTTTAAAGAAAGATTTGGGAATCCATTGTGGGGAATGTCTAAAAAAGTAACTGAGCTTGGAGATGATTTTCATTTTGAGAAGGTTATTGTTGTACATTATGATGGTGGAGGCTGTTGTCCTGGATATGTTATGGTTGACTGTCTATCTTTAATTTTGTTCATCACCTTGAATAAATAGAGAATTTGTAGAAAAAAAAAACAATAAAAGTAATGACTTTGTGCACCTTCTGGAAACCTGTATAAAATTTGTGGCCAGCGCCATGTTCCCAGATGGGTTTTTAGGGGACTGGCTTATGTATCCTTATAGTACCGCATATTGATTAACAGAGAAAATGGTTCCAAAGCCGTTTTTATTCCTTACTGTATCTTTTTTACAGCTAAAGTTTGGATATAGGTAATGATGTTTATTTCCATTCATGCCAGGTGCAGCGTGCTTTTGATTTATGCAGTCAGAAAGTGAGTTAAGCACAAAGTACTGAACATAAACTGTCAGAAACAACTTCAGATCTTACAGCAGTCCGTCTCAGAGGAGAGGGTGAACTTTAAACAACATCCCAGTAGCAGTTTCATAATATGTTAATGATATATCGCAAAGCACTAGGATAAATGATAATGAATTCCAAAGTAAATTTATGTCAGAAGCTAATGTAGGATTTTAATCATGTTTGTTGCCCCTGTAGCAAGTAAAAATAATAATCTAATAATATCTCTAAAGGTTACACTGTTAAAGGCACAATAACTGTGTACATTTTTGTCTTCATATTATATCAATATTAAATGCAGAATATCTAATCCTATTTTCCTGCACTGTTTAATCCTGCTTTTCATATTGCTTAAGGCAAGATCAAATTTAAAGCGGAACAGTGTTTCTTTGAGTTCTTTTAAGATACATACGCTATATTACCAAAAGTATTGGGATGCCTGCCTTTACATGAACTTTAATGGCATCCCAGTCTTAGTCCATAGGGTTCAATATTGAATTGGCCCACCCTTTGCAGCTATAACAGCTTCAACTCTTCTGGGAAGGCTGTTCACAAGGTTTAGGAGTGTGTCTATGGGAATGTTTGACCATTCTTCCAGAAACATATTTGTGAGGTCAGGCACTGTTTTGGACGAGAAGGCCTGGCTCGCAGTCTCCGCTCTAATTTATCCCAAAGGTGTTCTATCGGGTTGAGGTCAGTTCCTCCACCCCAAACTCGCTCGTCCATGTCATTATGGACCTTGCTTTGTGCTCTGGTGGGCAGTCATGTTGGAACAGAAAGGGGCCATCCCCAAACTCGCTCATCCACACTATATTGCCAAAAGTATTGGGCCACCCTTTCAAATCATTTGATGGAGGATGGATTATGGTGTGGGGTTGTTTTTCAGGGGTTGGGCTTGGCCCCTTAGTTTCAGTGAAGGGAACTCTTAAGGTGTCAGCATACCAAGACATTTTGGACAATTTCATGCTTCCAACTTTGTGCCAGTCAAGTTCCTGCACCCCAAACTCGCTCATCCATGTCTTTATGGACCTTGCTTTGTGCACTGGTGCACAGTCATGTTGGAACAGGAAGGGGCCATCCCCAAACTGTTCCCACAAAGTTGGAAGCATGAAATTGCCCAAAATGTCTTGGTATGCTGACACCTTAAAGAGGGAGTCAACCTAAAAAAAATTATTAAAAGCCAGCAGCTACAAATATTGCAGCTGCAGACTTTTAATAAATGGACACTTCCCGGGTCCTGGAGTCCAGCGATGTCGGCAATGAAGCCGATCAATCGCTCAGCTCCCGGCGGCTGCTGCCGCCATTCTCTGCGAGGGAATAAGGAAGTGAAGTGTTGCGGCTGCACTTCCTGGTACCCTACTGCACATGCGCAAGTCGCGCTGCACATCCTAAGTGGTCCCCGCTATCTCCTGGGACCTGTGTGTTTCCCAGGAGACAGCGAGGGGGGCGGGAAGGGGCGTGACTCCCGCGGGAGTCTATTCCAGGAAGTGGGTGCAAATACCTGTAGTAGATAGGTATCTGCACCCCCCTCCCCCCTTAAAGGTGCCAATTGTGGCACCGGAGGGGGGGAGGAATCAGATGAGCGGAAGTTCCACTTTTGGGTGGAACTCCGCTTTAAACTAAGGGGCCAAGCCCTGAAAAACAACCCCACACCATAATCTCCCCTCCACCAAATGATTTGAAGGAGTGGCCCAATACTTTTGGCAATATAGTGTGGATGAGCAAGTTTGGGGATGGCCCCTTCCTGTTCCAACATGACTGCCCACCAGAGCACAAAGCAAGGTCCATAATGACATGGACGAGCAAGTTTGGAGTGGAGGAACTGACCTCAACCCGATAGAACACCTTTGAGATGAATTAGAGTGGAGACTGCGAGCCGGGCCTTCTCATCCAACACCAGTGCCTGGCCTCACAAACATTCCCATATACACACTCCTAAATCTTGTGGACCACCTTCCCAGAAGAGTTGAAGCTGTTATAGCTGCAAAGGGTGGGCCAACTCAATATTGAACCCTATGGACTAAGACTGGGATGCCATTAAAGTTCATGTGCGTGTAAAGGCAGGTGTCCTAATACTTTTGGTAATATAGTGTATGTAATGATGAGCTTAAAATAGATACTCCTACCAGTGGGGTCTGTTTTTAAAAAACATTTTCATAGCTATTCATCTAGCGAAACTGCATGTACTTTCATTGTGTTCAAATTAAAAAGCAGTTGCTCATTATTTTAGTTTTTTTGCATAAAGTATAAAGCTGTGGCTGTCATGCAAATGGTGCAAAATCTAATGTTCTTGGTATTTTATCTTCTGGTTGAATGTTCTTAGACTATTATTTTGCCAGGGTGCTAGGTGTAATCCTGGACTCTGACCTGTCCTTTCAACCCGAAACCCAATGACTGTAAAAAATCTTTCAGACTTCACCTCTGTAACATCTTCCAAAATATGCCCCTTCTTAAAGTGGAGTTCCACCGAAAAGTGGAACTTCCAATTTAAGGCCTCCTCCTCAGCTCCTGTTTGTGAAACTGAGCTTTTGGGGATTTTGACAGGTACCCGCTGCCATTCCCGTTTCGGTCGTCTTAGGTGATTGGAAGCAGAAGTTTTCCTTTCCCCTCTCTCCTGAAGTTTTCTGGGACACATGACAGGTCCTAGAAGACTTCGGGACCAGTCACAGAGCGCAGTGCCGCAAACACAAGTGCCCATAGTAGAGATGCCGGCACCGCCAAGGGTGGAGAGAGGGTGAAAACTCCTGTATTGAGTGAACCCCTGGATCATGGGACAGGTTAGTGTGTGTTTATTAAAAGTCAGCAGCTACAGTTTTTGTAGCTGCTGACTTTTAATAAACACAAAAATGACTGGAACTCGGCTTTAACCAATGAAACCACCAAGGTACTCATTTACTCCCTTGTTATCTTTCACCTTGACTATTGCAACTACCTTCTCATAAGCCTACCTCTAGACAGGCTACCCCCCCTTCAGGAATGCTGCTGCCAGATTAATCTACCTTACCAACTGATCATTGTCTGCCCCCATCTCTACCAATCCCTCCACTGGCTTTCAATTACCCAATGAATAAAACTCAAAATACTTATAACAACATGCAAAGCCATTTACAACTCTTCCCCAAGCTACATCACCAACCTTTAGCAAAATAATAGACAAATTGTCCTCTCTGTTCTTCCCAAGACCTTCTGTTTTATAGCTAACTTTGTCTCATCTGCTTCTGCTCACCTCCAGGACTTCTCCAGAGCCTCTTCCATCTTCTAGTTTTGTTTTACTTTTTATAGTTGGGGGTTCATATTTCTTTGATAATATCTTATTAGCTTTTTAATATTCAAATTTACTCATTTACTCCCTTGTTATCTTTCACCTTGACTATTGCAACTACCTTCTCATAAGCCTACCTCTACACAGGCTACCCCCCCCCCCCTTCAGGAATGCTGCTGCCAGATTAATCTACCTTGCCATCTGATAATTGTCTGCCCCATCTCTACCAATCCCTCCACTGGCTTTCAATTACCCATTGAATAAATCTTAAAATACTAACAACAACATGCAAAGCCATTTACAACTCTGCCCCAAGCTACATCACCAATCTTGTCTCAATATAATAGACAAATTGTCCTCTCTGTTCTTCCCAAGACCTCCTGTTTTACAGCTATCTTTGTCTCCTCCGCTTCTGCTCACCTCCAGGACTTTTCCAGAGCCTCTTCCATCCTCTAGTTTATTTTACATTTTTATAGTTGGGGTTTGTAATTCTATTATGATATCTTATTAGCTTTTTAATATTTGAATTGTATTGGACGTGCTGGTGTGCAGGGTTTCTAAAACTGCTTGTTAATCATGATGGTAAACACACTGTAAGGTTTCTAGGCAACGGATCATTTGCATAATATTTTGCTAATGGGAAGCTAGTCATATGATACTAGCTAACCGATACTCTCCCTGTGATTTCTGTATTTAAGAGTGTGGTGACAGATGTACGTCCTAATCCCCTGATGACGTCACATCTGACGAAACACAATGGGAGGTGCCAGGATATACATCACCATGCATGCGAGCCAGGTGTCGGCCATCTTTGATGTGGGCATCATAAAGGTTGTTTGTATACAGCGCTGTACATTTTCATAAGTGCAATTTTAATTAACGAATACAGATGTTTTATGGTTTTGCACTATGGGAGTGTGTTTACTTTTGTACATCTTGGATGTTTAAGTGGCCACATATTGCTGCCTATGGAGGACGATTGGGGCAATTGTTGAAGACGATCCGGGCACCATCAGCTGTGCGGTGCTTGCTCTAAAGAGAATTTACATGTTAAGCTGTTTTGACTACTCTATAATTTGAGGGTCATAATCCTCTGGTAAGTCTCTCTTCACAAAAGGATCTCACTGGATCACTTATATTATGAATTTTTGATGACTATCAATATAATTAGTATTGCTTATTATACTGATGTGCTCAGTTTGAAGCGGTGGAGCTTGGTGTAAGTGGAGCTGGATTAAGTGGGAGTTAAAAACAAGTGTTAGAGTATACAAGTCTTGCTGTCTGTTGGTGTTTGCTGCTGTCTGTTGGTGTGTGTATTGCTGCTGTCTGTTGGTGTGTGTATTGCTGCTGTCTGTTGGTGTGTGTATTGCTGCTGTCTGTTGGTGTTTGCTGGGTTGCATTTTGGGGACTTTTCCTTTTAGTTTTTAATTTGCCTTTTGCTGTCACTTTTTAAATAGCTTTTTTTTTTTTATTTTTTCTGTTTCATCAGTCTATCAATTAAGGGGTGTGGTTAATTGCTTACAGGTGCCCAGGTGCCTATTTAACTTGTTGTAGGACTCAGTCTGAGCGTGCTCAGTTTGAAGCGGTGGAGCTTGGTGTAAGTGGAGCTGGATTAAGTGGGAGTTAAAAACAAGTGTTAGAGTATACAAGTCTTGCTGTCTGTTGGTGTTTGCTGCTGTCTGTTGGTGTGTGTATTGCTGCTGTCTGTTGGTGTGTGTATTGCTGCTGTCTGTTGGTGTGTGTATTGCTGCTGTCTGTTGGTGTGTGTTTGCTGCTGTCTGTTGGTGTTTGCTGGGTTGCATTTTGGGGACTTTTCCTTTTAGTTTTTAATTTGCCTTTTGCTGTCACTTTTTAAATAGCTTTTTTTTTTTTTTTTTTTTTTTTTCTGTTTCATCAGTCTATCAATTAAGGGGTGTGGTTAATTGCTTACAGGTGCCCAGGTGCCTATTTAACTTGTTGTAGGACTCAGTCTGAGCGTGCTCAGTTTGAAGCGGTGGAGCTTGGTGTAAGTGGGAGTTAAAAACAAGAGTTTAAAACAGGAGGTTATAACAGGGGTCATAGTACCTGTGTAGTGTGAGTATCTGAGTGTTGTCTGAGTAGTGTGTGTGGATCGTTAGTACTTGTGTATTGTGTACCTGTGTATTGTCTTGTCGTGTACCTGTGTATTGTCTTGAGTATTAGTGCCAGGAAGCTAGTTGTTAGGTAATTTGGACTGGGTAAAATCCCCAAATCCTCACTAAATTTAATAGGTACGATGCCCGGCGGGTGTGGAGAGGCGACTCTTTGTACATCTTGCCGCATGTATGCGTTCCTTGATCATCCGATCGAGGGCGAATACTGCTGTGCAAAATGTAAGCACATTGTTTCCCTGGAAGCCCAGGTTCTGAATCTGGGGAAGCAACTGTCAGCACTGAGAAGTCCCTCCATACTAAAGGTGAGCCAGGAATGTACACGGCAGGTGCCGGCAGGGGCCAGCACAGAGGCGGGTGGAGACAAAGAGGTGCAGGCACTAGCAAAAAGTAGATGGGTGACAGTCAGGAGGGGTAGAGGGGGAAGTGCCAGGGAGGCCGATCCAGGACTGGAGCATCCCAATAAGTACGCTCCATTGAGTGACATTGGTGTTACCAGTCAGGGACCAGCACTGCTGGAGATGAGGGACTCTCCTAGCTGCCAGGGGAAGAACTCCTCCAGTGAGAGTGGGGGGGCAGCAAAGGGAAAGGAAAGACAGATTCTGGTGGTAGGGGACTCAATTCTTAGAAGGACAGAGAGGGCAATCTGTAACCAAGACCTGAAGCGCCGAACAGTATGTTGTCTACCGGGCGCTCGGGTTCGGCACATCACGGATCTTGTGGACAGATTACTGGGAGGGGCTGGGGAAGACCCGGCTGTCATGGTGCACGTTGGCACCAATGACAAAGTCAGAGGCAGATGGAGTGTCCTAAAGAACGATTTTAGGGACTTAGGAGCTAAATTGAGGAAAAGGACCTCCAAGGTAGTGTTCTCAGGAATACTACCGGTACATCGAGCCACACCAGAGAGGCAGAGGGAGATTAGGGAAGTAAACAAGTGGCTGAAGAGCTGGTGTAGTAAGGAGGGGTTTGGGTTCCTGGAGGACTGGGCCGACTTCTCAGTCGGTAACCGGTACTATAGAAGGGACGGACTGCACCTAAATGAGGAGGGTGCAGATCTGCTGGGAATGAAGATGGCCAAAAAGTTAGAGGGGTTTTTAAACTAGGCGATGGGGGGGAGGGTCCAGAGACAGTGATAGCCAGCGCGGAAGATATTCCAGAGGGTAGTATTGGGGGCATTAGTGGTAGGTTAACCAAAGCACAAAAACACAAGGTGAGTATAGTAGCAAGTCCAAGTTGCAATCTTGAAACACCCAATACGAGGACAATATGCGACCAGTCTAAACTATGTGGCATGTTCACCAATGCCAGGAGCCTGGCGGACAAGATGGGTGAACTAGAGATACTGTTGTACAAGGAGGATTTGGATTTTGTGGGAATTTCAGAGACCTGGTTCAACAGCTCTCATGATTTGCTGGCAAACATTCAAGGGTATACCCTATACCGCAAGGATAGAGAGGGTAAAAAAGGGGGAGGGGTATGCCTATATATCAAGAATAATGTACAAGTGAATGTGAGAGATGACATCACTGAGGGGGCTAGGGAGGAGGTGGAATCTTTATGGGTAGAGCTCCAAAGGGATGAAGCTTAGGGGAAAATAATACTGGGAGTATGCTATAGGCCCCCTAACTTGAGGGAGGAAGTGGAGACGGATCTCCTATCACAAATTGGATTAGCAGCAAGGATGGGAAGTGTTATCATAATGGGAGATTTTAATTATCCAGACATAGACTGGGCGGAGGGAACCGCGCATTCATTTAAGGCTCGCCAGTTCCTTAATGTCTTGCAGGACAATTTTATGGGTCAGATGATAGACGCACCAACTAGAAATAAAACATTACTAGATCTACTGATTACCAACAATACAGACCTGATAACAGATGTGGAAATACGGGGCAATTTAGGTAACAGCGATCACAGGTCAATTAGTTTCAGTATAAATCACACAAATAGGAGACATGAAGGGAACACAAAGACACTGAATTTCAAAAGAGCCAACTTCCCTAAACTACAAACCTTGCTAAAAGGCATAAATTGGGATAAAATATTAGGAACAAAGAATACGGAGGAGAGATGGGTTTGCTTTAAGAGCATATTAAATAAGGGCATTAGCCAATGTATCCCATTGGGTAATAAATTTAAAAGAGCGAACAAACATCCTGGATGGCTTAACTCCAATGTAAAAATGCATATAAAAGCAAAGGAGAAGGCCTTCAAAAAATACAAGGTTGAGGGATCATCCACAGCATTCAGAATTTATAAAGAATGCAATAAGAAATGTAAGGGTGCAATTAGGATGGCTAAGATAGAACATGAAAGACACATAGCGGAGGAGAGCAAAAAAAATCCCAAGAAATTCTTTAAGTATGTAAACAGTAAAAAAGGGAGGACAGACCATATTGGCCCCATAAAGAATGAGGAAGGACATCTGGTTACAAAGGATGGGGAGATGGCAGAGGTATTGAATTTATTCTTCTCCTCAGTCTTCACAAGTGAATCGGGGAGCTTCAGTAACCAAAACTGCAGTGTTTATCCTCATGACACAACACAGGAAGCACCTACATGGTTAACAGAGGACGGAATTAAAATTAGACTTGAGAAACTTAACATTAATAAATCACCGGGACCAGATGGCTTGCATCCGAGGGTACTTAGGGAACTCAGTCAGGTGATTGCCAGACCGTTGTTCCTAATTTTTACAGACAGTCTATTGACTGGAATGGTACCAGCTGATTGGAGAAAAGCCAATGTAGCACCAATATTTAAAAAGGGCCCAAAAAACATCCCTGGGAATTACAGACCAGATAGCCTAACATCAATAGTATGTAAACTCTTGGAGGGGATGATAAGGGACTATATACAAGATTTTAGTAATAAGAATGATATCATTAGCAGTAATCAGCATGGATTCATGAAGAATCGTTCTTGCCAAACCAATCTATTAACCTTCTATGAGGAGGTGAGTTGCCATCTAGATAAAGGAAGGCCTGTAGACGTGGTGTATCTGGATTTTGCAAAAGCATTTGACACAGTTCCCCATAAACGTTTACTGTACAAAATAAGGTGCGTTGGCATGGACCATAGGGTGAGTACATGGATTGAAAACTGGCTACAAGGGCGTGTTCAGAGGGTGGTGATAAATGGGGAGTACTCAGAATGGTCAGGGGTGGGTAGTGGGGTCCCCCAGGGGTCTGTGCTGGGACCAATCCTATTTAATTTGTTCATAAACGACCTGGAGGATGGGATAAACAGTTCCATCTCTGTATTTGCAGACGATACTAAGCTAAGCAGGGCAATAACTTCTCCGCAGGATGTGGAAATCTTGCAAAAAGACCTGAACAAATTAATGGGGTGGGCGACTACATGGAAAATGGGGTTCAATGTAGAAAAATGTAAAATAATGCATTTGGGTGGCAAAAATATGAATGCAATCTATACACTGGGGGGAGAACCTCTGGGGGAATCTAGGATGGAAAAGGACTTGGGGGTCCTAGTGGATGATAGGCTCAGCAATGGCATGCAATGCCAAGCTGCTGCTAATAAAGCAAACAGAATATTGGCATGCATTAAAAGGGGGATCAACTGCAGAGATAAAACGATAATTCTCCTGCTCTACAAGACTCTGGTCCGGCCGCACCTGGAGTATGCTGTCCAGTTCTGGGCACCAGTCCTCAGGAGGGACGTACTGGAAATGGAGCGAGTACAAAGAAGGGCAACAAAGCTAATAAAGGGTCTGGAGGATCTTAGTTATGAGGAAAGGTTGCGAGCACTGAACTTATTCTCTCTGGAGAAGAGACGCTTGAGAGGGGATATGATTTCAATTTACAAATACTGTACTGGTGACCCCACAATAAGGATAAAACTTTTTCGCAGAAGAGAGTTTAATAAGACTCGTGGCCACTCATTACAATTAGAAGAAAAGAGGTTTAACCTTAAACTACATAGAGGGTTCTTTACTGTAAGAGCGGCAAGGATGTGGAATTCCCTTCCACAGGCGGTGGTCTCAGCGGGGACCATTGATAGCTTCAAGAAACTATTAGATAATCACCTGAATGACCGCAATATACAGGGATATGTAATGTAATACTGACACATAATCACACACATAGGTTGGACTTGATGGACTTGTGTCTTTTTTCAACCTCCCCTACTATGTAACTATGTAACTTGATAGTATCTGGCATTGCACTAATATTATTTTATTTTTTTTTTAGATTATCATTTTTTATGCGCTTTATTATTTAGTGTGCCTAGTGTCTGGGTATTTGTGTCAGCTGCACGTTCATATAGTGGATTAGCGCAGATTTTTCTTTTTTATATTTGTGTTTGAGAATAGCTCCTCTGTGGTTTCCATTGTGCATTGCAATCCACATTCTTTTTTCATGCCTTTCCATCTTTTTAAAATAAAAAATGCATCAGGTAAAAACCCATAAATGTCAATGAGCTTCAAGAAAGTTCCCCTTGACATCAATAAGGCTGGAAATGTATCCTTTAGCGTCTTTTTTTCCTTGATACATTTTCTATTGACATATTTGGAAATGCATTGAGCTATGATTTAAAGTAGAATTCCAGCCTAAACCTAACTAGTCTTAAAAATGTCCCCTTCGCCCATCTAACTTTTATGCTAACCTGTATAAAAAAGATGTATATACTTATCTGTTCTCAGCCCACTCCAGTCTGGTCACGATTCCCTGAGTCAGCTAGCGGTAGTTGCAGGGGAGAGGAGGGATTGTGACAATAACAATGGCCTGCAATGCTTGGGAGCCGTGACAACACCCATAGGCTCCATTGTCCCAGTAGTTGTTGGCACTTCCTCCTCTCCCCTGCAGCTACCACGAGCTGGATCACGTGACGAGACTGGAGCGGGCTGAAAATACGTAAGCATATACAGTTGTGCTCATAAGTTTACATACCCTGGCAGAATTTATGATTTCTTGGCCATTTTTCAGAGAATATGAATGATAAAAACTTTTCTGTCACTCGTGGTTAGTGTTTGGCTGAAGCCATTTATTATCAATCAACTGTGTTTACTCTTTTTAAATCACAACGGCAACAGAAATTACCCAAATGACCCTGATCAAAAGTTTACATACCCCAGTTCTTAATACCGTGTATTGCCCACTTTAACATCAATGACAGCTTGAAGTCTTTTGTGGTGTTTGTGGATGAGGCTCTTTATCTTCTCAGATGGTAAAGCTGCCCATTCCTCTTGGCCAAAAACCTCCAGTTCCTGTAAATTCCTAGGTTGTCTTGCATGAACTGCACGTCTGAGATTTACCCAGAGTGGCTCAATAATATTGAGGTCAGGAGACTGTAATGGCAACTCCAGAACCTTTACTTTATTCTGCTGTAGCCAATGACAGGTCGACTTGGCCTTGTGTTTTGGATCATTGTCATGTTGGAATGTTCAAGTACGTCCCATGCGCAGCTTCCTGGCTGATGAATGCAAATGTTCCTCCAGTATTTTTTGATAACATCCTGCATTCATCTTGCCATCAATTGTGACCAAATTTCCTGTGCCTTTGTAGCTCACACATCCCCAAAACATCAGCGATCCACCTCCGTGTTTCACATTAGGAATGGTGTACCTTCCATCATAGGCCTTGTTGACTCCTCTCCAAATGTAGTGTTTATGGTTGTGGCTCAATTTTGGTCTCATCACTCCAAATGACTTTGTGTCAGAAGGTTTGAGGCTTGTCTCTGTGCTGTTTGGCGTATTGTAAGCGGGATACTTTGTGACATTTGCATAGTAATGGCTTTCTTCTGGCGACTCAACCATGCAGACCATCTTTCTTCAAGTGCCTCCTTATTGTGCATCTTGAAACAGCCACATCACATGTTTTCATAGAGTCCTGTATTTCACCTGGAGTTATTTGTGGGGTTTTTTTGCATCCTGAACAATTTTCCTGGCAGTTGTGGCTGAAATTTTAGTTGGTCTACCTGACCGTGGTTTGGTTTCAACAGAACCCCTCATTTTCCACTTCTTGATTATAATTTGAACACTGCTGATTGGCATTCTCAATTCCTTGGATATCTTTTTATATCCCTTTCCTGTTTTATACAGTTCAACTACCTTTTCCCACAGATCCTTTGACAATTCTTTGCTTTCCCCATGACTCAGAATCAAGAAACGTCAGTGCAGCACTGAATGAAAGATGCAAGGGTCTGTCAGGAATCCAGAAACTCATTGACCTTTTACACACACACACACTAATTACAAGCAAACAGATCACAAATGAGGATGGTTACCTATAATAGTCATTCAAACCCCTTGTGTCAATGTGTGCATGTTATCAGGCCAAAATCACTAGGGTAAGTAAACTTTTGATCAAGGTCATTTGGGTAGTTTCTGTTTTGTTTCACAGTTTCTGTGATTATGATTAAAAAAGAGTAAACACAGTTGATGTATAATAAATGGCTTTAGCCAAACACTAACCATGAGTGAAAGAAAAGTTTTTGTGTTATCATTCATATTCTCTGAAAAATGGCCAAGAAATCATAACTTCTGCAAGGGTATGTAAACGTATGAGCACAACTGTACATCTTTTATACATAGGTTAGTAAGCATTGGTGTTAGGGGTGCATGGTAATGTGCTTTGCATTGCATATTGATGTACTTGTGTTACAATGCAAAAAATAAATAATATTACTGTGCAAGTGATAATATCCTAGGTGAAATAAAGCTGCCTGCACTATCACAACAGAACCAATTGTGCAAAAACATACATAATAAAAAATTGCAGCGCTAAAAATAAATGAAGTTCAAAGTAAATCATTAAAAAATAGTCCATATAGTGTTTGAACACTAAAGTGCATAGTGACACATGAAAAAAACGTCCATTGATTAGATGAATATCCACCTGGTGCACCTCTACCGTGATAATAAACAGGATGTGAGCTTACCAGATTTCTAGACCCCACGGTATAGGAGTCTAGACAGGCCTTAAAATAATGATTCAGCACTCAAAGCAAATCCCTAAGTGGTTAGACCAGAAAGAAAGGTAACATGGCTGGCCAAACAAACCCCTGGTGTTCCTCAGACATGAGCAATAAGGAAGAAAAAGAGGGTCCACATAGTGTAACAACAGAAAACACTTTTATTTTGAGAAAAGGTTACTAAACACCTACAGCAATCCAGTGAATAGTCAGCAGTTAAAATGGTAGTTCCCAGGATAAAAATGACTTGTATACAAGTTCAATTGGCGTGGTTAGTTCAGACATAGACTACGTCCTACATGTTTCGCTATATGTGACATCATCGGGAACATCGTTTTGAGTGCCGGGTCATTATTTAAACACCTGTCTAGACTTGTGTTACAATGGCATAGTTGCCAAATGTTCAGAATTTGCCGGAACAGTCCTACATCTAGGTGCTCTGTCCAAATTATTATTATTATTCAGGATTTATATAGCGCCAACAGTTTACGCAGCGCTTTACAATAAAAGGGAGACAATACAGTTAATAATAATAATACAATAAAATACAAGAGGATTAAGAGGGCCCTGCTCAGAAGAGCTTACAATCTAATAGGGTGGGGCAGGTGGTACAAAAGGTTGTAACTGTGGGGAATGAGTTGATGGAAGTGGTAGAAGATTAGTTAGAGACGTGATAGGCTTTCCCGAAGAGATGAGTTTTCAGGGATCGCCTGAAGGTAGCAAGAGTAGGGGATAGCCGGATAGATGGATGTAGCGAGTTCCAGAGGATGGGAGAAGCTCTGGAGAAATCCTGGAGAGGAGCATGGGAGGAGGAGATGAGAGAGCTTGAAAGCAGGAGGTCTTGAGAGGAGCGGAGAGGTCGATTTGGGTGATATTTGGAGACAAGATTAGCGATGTAGCTCGGGGCAGAGTTGTGAATGGCTTTGTTTGTTGTGGTTAGTATTTTGAATTGAATTCGCTGGGTGATTGGGAGCCAGTGTAGGGATTGGAGTAGAGGGTTGGCAGACACTGAGCGGTTGGTAAGGTGGATAAGTCTGGCAGCAGCATTCATGATAGACTGAAGAGGGGATAGCCTATGGAGAGGTAGGCCAATGAGAAGGGAGTTGCAATAGTCAAGGCGAGAGATAACAAGGGAGTGAATGAGGAGCTTGGTGGTTTCATTTGTTAAAAAGGGGCGAATTTTAGAGATGTTACGGAGGTGAATTCTACAAACTTTTGACAACGATTGGATTTGAAGCTGAAATGACAAGTCAGAGTCTAGGATTACACCTAGTACCCTGGCGTGAGGGGAGGGACTGATGGTTGCCTTGTTGATTTTGATGGAAAAGTCATGGAGGGGTGAACGGGCGGGGGGGAATATTAATAGCTCAGTTTTAGAGAGATTTAGTTTAAGGAAGTGGTGCGACATCCATGCTGATATATCAGTTAGTAAGTTAGTAATGCGAGAGGAGACTGAAGGAGTGAGGTGAGGAGTAGACAGATAGATATGGGTGTCATCAGCGTATAAGTGGTATTGGAAGCCGTGGGCAGTTATTAAGTGACCGAGGGAGGAGGTGTAGATAGAGAAGAGAAGGGGTCCAAGAACCGAGCCTTAGGGGACCCCCACAGAAAGGGGCAATGGAGAGGAGGAGACAGAGTTGTAGGTGGCACTGATGCCGCATTCCAGGCTGTCCCCAAAAAAAATCACAGCATCACCCTCATTTGAGTTACAGAACATGTGTAGTAACTCAAAAATGGGAATCCCAGTCACAAGCGGGAGATTCCTGCATAGGGCTTGGGATCGCCAAAAAAGTGGGCATGAGCTGAGCTGAACAGGGCTGCTCAAAAAGTGGGTGCAATCTAGTTCAGAAGGTGGGCATGTTAAGAGTGTGCTGTGGTCTGAAGTGACAGTGTCCCTGGAACTGGGATAAGTATGTCCGCCAGTATGCAATGGCTTGCGTATATTTTAATTAAATTCCATTAATTTCATTTGAAAATGCATCGGGGCACTGTTAGAGTCAAACCTGCCTTGGAAATTTGCATGTGATTGGTGACAAAAAGGAGTAGAGAAAGTTACACACAACAGATTTCAGGACAAACAAATGAGCCACATGAGGATCGGCTGCCATGAATTACGGAGAACTCAATTTTCAAGTCATTTGAGGAAACACTGTGATTTGGTGCAGCTGCAGTGTTTATTAGAAGGTATCAATAGCTCATTGATTGATTTCACTTGTTACGTGGAATTGCTTCTGAAATATTCACCAGATCCGACCCAGGAGGAACAAGTTTTACATTTAGAAATTGAAAGTAAACATAAAAGATTTAAAAACATACTTCTTTAACAATCACATGTGGCCAATGCTTGGCAGACTCGTGGGTCTCCTATAATAGATTGGTAATCTGTTCCCTGTTGAGAAGAGATTATAATTATGGCTGTGCAAATGAACTGCTTGGAAGCAATTTGATAAAAGGCATTATAATAAAAAAAATCAGTTTAGCATATGAATTAAGCATGTTTCCAGGAATCTGAATCATGTTACTTGTTAATCTGGCTTCCCAGGAGAGAAATTAGACATTGTTATGAAAAAATATATATATATATATTTAACACAAAAGGATTAATGCGGACATTGTTGTCCAATTTTTGGGCATCAAATTATGAAAATTATAAAAAAAAAAAAATATTTAAGAAAAAAAGAAATAACGTGTACATTGTAGTTCTGTTTTCAACATCAAATCCTCTGAATAAAAGAATAGCCTCAATTTAGGTACTACATGGAGGTGGCACAATGGCGTAGTACTGCTTAGTATGCCTTGTAGGGTTCTTTCTTGGAATCTCAACCAGGACTCTATCTGCATGGAATCCGTATGCTCTCCGAGAGCCTGCGTGGGATTCCGCCTACACTCCAAAGACAAGCTGGTAGGTTACTTGTCTAGTTTGTGTGTACAAATTGGCTGTGCACATTTGTTATTATATTTTGTATGCCTGTCTCAAGCTAAACAATTGGAAAGACCAAAAAAAAAAATCACCAAGGAAACTCTATAGAAAAAGGATTTCAAGCATATCAAGACATGGTGCCAAATGAGCTGACCCTTAGACAAGCCAAAGACAGGCTGGTAGGTTAACTGTTTAGTATGTATGCACAAACTGGCTATGCACATATGCTACTATATTTTGTATGCACGTCTAAAGCTTCGCAATTTAAAAGACCAATCTAGTAAAAAAAAGGTTAACTAAGGATATTCTATAGCAAAAGGATTTCAAGCTTATCAGACATGGTGCCCAATGAGATGGTCCTTAGAATAGCTGAGAGTCTGATATGGCTGAATATATATACTTTATACATACATATGCTAAAGTGAAACTCCAGCCAAAACTTTTTTTTTTTTGGAGAATTAGGAAGGATTTCAGGTTTTAATAGCTTTTATGATTTACGATAGCAGATATACAGTATCTTCTCAGTGATTGCTTTCTAACCACTCAGGAAGTAAATTACAATCACCTTAGTGGAATAACAGATAAATATCAGGTTCTAAGGGTACATGCATATGATTCTTTTTTTTTTTTTCTATAGCAATCATCATGCACGAATGCCCTGAATTTAATTGCTAATGATTAAATGCTTCTCTACTGAGATCAAAAGCACTGCAATCAATCACTTCCCCCAGGCCTTTCCCCAGACCAAGGCGCTAGGTGGAATCCTGGTCTGCTTTTAGCCCCATATGTATTGAGTATTCAAATCTTGCTACCATTAACTCTGTAACATTTAAAAATTTGCCCCATCTCAAGGAATGACACCAATAATCTTATAATTCACTCCGCTGTTATCTCTCACCTAAACTTCTCTCACCTTGTTGGCCTTCAAACATAGGATACCACCCCTTCTGTGTATCATCAATGAGGCTTTTAGACACATTCACCAAACCAACCTCTCATGTCCACCAAACTGCCAATCCCCCCACTGGCTTCAACTTGCCCATCCAATAAGACTAGACCAGCAACCTCTTTTAATCCATACCAAAAGGTGAAGGAGACCCTATGCCTACAGGGGTTTCCAAGCTTTTCAGCACAAGGGTCACATCGTTCAATTTACAGATATTCTGTTTCATTGTTTCATAAATGAATAATTACAATTTTAATGAATGAATATGTTTTACATCAAGCATTTTTTTTAAAATTAGCATGATATGATTCAGAATAGCAGAGAAAATAGTTCCCATCAGAGTCTCAGTCAGGGTTTCCTCTTACATCGGTGTCCCCATCAAAGTCCCTCTTATGTCAAGATCCACATTGGAGCTTTTCTTTGCATCAGAGTTCCCCCTTACATCAAAGTCCCCATCATAGCTGCCCTATCAGAGTCTGCATCAGAGCCCCCCTAACATCAGAGAATGGTGTAATTGAAACTTTTGATCAGTTGACAAAAGAATTTCCATGGAACCCTAAGTGGTTTTACCAATACTTACATCTCCGTCCTGCTATGCAGGCTCAATTCTCCTCCTCTTCAGTTAGGATGTTGGACAGAGTGCTAAGGGCAATTTTCACGGAGGGCCTAATTTCAGCCACCTATTAAGCCTTATTGGGGAACTTTTGGATAAGTTTCCCTTCGCCTGCAGGGCAAAGTGGGAACAGGATTTCGGGCCAGTTTTCAACCATGCTTGGGAGGCGATTCTCAGGGCCCTCGCTCTTGTCTCACTCTCTCCTTCACACAGGCTAACCCAGCTTTTTAGTCTTTATAGCGTGTACAGGACCCCATAATTTCTGTGTGCTATTAGGCTAAGATCTGACCCAGCATGTCCAAAATGTGGTAATTTGGGGTCTCTGATACACCAACTCTGGCACTGTCCCAATCTTCAGAGTTATTGGGCGGATGTTGTGGGCATGCCTAATGGGCTAATAGATGTTAACATTTTAGTGGATCCACTTATATGCCTATTTTGCTAAAATGACCACTCTGCGCTTAAGTCAGCAGTTTGGATCACTGTTGTGCATGCGCTGTTCGTGGCCCGTTGGCAAATTGCCCTTAAGCGGACTTCTCCACATCCCGTGACCCTTTCCGACTGAATATTAGATCTTAATAGATGTATTTCTTATGAGGCATACTTTTTTCTCAGGAACTCCTTAAAGAGGTTTGAAGCAATTTGGGTACCTTTGTTAGAGCATATGAGTTCTGAAACAAGTTAATCATTAATCCCTTCTAAGCACTTGATCCTACACCTATCTCTAAGTCAGTCAGAGTATTCCAAAACATACACCGTGTCACTTAACTTGCCTATTGCAGTGATGGTTGGGTATGCCTTTTGCGTTTGTTGTGAGTTTATTCCTTTTTTTTCTCTTTAGTTGTATATCCTTTGTTTGGTGTTTTTGTTTTATATTTAGCATATATCTATAACTATAAGCAAAATTAAATAAAATCTGATTTAAAAAAACAAAAAAAATCAGAGTCCCCCTTATATCAGACTCCCCATCCCAAAGTCCCCTTTACATTGTAGTTCCCATCAAAGTCCTCCCCCACATCAGAATCTCTCTTACATCAAGGTCCCCATCAGAGTCTTCCTTACATCAGAGTTCTTCCTTACATTAAGGCCCCAATAATAGCTCCCCCTTACATCAGAGTCCCTTTATATCAGGGTCCCCATCAGATCCCCCTCCCCTTACATCAGAGTCCCTCCTTACAACAGAGTCCCTATCAAAGTCCATCCTTATCTTACACACTTATGTCGCGTACACACGATCGGAATTTCCGACAACAAATGTTCGATGGGAGATTGTTGTTGGAAATTCCGACCATGTGTAGGCTCCATTGGACATTTTTTGTCGGAATTTCCGACAACAAAAATTTGAGAGCTGGTTCTCAAATTTTCCGACAACAAAATCCGTTGTCCGAAATTTGTAAAAAAAATGTACCTGCCTACTCACAAACAAACTGTCCTTTTTTTAATTAAAACACATAGCCAATGATTTTTGTAAATAAATAAACATTTATTAAGGGGTCATAACAAAATAAAGAGGAAGGCAACACTGGATAAACTGGTGAAATTAGCGAGGGCACACATCAACTATTTGACATGCAAAATTGGTAGCCTAAGGAGTCATCTTAATAGGGAGCACAATCAGGTCCAGGACTCCGAGAGATCGGGAACAGCAGCAGGTGACATATATGTCCCCAGGCTGTGGTCTTACCACAGCCTGCGTCTTTTGCCAGACCAGACCGAACCCAGGCCATCACTCTCTTGTCTTCCTTACACGCTTGCTTCCGGGCTATGGCTCTGGTGTTGGAGTTGTGGCAGTTGGTGGAGGAGGTAGAGGAGGAGGAGGATGGTCCAACTCACACAGGTGGGTTTTGCTTGTGATTTCGCCCCTCAACCCCTTAAGCTCCTAAACCCCTTAAGGCCTCAAGAACACTGGGGGGTGTTATGAGAGCCGTAGAAGCCTGCCGAATTAACCCAAGTGCTGACTCCTCCATGCTCCTCCCCTTCCTGGTACTTTTTTGTTGAATGCGGAGGGGAGGGACCTGGGATTCGATCAGGCTACTGGCCCCGGCCACCTCCTGGCTGCCACTTACCCCCACCACCTCCTGGCTGCCACTTTCCCCTGCCACCTCCTGGCTGTCACTTTCCCCTGCCACCTTCTGGCTGCCACTTTCCACAGCCTCCTCCTGGCTGAGGCTTTGCTGTCTATAAAAAAGGGACATAGTTTTAGTTTATTGTTGATCAATCACACACAATTTTGAGAAACCTGTTTAACAATGCTATACCTGATTTAAGCTGGGCTCCTCCACTTCTTCCTGGGTGGAAGGCCCAGGTTGGACGTCAGAAGCCTCAGCTGGGGTGGAAGGAAGAGTGGAAGGAAGGGTTGAGAGTGATGGCCTGATTTCAGTCTGGTCTGACAGAAATCGCAGTCTGTCATAGTACCAGAGCCTGGGGACATAAATGTCATCTGCTGCTGCTTCCGATCTCTGGGAATCCTGGACCTTCTTGTGCTCCCTATTATAAGTGCTCCTCAGGCCACCAATTTTGCACTTCAAATAGTTGATGTCTGCCGTAGGGATCTGCAGCTTCACAAATTCCAGCAATTTATCCAGTGCTGCCTTCCTCTTTAGTCGATTTGTATAAAAGGGGTATTTTGTCTGACACAGACAGGGCAGCTCTCTGTACAAATCGATGAATTGGGGGAGGAAATCATGATCGTTGAATCGATCCATTTTACCTGCAAGACACAACACAAGACAAACCCTAATGTCCGGCTAAACTCTCCTAATCTTGTCCCAATATAGGCCTCAATCTATAAGCAGTATAGTCCCAAGTTAAAATTGTACCATCGTACCTTCCTCTACTCCTTCCTCCGCTCACAGATCGTACGTATGACGCACGCATGTTACGCTTTATATACTCTTCTATCTAGTATATTCCCCTTCTCTTTCGGGGCAGTGGGAGAGCACATGGCGGAGAAAGAACAAGTGCATGAAGACAGCAGCAATGAGGAAAGCCCAGAGCTACGAACGTCCCGATGAGATTTAAGGCCTCAAATATGTCCTTTGTAGAGATGGTGGAGATGGTGGACATCTTGAAGAGAGCTGACTATGATGGGAAGTATGGACCTTACCCAAACCCAAATGTGAGAAGGGCCAAGATCATGGCTAAAGTTGTGAATAGTCTGCACAGGAATTTTGGGGTACGACGATCCAAGGATCAATTGAGTAAACGATGGTCAGACCTGAAATTGAGGGAGCACGATAAGTACAGAAAGATCAGGAAACTGCTTCTAAAAAGTAAGTGTCGTGTGTTCCTATTATTTTTATTACTTTAATACTGCTCCATGTGCTTTTCTTTACTGTTGTACAGTTTAAAATGGCAACTTACAGGTTCGTGGGCACAGTAATCGTTCGTAGTAAACATTGTTTGTTCGCCCACTAATACAATGTTTTTGGCAGATACAGGTTAACTACATTTGTTCAGGCCTATTTGTATGGGTTTGTAACTAGAATGAAATGCAAACTTGATTCAGTGTAAGGAGAGGACACTCAGCAGCTGTTTACACATCTGGACGCAGGAGCACTAGTGTGGGACACCAGAACAAACTTTTTAGGGTGTCCCACACAGGTGCTCCAGTGGATAGTAGGGGTGTCTCCATGTGTGAAACTTGACCAAAAAAGGTAAATATTCCAGCTTGAAGAAGGGGAAAAAATCATGTCTTCAGCTTGGAACTCTGCCAAAACAGCCAATTGGACGACACTTCCAAGCAATGTTTCATATTACTATTTCTGCCGTCAAATATCTGTGTGCTAAGTATACCTTTTTTTATTCACATAAGGGAGAAAAGACTCGGGACATCAGAGGACACCAGGGACCCCCCACTTCCTAAAGAAGGGGAAATCCCCACACCACAACCAGAGGATGTGGAGGAAGTAGAGGTTTATGAAGTGGGTGAAATAGTGACCACAACAGGTGAGTGTCTGAGACCACAGCTTCAAGTAATAGATGTATGCCTGCATATTTATAAGACATGCTGTGTTTTTTTTTTTTTTTAGGTGATGTGGATATTGTGAAAGAAGAAACACATTTCACAAGTGCAAGTGCACAGAACCGCATTGGGGAGATCATGGTGTGCAATAGGGATTTACAGAAGATCAAGGAAGACATCAATGATGTGGAAAAAAGACTCAAAAATATCATTGATGTTTTAGGCAGAATCTAAAACACACCAAATATTTTGAAATTGTTTTATTTTTCTAACTTTTCTAAAAAAATTGGAAAACCAAATTTTGAAGATGCACACAGTATGTCAACATGTGCTATCTGCCATCAGGGGATATCAATGTACACGTTTTGTGGGTGCAACCCCTTCCTCGCAACTAAAGTAGGGGTTGTACCCCTGAAACACGTCCATTGATCCCCCATGATGGGAGCTAGCACATGTTGACCTTACGCATGGGATCAGGAGGAAAATCCCTATTTTGACTCTCAATTCTATGCATCTTCAAAATTTGGCTTTCACAGGGGTGATATCACTCCATCTGATGAAGGCAATATCAACACAGTTTGGACATACTAATGTCTGATATTGCCTTCAATTTATCAAAGTTGAACTTTGTAGGTTCCTGAGTTGTGTATTGTTTTATGGTTTTAAAAACATGCCTGTTTACCACAAAAAAAGGATATTTCTACTGTCCAAAAAAAAAATGTAATTCCAAAAATGTGTTGGTTTGTTCAAAATCCCTTTTCTAAACGCACATGTGAATGTGCACAGAGTAAACATTTTTCTACTCAACAATGTGTGGCTTCTTCTTTCAATGCTCAATAGCAGTTTTTTACTTAAGTTGGTAAAGTAGTGAGTGTACAGCTTGTATAACAGTGTAAATTTGCTGTCCCCTCAAAATAGCTCAACACACAGCCATTATTGTCTAAACCGCTGGCAACAAAAGTGAGTACACCCCTAAGTGAAAATGTCCAAATTGGGCCCAAAGTGTCAATATTTTGTGTGGCCACCATTATTTTCCAACACTGCCTTAACTCTCTTGGACATGGAGTTCACCAGAGCTTCACAGGTTGGCACTGAAGTCCTCTACCACTCCTCCATGTCAACATCACGGAGCTGGTGGATGTTAGAGACCTTGCGCTCCTCTACCTTCCATTTGAGCATACCCCACAGATGTTCAATAGGGTTTAGGTCTGGAGACATGCTTGGCCAGTCCACCACCTTTACCCTCAGCTTCTTTAGCAAGGCAGTGGTCATCTTGGAGGTGTGTTTGGGGTCATTTTCATGTTGTAATACTGCCCTGGGGGCTCAGTCTACAAAGAGAGGGAATCATGCTCTGCTTCAGTATGTCACAGTACATGTTGGCATCATGGGCGGATCCAGAAAAGAGGGGCACTGCCAGAAAATCAGTTTATTTTTGTGGGCAATTTATCGGGGAAACAGCTAGTGTTGGCGCTTCAATCATCCCAGCACCATGGTTGTTACAGTGTTAGGATGATTGAAGCGCATTATTTTCTATAATTACATTGTAATATAAAATGAAATAGTTCAACTCACCATAATGCAGAATCAGTGGGAGCCCTGAGTGTGTCACTTGCCACGTCACCTGCCACACGTTGCGGAATGTCACTTGCCACGTCGCCTGCCACACCTTGTGGATTGTCACTTGCCTGCCACCAGATGCAGATTGTCACTTGCCACGTCGCCTGCCACACCTTGCGGATTGCCACTTGCTACGTCACCTGCCACACCTTGTGAATTGTCACTTGCCACGTCACCTGCCACACCTTGCGGATTGCCACGTCACCTGCCACACCTTGTGAATTGTCACTTGCCACGTCACCTGCCACACCTTGCGGATTGCCACTTGCCACGTCACCTGCCACACCTTGCGGATTGCCACTTGCCACGTCACCTGCCACACATTGTGGATCGTCACTTGCCACGTCACTTGCCACACATTGTGTATTGTCACTTGCCACGTTACCTGCCACATCTTGTGGATTGTCACTTGCCTGTTGAGGTGTTTTGGTTGTCTCTTGCTGTGTCCCAGACTCCCAGACTGAGTCAGGCAGCAGAGAGATAATGTAATCTCTCTGCTGCCTGCCCACTGAGGGCGGAAGTTACTGCAGGGATGCAGGGCTGGCGGAGAAGTGTATACTGTATGTATTGTAACAGGGGCGGCGCCGCTCCAGGCTGTGTCACACTGTCACGTCGGTCGGCTCTGAGAGACTCCAGTCTGACCTCCGACGTGACGCCGTGACTCACTCACTTACTGCAGTGTGAGTGTGACTGACCGTGACGTCACTGGTTGCTAACGCCAGGGCCGCCTGGCGTCTAGCAACGAGTGCAGAGCAGGGAAGAGGCTCCACCCACCTATCCTTCCTTCAGTGTCAGTGACCGCCGCCGCCGCCCGTACGTACCACACGCGAGTCTCTCTCTCGGCGCCGCTGATCGGCACATGTGAGAGAGAGACTCGGGCCGGCAGCGGAGCGCAGGAGACAATTACATTCAGAGTGTGTGTGCTATTATTTGGGGGGGGCAATTGCCCTGTTGCCCCCCCCTGGATCCGCCCCTGGTTGGCATTCATGATTTCCTCAATGAACTTTAGCTCCCCAGTGCCGGTAGCACTCATGCAGCCCCAGACCATGACACTCCCACCACCATGCTTGACTCTAGGCAAGACACACTTGTTTTTGTACTCATCACCTGGTTGCTGCCACACACGCTTTACACCATCTGAGCCAAATAAGTTTATCTTGGTCTCATCAGACCACAGAACATTGTTCCAGTAATCCATGTCCTTATATATAAAACACAAAGCGCTGTGATGCTAAATAGCTGATAATTACACATAAAACCAAGTGAGGCTGCTATCAAAAGAGAGTGTTTTCAGAGTCACTTAAAAAGAATAAATAATGATATTTGAAGTGCTTCACAATGTGCATGAAAATGAATATATAAGAATAAATATAAATAGTCAAATAAATCCAGCGGTGAGTAAAAATTCCTATAAAATCCAGCAATCAAAATAGTGTAAAATTATAAAAAATTAGTGACACCAAATGTGTAAAAAATTCACATAAAAAATCCACATAAAAATAAATATATAGGGATGTATTCAGAAGGTTCAATTATACAGGTGTAGAATCCTGATTGGTATAGAGCTTTTGATCACTAGCAAAGTTGTTTAAAAACACTTGCTTAATTAAGGTGCTCATTGATAGTACCAATGTGTTTTTTGCTTCTATTCACAACCAATGTCAGAATCATAAACAGGCAGATAAGAGAAAAAAAACCAATCATTGTGCAATAGTTAGGATACCAAGGTACACAGGCAAACTTCAATCCACTCACGTGTGCCTTATAATGATAAGGCATATGCAGGTTTTACTATAGCAGTCAGCCGCCTTAGACAGGAGTAGATTCAGTGCAGTACACTGTGTGAAACTGCTGATCTGCACAGAGCTTCCTTGGCTCCTCCCACGCGTTACATCACAGTCACGTGACTTTTTCAAGGATAATACAAGCTCTGACGGACTCAGCTTTATAGCACAACAGCAGAGTGGTTGCCATGGCTACAGCATGAGTTTGTCATCATTCTGCTTCCTGCATAAACTTCAATCCTGTTAAAACCTACTTTTATTAGACATGTAATTCATATGAATATCGTTGGTTTATCAAAACCACGATTCAATGTGTAAAAAACGCAGTGTGTAAAAAGTAAAAAATATATATATTGATATCTCTAATCACGTTTAATTCTTCAACTCCCTCCAGTGGTCACAATTGGTATAACATCTCACAGAGGGAGTATATGGCAAAGCATTGTCTCTAATGGTTTTGATAATTGACCAGTGCCCCATGATATCACAAAAATGGGGTATCCACATGCTCTGCTCATAAATGTATGGAAAACGGAGTAAACAAGATGACATGATATATATATATATATATATATATATATATATATATATATATATATATATATATATATATATATATATATATATATATATATATATATATATAAAATATACATATATAAAATTAAAATAAGATATGATATAAGAAATAGGGAAATAATATTAAAATATAAAATTAAAATCTAAAAATTCCATGATAGAATATTGCAAAAATGGATGATGACCATTATTTATATGCTAGAACTGAACCAAATATTGCCACTCAGAAAAAACTGGTATTGGACAAATAATGAGAATATTGGACCAAAAAATAAATAAAAATAAAAAATAAAAAATATTAAAATAAAATATATACCATAAAAATATATATATATATAAATCTGAAAAACCTCTAAAAATCAGAAATAAAACAATTCAGGTCGAATTCAATGTTCAAACCATGGGGTTCTAATGTACCCATCTGGAATATCCATTTGGATTCATTCTTGCTGAGTTCCCTCACTTTATGGGAACCCCTCCAATGAGCCTTATACTTTTGAATAGCCCAGAATTGGAGACCCCTAGGGTCTCTATTATGATACCTATCAAAATGTTTTGAAACACTGTGTTTTGGATAGCCTTTTCTAATGTTCTGGATATGCTCTCTTATTCTCTTCCACATTGATCGCTTCGTTCTGCCAATGTATTGGAGGGAGCAGGAGCACTGTAAAGCATATACCACCCCCTCAGTCCTGCAAGATATAAAATCCTTTATTTCAAATTCTTGTCCAGTATTTGTTGAAGAAAATTTCTGACATCTGTATCCATTTTGATTAGTATTTATGCAGGCATAACACCTTTTACAGGGATAGAATCCTTTACCCTGAAAAAAGGTTAAATCAGTTATTCTCTTGAGTGGGTTGGGTACATTTTTAGCTATGATGTCCCTTAGAGTTGGAGCTCGTCTATAAATGAATCTCGGTTTTTCTTGGAGTATATTTGCCAAAGTAGTATCAGTTTTTAAAATAGACCAATGTCTTTTTATAATCCTCTCCATCCTCCTGTGTTGTATACTGAAGTCCATTATCAGAGGTATGTCATCTGTTTTATCATTTACCTTGATTTTATCTTGGATCAGCGCTTCTCTTGAGGTTTGATTGACTTCTGTTATTATTTCTTCTATAAAACATTTATTGTACCCTTTTTCTTCAAACCTCTTACCTATCCACTGAGCTTGTTTAAGATAGTCATTATTTTCTGAACAATTTCTCCGTAAGCGAATAAACTGGCCCTTCGGAATTGATTAACCATGGCTCATAGTGGCAACTCGTTACTGGTATATAGCTGTTCCTTTCCACCGGTTTGAAGAAAGTTTTTGTGCTGATGATATTGGCTGTTAGTTCTATTTCAAGATCAAGGAACTGGATTTTAGTCTCACTAATTTGATGTTCAAGTTTAATACTTTTTTGGTTCATATTCAAACGTTGGAAAAAGGATCTTAAACTCAGTTCATCACCCTTCCAAATAAAAATACAATCGTCTATGAATCTTTTATATAGAACCAGTTCCTTTGGAGTATTTAAAAAGATGGCATCCTCCTCCCATTTTGCCATGAATATGTTGGCTACACTTGGGGCATATTTAGCTCCCATCCCAATACCCGTTAGTTGTCGAAAATAATTGTCATTATACCAGAAGTAGTTATGTTGAATACCAAAGGCCAGGCTTCTAAGAAGAAATCTTTTCTGTTTAGAAATGAGATGGCTGAATGAATCCATGGCCCATTTAGATGCTTCTATTGCATCGCTATGTTCAATTATTGTGTACAGTGAAGCAACATCAGCAGTTGCTAACAGATATCTTCCATTAGGGTCCAGGGTCAGAGATTTTAATATTTGTAATAAATGTTTGGTATCACGTAGATAAGCTTTAGTGTTAGGTACTAGGGGTTGCAAGAATTTGTCCACATATTCCCCTAGTCTTGCATTGATCGATTGAATCCCATTAATGATGGGTCTTCCTGGTGGTGCCTCAGCATTCTTGTGGATCTTCGGGATGGTGTAAATGATTGGAACTCTACATGTATCCGGTACTAAATATCTAGATTCTTTTTTGGATAGAATATTTTTGTTGATTCCTTTTTGAATCAAAGAGGACAGATCTCGTTTGTATTCTCTAGTAGGATTGCTACTGAGTTTCAGATATGTGTTATTATCGTTAAGTTGTCCCATCAGTTCCTGGTGGTAGTATTCCTTTGTTATTACTACAATGGCGCCCCCTTTGTCCGCCAGTCTAATTATAATATCTTTATTTGCTTCCAATTGTTTTATACCTTGTTGTATATGCTGGGATTCCGAGATTCTACTAAACTTGAGTTGTTCCAGGTCTTTGATCACCATTTTTTTAAACACCTCAATATGTTCATTATTTGTAGAGGGTGGTTTGAATAGTGACTTATTTCTTAAATCACTATGCTGTACTCCTCTGCCAAGTTCCACTCCTTTGTTCAATGTAGATGGTGGTCTGGATAATAAGTATTTCTTGATATTCAATTTCCTGGTGTATTTTTGTATGTCAATATACATCTGGAATTTGTCCAGATTCTTTTTTGGTGCATATTTAAGGCCTTTGTCCAGTGTGATTAATTCCGCTCGTGTGAGCTCTTTGCCGCTGAGGTTGTAGATGCCTTCCCCTAGTACTCTCTTTTTCTTTTGGGTTTGCCATCCTGCTCTGCATCCCCTTTTATGGTGTTTGGACTTCTTTCTCTGTTTGTATATTCCTGTAGGGGTGGGGGATCTTCGTTTCTGCGGAAATCTAAAAAAGATCTTGACTGTTCTTCCTCTATGTAATTTCTAAGAGGCTCGTATCTATTGGTGGTAGGCAATGGGCTCCTCCTATCAGGATATCTGTATTGGTCGTATTCTCTGGTCCCATTCCTATTACCATTGGACTGGTGGTCTCGAGATTCACCATTGCTCTGTTGATAGTCCCTATGATCTCTCCTATCCTGATCATACCGATAATCCCTTGGCTGATCCCTATGAGGTTGTTGGTAGGAGTTTCTGGGGTCATTTCTGGAATTATATTGATTTTCTCTTGGTTCAGTTCTAGGTGAATGTTGATAGTATCCTTGTTCCCCATACCTGGGGTACCTGCCATTTTCCACCTGATCATATTGCGATTCATTACCTGATTGGTGCGATCTTGATTGATTGTAGGGTGGATAGTGGGGTTTGTTTGGTCTTTTATTGGCATTATTTTTCCAGTAAGGTCTTCTTGGTGATTTATTTTTTGTTTTGTTCCTCCACCAAGGTTTTGGTGTTCTTGATCCATTGTCATGTGTGTTACTTTGTTCCCATTGTTTCTGTTGGTTATATCTTGGGGTTTCTGGTGTCCTGGATCTCCTTTCTGGAGTCCTATAATATGTATTTCTCCTGGGGCTCAATATCCTCACCTCTCTATCTGGTGATGAGGCTATAGACCCAGTTTTACCTTGTTTGGCATTGATTTGCCAATTGAAAACCTGTTCTAACTGATAATCATTGGTATCTCTGAGGTATTTTCTCTTTTTCCTTTGTTTCAATTCAACATCTTTCTGTTCTAACACTTTATTCAGTTGTTGAGTTAGTGATGAAAAAGGTGCTGTCTCTTTAAAAGGGTCCAGTATGGTTTTGCATTCAGCAATTTGCTGGTTAATCATGTTTAATTTCCTTTGTTTCCTTTTTAAGGCAAAATGTACTAGATCCAGACCTTTATCGTTAAAAAATTTATACCACTCATTAGTTGCGTCTTGATCTGTCAAACCATCACAGATAGGTACATCCCATCTCAATCTTCTCGGGACAATTTTATCTTTAATGTATTGTTCATGAGCAGCTATGTCCCACCATAGGCTCACCTTTTTTTCCATTAGGTGGCCGAATTTCCTAAAATTGGTGTCTAAATCACCCTTATCGGTGCTAGGTGCAGTGGAAAAAACATTTTCCAAATTAATTGTGCGTTTTTCAATAAAATCAAAAATATCCATCACTGCAGCTATATGTGAAAAAACTGAAAAATAAGTGGAAAAAATATATATAAAACACAAAGCGCTGTGATGCTAAATAGCTGATAATTACACATAAAACCAAATGAGGCTGCTATCAAAAGAGAGTGTTTTCAGAGTCACTTAAAAAGAATAAATAATGATATTTGAAGCGCTTCACAATGTGCATGAAAATGAATATATAAGAATAAATATAAATAGTCAAATAAATCCAGCGGTGAGTAAAAATTCCTATAAAATCCAGCAATCAAAATAGTGTAAAATTTATAAAAAATTAGTGACACCAAATGTGTAAAAAATTCACATAAAAAATCCACATAAAAATAAATATATAGGGATGTATTCAGAAGGTTCAATTATACAGGTGTAGAATCCTGATTGGTATAGAGCTTTTGATCACTAGCAAAGTTGTTTAAAAACACTTGCTTAATTAAGGTGCTCATTGATAGTACCAATGTGTTTTTTGCTTCTATTCACAACCAATGTGAGAATCATAAACAGGCAGATAAGAGAAAAAAACCAATCATTGTGCAATAGTTAGGATACCAAGGTACACAGGCAAACTTCAATCCACTCACGTGTGCCTTATAATGATAAGGCATATGCAGGTTTTACTATAGCAGTCAGCCGCCTTAGACAGAACAGCTATATACCAGTAACGAGTTGCCACTATGAGCCATGGTTAATCAACATTCCGAAGGGCCAGTTTATTCGCTTACGGAGAAATTGTTCAGAAAATAATGACTATCTTAAACAAGCTCAGTGGATAGGTAAGAGGTTTGAAGAAAAAGGGTACAATAAATGTTTTATAGAAGAAAAAATAACAGAAGTCAATCAAACCTCAAGAGAAGCGCTGATCCAAGATAAAATCAAGGTAAATGATAAAACAGATGACATACCTCTGATAATGGACTTCAGTATACAACACAGGAGGATGGAGAGGATTATAAAAAGACATTGGTCTATTTTAAAAACTGATACTACTTTGGCAAATATACTCCAAGAAAAACCGAGATTCATTTATAGACGAGCTCCAACTCTAAGGGACATCATAGCTAAAAATGTACCCAACCCACTCAAGAGAATAACTGATTTAACCTTTTTTCAGGGTAAAGGATTCTATCCCTGTAAAAGGTGTTATGCCTGCATAAATACTAATCAAAATGGATACAGATGTCAGAAATTTTCTTCAACAAATACTGGACAAGAATTTGAAATAAAGGATTTTATATCTTGCAGGACTGAGGGGGTGGTATATGCTTTACAGTGCTCCTGCTCCCTCCAATACATTGGCAGAACGAAGCGACCAATGTGGAAGAGAATAAGAGAGCATATCCAGAACATTAGAAAAGGCTATCCAAAACACAGTGTTTCAAAACATTTTGATAGGTATCATAATAGAGACCCTAGGGGTCTCCAATTCTGGGCTATTCAAAAGTATAAGGCTCATTGGAGGGGTTCCCATAAAGTGAGGGAACTCAGCAAGAATGAATCCAAATGGATATTCCAGATGGGTACATTAGAACCCCATGGTTTGAACATTGAATTCGACCTGAATTGTTTTATTTCTGATTTTTAGAGGTTTTTCAGATTTATATATATATATTTTTATGGTATATATTTTATTTTAATATTTTTTATTTTTTATTTTTATTTATTTTTTGGTCCAATATTCTCATTATTTGTCCAATACCAGTTTTTTCTGAGTGGCAATATTTGGTTCAGTTCTAGCATATAAATAATGGTCATCATCCATTTTTGCAATATTCTATCATGGAATTTTTAGATTTTAATTTTATATTTTAATATTATTTCCCTATTTCTTATATCATATCTTATTTTAATTTTATATATGTATATTTTATATATATATATATATATATATATATATATATATATATATATATATATATATATATATATATCATGTCATCTTGTTTACTCCGTTTTCCATACATTTATGAGCAGAGCATGTGGATACCCCATTTTTGTGATATCATGGGGCACTGGTCAATTATCAAAACCATTAGAGACAATGCTTTGCCATATACTCCCTCTGTGAGATGTTATACCAATTGTGACCACTGGAGGGAGTTGAAGAATTAAACGTGATTAGAGATATCAATATATATATTTTTTACTTTTTACACACTGCTTTTTTTACACATTGAATCGTGGTTTTGATAAACCAACGATATTCATATGAATTACATGTCTAATAAAAGTAGGTTTTAACAGGATTGAAGTTTATGCAGGAAGCAGAATGATGACAAACTCATGCTGTAGCCATGGCAACCACTCTGCTGTTGTGCTATAAAGCTGAGTCCGTCAGAGCTTGTATTATCCTTGAAAAAGTCACGTGACTGTGATGTAACGCGTGGGAGGAGCCAAGGGAGCTCTGTGCAGATCAGCAGTTTCACACAGTGTACTGCACTGAATCTGCTCCTGTCTAAGGCGGCTGACTGCTATAGTAAAACCTGCATATGCCTTATCATTATAAGGCACACGTGAGTGGATTGAAGTTTGCCTGTGTACCTTGGTATCCTAACTATTGCACAATGATTGGTTTTTTTCTCTTATCTGCCTGTTTATGATTCTCACATTGGTTGTGAATAGAAGCAAAAAACACATTGGTACTATCAATGAGCACCTTAATTAAGCAAGTGTTTTTAAACAGCTTTGCTAGTGATCAAAAGCTCTATACCAATCAGGATTCTACACCTGTATAATTGAACCTTCTGAATACATCCCTATATATTTATTTTTATGTGGATTTTTTATGTGAATTTTTTACACATTTGGTGTCACTAATTTTTTATAATTTTACACTATTTTGATTGCTGGATTTTATAGGAATTTTTACTCACCGCTGGATTTATTTGACTATTTATATTTATTCTTATATATTCATTTTCATGCACATTGTGAAGCGCTTCAAATATCATTATTTAATCCATGTCCTTAGTCTGCTTGACCTCATCAAACTGTGGGTTTTCTTGTGCATCATCTTTAGAAGAGGCTTCCTTCTGGGACAACAGCCATGCAGACCAATTTGATACAGTGTGCGGCGTATGGTCTGAGCACTGACAGGCTGACCCCCCACCCCTTCAACCTCTGCAGCAATGCTGGCAGCACTCATACATCTATTTCCCAAAGACAACCTCTGGATATGATGCTGAGAATGTGCACTCAACTTCTTTGGTCAACCATGGTGAGGCTGGTTCTGAGTGGAACCTGTCAGAGAGTTCTTTGCCATGAGGTGCCATGTTGAACTTCAAGTGACCAGTATGAGAGAGTGAGAGCGATAACACCAAATTTAACACACCTGCTCCCCATTCAGGCCTGAGACCTTGTAACACTAATGAGTCACATGACACCGGGGAGGGAAAATGGTAATGGGCCCAATTTGGACATTTTCACTTAAGGGTGTACTCACTTTTGTTGTCAGCAGTTTAGACATTAATGGCTTGTGTTGAGTTATTTTGAGGGGACAGCAAATTTACACGGTTATACAAGCTGTACACTCACTACTTTACATTGCAGCAAAGTGTCATTTCTTTAGTGTTGTCACATGAAAAGATAGAATAAAATATTTACAAAAATGTGAGGGGTGTACTCACTTTTGTGAGATACTGTCCATACAGTATTGTACATTCAGTCCCTGTCCTTACAATGTAAGGTCCCTAATTCACATTCTTACACATAGTAAGGCCAATTTAGACAGGAGCCAATTAACCTCCCAACATGTATTTAGGGTGTGGGAGGGAACCAACATAGGCAAAAGGAGAACATGCAAACTCCAGGCAGTTAGTGTCATAGTTGGGTTTGGAACCCACAGCCCTAGTGCTGCGAAGTGGAATTGCTAACCACTTAGCCACTGTGGTGCCCTATTAGACTTAAAAATGGGCAAAATTAATTTGCAGAATTCATCACCTATAAAGTTCAATAGTGTTCAGGGAATGTGAGCAAGTTCCAAACCTTATTTTAACTGTTCAGAGAATGTCCCTCAAACCAAACCCAAGCACATTTATCATATATCATATACAGTACTTACCTCTGTTCTAAAGAGCCTGATATTTGTTTCCTTTTGCAAACAAATTTTTCAATCATACCGACTTGGTATAATCTCAGTGTTGTAGTGAGAAATGCTACAATGAATCCCTTTAAAGCCCAACTCGAGGTGCCATCCTTTTGAGGTTTAGAGGGCTTGGAGGGTTCAGATGCTGTTTACTTTATAGTAACATAATATTTTCTTTCCTCTAACATGCAGAAATGATGTCCATGGGGGCCGCAACTACTGCCAGAGCTATGCTGTCTGATAAATTCGAGAGCCCATAGAAGAAATCAAATATTACATTACTACAAGGAAGAGGTAAACAGCTTCAAAGCCTTTTATACCTGACCAAAGGATGGTCTCTGAAGTTGGGCTTTAAGCAAGGTTGAGCCGTTGATGGTTTCTCAATGAAAAAAAAAAATTTCTACTGTAGGCGATGCCTCAGCTGTGACTTGCATTTCAGCGCAGACTTCAGAGAAAAGCAGTGAGCCAATCACACATGCAAGTAATGAGATTTCTGGGTGCATTATGTAGACCAACGATGTATCAAGCACCTCCAGGCTATCTTATTGCAACATTTAGTGACGTTTTAATTTTTTTGTCAATTTAAAAAAAATGACAGCACCTGCAGGTGATTGAAATGGAAAGGTTATTTTTAATCCTTAGCATTAAAGATAAAATAGCTTTGAAGCAAATATATATATATATATATATATACAGTGCCTTGCGAAAGTATTCGGCCCCCTTGAACTTTTCAACCTTTTGCCACATTTCAGGCTTCAAACATAAAGATATAAAATTTTAATTTTTTTGTGAAAAATCACCAACAAGTGGGACACAATTGTGAAGTGGAACGAAATCTATTGGATATTTTAAACTTTTTTAGCAATTAAAAAACTGAAAAGTGGTGCGTGCAAAATTATTCGGCCCCTTTACTTTCAGTGCAGCAAACTGACTCCAGAAGTTCAGCGAGGATCTCTGAATGATCCAATGTTCTCCTAAATGACTGATGGTGATAAATAGAATCCACCTGTGTGTAATCAAGTCTCTGTATAAATGCACCTGCTCTGTGATAGTCTCAGGGTTCTGTTGAAAGCGCAGAGAGCATCATGAAGACCAAGGAACACACCAGGCAGGTCCGTAATACTGTTGTGGAGAAATTTAAAGCCGGATTTGGATACGAAAAGATTTCCCAAGCTTTAAACATCCCAAGGAGCACTGTGCAAGCGATCATTTTGAAATGGAAGGAGTATCAGACCACTGCAAATCTACCAAGACCTGGCTGTCCCTCTAAACTTTCAGCTCAGACAAGGAGAAGACTGATCAGAGATGCAGCCAAGAGGCCCATGATCACTCTGGATGAACTGCAGAGAACTACAGCTGAGGTGGGAGAGTCTGTCCATAGGACAACAATCAGTCGTACACTGCACAAATCTGGCCTTTATGGAAGAGTGGCAAGAAGAAAGCCATTTCTCAAAGATATCCATAAAAAGTCTCGTCTATAGTTTGCCACAAGCCACCTGGGAGACACACCAAACATGTGGAAGAAGGTGCTCTGGTCCGATGAAACCAAAATCAAACTTTTTGGCCACAATGCAAAACGATATGTTTGGCGTAAAAGCAACACAGCTCATCACACTCAACACACCATCCCCACCGTGAAACATGGTGGTGGCAGCATCATGGTTTGGGCCTGCTTTTCTTCAGCAGGGACAGGGAAGATGGTTAAAATTGAGGGGAAGATGGATGCAGCCAAATACAGGACCATTCTGGATGAAAACCTGTTGGAGTCTGCAAAAGACCTGAAACTGGGACGGAGATTTATCTTCCAACAAGACAATGATCCCAAACATACAGCAAAATCTACAAAGGAAAGGTTCACAAATAAACGTATCCAGGTGTTAGAATGGCCAAGTCAAAGTCCAGACCTGAATCCAATCGAGAATCTGTGGAAAGAGCTGAAAACTGCTGTTCACAAAGCTCTCCATCCAACCTCACTGAGCTCGAGCTGTTTTGCAAGGAAGAATGGGCAAGAATTTCAGTCTCTCGATGTGCAAAACTGATAGAGACATACCCCAAGCGACTTGCAGTTGTAATCGCAGCAAAAGGTGGCTCTACAAAGTATTAACGCAAGGGGGCCGAATAATTTTGCACGCCCCACTTTTCATTTTTTTATTAGTTAAAAAAAGTTTCAAAAATCCAAAAGATTTCGTTCCACTTCACAATTGTGTCCCACTTGTTGGTGATTCTTCACAAAAAATAAAAATTTTATATCTTTATGTTTGAAGCCTGAAATGTGGCAAAAGGTTGAAAAGTTCAAGGGGGCCGAATACTTTCGCAAGCCACTGTATATATATAAAAAATGATAATTATTATTGCTGCTGTTGTTGTTATTATTATCACTGTATTATATATATATATATATATATATATATATATATATATATATATATATATATATATATATATATATATATATATATATATATATATATATATATATATATATTTTTTTTTTTTTTTTTTTTTCCCTAACAAAAAATACATTTTCCTATAATAGAGTTTTTTTAATTCGAGTAGCGCTTCAAAGTAATTCAATGATAAACAATAGGTCAGACACACAATTTTTCTATACCATGGAGGTACCTGTTACTATTGACTTTTTTGCTGCTGAGGTCTGGTGGGTGGAAGCAATATTGATTTTTTCTGCATGTACTTATCCTTTATATGACTTTTTAAAGATTTTGGATAGGCTTGGGGAAAGTTACAAGTCTAAACATAGTTTTATTTACTTTTGTGTAGAGAAGGTAAAATATTAAGCTCTACTATGCGTTTGTTTCTTTCTATGACCCCTTCACCTCCACGGCCTGTGACACCAGGACAAGAAATGGAGAAAATGATTATCACTAGAGGAAGAAATACTAATATCTTACTCTATCCAGTTAAAAAAAATGTTTTGGCTGGAGTTGGGTTTTCAACTAGACAATATTAAATAGTAATTTTAGGCCTAAACTTACTAGAGACAAGCTGCACAGTCTGCGAAAATAGATACTGCAGAGAATAGGGCAGCATAAAACTGGCCAGCAACAGGACAGTTTTAAGCAGATCAGGGATAACAAGGCTGGTGTATGCCTAACATTTATTTTATCTATGGGGATATTTGTGGTGTGATGAATGTAAATGATGCAATGGAAGGTGGTTTAGGTGCACACCATTCTTCCAGTTAGTTTTAGTGCTCAAACAGCTAGAAGTCAGAATTAAAATAAAAATCCCTAACTGTAACAATGATAAATGATGTGGAGCCAACATGTCAGCTGAGGGAATACTTAAATAATGTCTCAAGCAGTCTTATACCAGAAGGGCATCAACCCAAAAATTACAACAAAAGAAAGAAAAAAGGGGGGTGTTCTAAGGTGATCCACCAGTATATTAGTAATACATCAGAGACAATGGAATAGATAAAAGTATCAACATACAACATTTTATTACAAATCTAAAAGAAAATCAAAACACAAAAGTGCAAAAGTAAATTAATTTACACACAAAACCGGATGTAATATGTATCGAGTCATTTGATGCGTTTTGCGGTTGTTGCCGTTTCTTCAGAAAATGTACTCATACAAGATAGATATTCACTGTAAAACATCCTATAACTATAATTGGAAAAAAAAAAGGAATATATATACATAATTTCCCCTTAATTTCGATTGTAGATATAGGATGTTTTACAGTGGATATCTGTCTTGTATGAGTAAATATTCTGAAGAAGCGGCAGCAACCATGTCAAATGTGTCAAATGACTCGATACATATGACAGCAATTCGGTTTTGTGTGTAAATTAATTTAGTTTTGCACTTTTATGTTTTTTTTAAAAATATTTGTAATGCAAATTTAGTGTGTTGATACTTTTATCTATTCAATTGTCTCTGATGTATTACTAATATACCAGTGGGTCACCCTAGAACACCCTTCCCCCCCTTTTTTCTTTCTGTTGTAGAAATCCCTTATTGCCCTTAATTCCTCTCTGCAGTTTGTCAGATTTCCCAGCAACAGCTTCTAATACATTAAAACTATGGCTTCTCTCCCCCACCCTGGCTTTTTTTATAGTGAGGGAGTTGCACATAACATAACCCCCAATATTTGATCTTCTAAGTCAGTTTGAGTTCAAAGGCACTTTCAGTATATTATTGCAAAAAATTTGAGCAGTGGCATTAGCTGGGCAGATCTGCAAATTCTAACCATCTCGCCTCCAACCCAGTGCTGGTCTGAACCTGAATCTCACCCCTACTGCCATCTTCCTGAGATGAGAAAGAGGGACAGTACCAAAAGTAATGCAAAAGTGGGCATAACTTGTTTGTTAACCTACATAAGTCATTCAAATTTCACTTGTTGGCAGAGTAACTATTCATCTATAGTAACTTTTCTTTTTTTTTTAATTTTCATTGCAGGTAAATAATGGATTCCAAGCAGAAGCAATGCTCTGCCCCTGAGTTTCACTCACTGCCGACTTGCTGTCGCAGTTGATGGTCTGCGTTGTTTGACTTCAATGATGGTTCCCCTTCTTTAAACTTCTTCATCCATCTGCGCACATTGCTCTTGTCCATGGTGTCATCTCCACATTGTGTCCATACACATTATGTAGCCTTCTGTGGATATAAGCCCGCACCCCTCCTTCACCAACAACTTTATGACAGATCATTGCTTCTCAGTGCCGGGACAAGGTCATCTGGTGCCCAGGGCAAAGATGGAAAACTGTGCCCCCCCCAGCCGCTGTGAAAGCTACAACGCCTACAGACGATGGGATCTATACTGGGCATTTGTTAAATACTAGTATTGGCGGCGATCAGTGACTTAGGCGTGGTTCACAACTTTTCACGCCCCATTCAGTACAATGACACCGTCCTAATCGGAGCGACAGGACACAGCACATCAGGGCACAGGTCACAGTACATCAGGGCACAGCACATCAGGGCACTGCACATCAGGGCACATCAGGGCACAGCACATCAGGGCACTGCACATCAGGGCACATCAGGGCACAGCACATCAGGGCACAGCACATCAGGGCACAGGTCACAGTACATCAGGGCACAGCACATCAGGGCTCTGCACATCAGGGCACAGCACATCAGGGCACAGGTCACAGTACATCAGGGTACAGAGCCCAGCACATCAGGGTACAGCACATCAGGCCACATCAGGGTACAGCACATCAGGGCACAGCACATCAGGGTACAGAGCCCAGCACATCAGGTCACAGTACCTCAGGGCACACAACATTAAGGCACAGCACATCGGGGCACAAGGCACATCGGGGCACATAGGACATCAGGGCACATAGCACATTAGGGCACATCTGGGCACATAGCACATCAGGGCACAGGACACATAGCACATCAGGGCACGGGGCACATCAGGGCACAGCACATCAGGGTACAGAGCACATCAGGGCACAATACATCACGGTACAGGGCACAGCACATCAGGGCACATGGCACATCAGGGCACATGGCACATCGGGGCACATCAGGGCACGGAGCACATCAGGGCACGGAGCACATCAGGGCACATAATGGCACATGATGGGGCACGTGGCACATTATGGGGCATATCAGGGCACATCATGGGGCACATCATGGGGCACGTCAGGGCACATCATGGGGCACATCAGGGCACATCATGGGGCACGTCAGGGCACATTATGGGGCACGCCAGGGCACATTATGGGACACATCAGGGCACATCATGGGGCACATCAGGGCACATCATGGGGCACGTCAGGGCACATCAGGGCACATCATGGGGCACATCAGGGCACATCATGGGGCACATCAGGGCACATCATAGGGCACATACCACATTAAGTGTGGCACATTGTTTACTAGCCTGTATGCAGAGCAGCGCTGGAGGCATCTGTGATAAGTTCTCTCTCTCATGTCACGCTGCTCCCCGGCGGCCCCTCCTCTCTTCTCGTCCATCCCAGATGATGTCACAAGCAAATAGGGAAAGGACGAGAAGAGAGGAGGGGCCGCTGGGGAGCAGCGTGACATGAGAGAGAGAACTTATCACAGATGCTTCCTGCGCTGCTCTGCATGCATCTCAATTTACCCGTCAGGCGCCAGCTGTCGGCGATTGACGGGTAGATCCTCCAATGTGGGATAGAAACCCTGATAGGGAAGTGAGAGGCGGGGCGGGGCTGGTCTCAGGCTTGTGTCGGGTGCAGGAGCGCACTCGGCACATGTTAAAAATTATCAATTTTCGCGCGGCCGGTGTTGTAAACTCTGCATAGGTAGTAGGAATTTTTACAACACTGGTTCACTGGCGCTTCTATTGCACCCCTCTTCCTTCATTAAATGGTCCCGCCCAGGGCATCCGCCCCCCCCCTTTGTACCGGCCCTGTTGCTTCTGCTTGGAATCCATTGTTTACCTGCAATGAAGAAGAAGAAGGGTTACTATAGAAGAAGAGTAACTCTGCCAACATGTGAAATTTGCCTTCCATCTCCCCAGATACTTGGACCATGAAAAATTGATGTGCTAAAATATATTTGTTCACCGATACTTTTCCTTTATAAATGCTTTTCAAAATAACAAATGCAATAATATAGCAATTGTATGAAAGTTTTAGGGTAGTACAACTTTTTGATTATTTAAACGATTTTTTATAGACATACATACCAAGACCAAGAAGAAGGACAACTAAAGAAGAAAAAGGGAGAGAAAAAGTTGGGACCTATGCATGTCTTAGACTATATGTGAAGACTCTTCCAAGTTATTAAATTCAGATGTTTTCAGTGAAGGGTACTGTAAATGTTACATACAAAACATTTCAAATATTTGTGTGATTCCATTCCTGTGGTAACTGTTTGGGAAGACCCTACCATGGTATGATTTGGTGTGGAGGAATTGGAGTGGCATGCACAAAAAATCCTGACCTCAACCCTATTGAACAGAGGGAGTGTTGCCTCACTTTGGAGAGATTTCCTCTTACTTCCTATTGAGACTGTAGGATGGCAAGTAATTGTAAATCCCCCAAATGAGACACAGATGGCAAAAACAAACTTACTGGGTTTAAACCCCATACTGTCAAAACCTTAAATGAATAACTCAAAAAGTTACCTTTAATAAACATTTGCATACTTTTCTTTCCATTCTGAGTTTAGATTAAGTATGAGTTTATGTTCGCTGTCAATCTGTCCAGTGATTTGTACAATCTAACGACCTAAGAGATTGAAAGCAAGTGTCAAAAACTGCCTGAAGGCACCTTTATTATTAAAGCTAATGTTTAAACTGCTTATATTTAGTCTTTCCTGCTTGCCCCCCTCCCCCCTATGATATATTAATAACATTTTAAAATAAAACCTGTTTTCATTACATAGATATGTTAGATCCAATGGTTTCATCCCTGTATCGCTGTGCTTCTCTATGCATTGCAGGAAGATCTTGGCTGGTGGAAAGGGCCGGCAAGGTGCTGTACATACTGTAGCTTTCAAAAAACATCACAAGACCAGTAATCCTCTACACAGGGGTCTCAAACTGGAGGCCCTCCAGCTGTTGAGGAACTACAAGTCCCATGAGGCATTGTAAGGCTGACAGTTACAAGCATGACTCCCACAGGCAGAGGCATGATGGGACGTGTAGTTTTGCAACAGCTGGAGGGTCATCAGTTTGAAACCCCTTCTCTAAAGAGAACTCAATCCTGATTAAGGCAGTGGGCAGGCTCTTGGGAGGAGTTATGCAAATATCAAAATGCCTTGATAGTTAGATGTCAGTCTGAAGGAGTGGGTGATCCTAGATTGCTGTATATACACCCATGTGTGATAATGAGTCTTCATGACTGAAAAGGGTGGGCCAGGGACTGTGTAAGACTAAAGTCAAGGCTGGAATTCAGCCCTGGCTTTAGTCTTGCTTCTGTGTATTCATGAGTCCATCATCCTCATCCTTAGAGCAATGTCACTGGAGCTGAGTGGGAATGCATATACAATCTGTTTGTAAATGCTGATTGTAAGTCAAGTCTTCTTATCCAACATCAGTATCAGATCTCAAAAATGCTCTTTTGGCTGACAAAGGTTTCTGCAGACACACTCCAACATCATGTGCCTTCCCGGAAGAGTAGAGGCTGTTCTAACTACAAAGAGGAGACCAACACCATTTTAATAACCATGGTTTTGGAATGGGACTTCCAACAAGCTGATATAGTTGTGATGATCAGGCATCCACAAATGTCTGCTACATAGTGCATCTGTGTCCACCTTTTTCTGGTACCACAGCTCTTCTCAAATATTAATCTCTACCATGTGCTGTCAGTCCCTCCTGCATGTTTTCCAGTTTACAAAGATATGATGTAACTAATCAGTAGAGAGAGGTGGAAATATTTGAAGGGAAGCTTTAAAAAGTGTAAATAAAAGCATTTTTTTTTTCATTTTGGAAAGAATGGAGAGGGGTTAAAACACCTGTCAGGTTTTTCTTGCTGTTTGTCTTCCTGTTAGGGAGATTCACCCTCTCTATTTGTCATGTTTACCATTGTCACAGAAAGTGAAAGCAAAAGAAAATCCCAAACGTTGGGGTTATCCCCAGAAAAGGAAAAAGATGGTTGTATGTTCAATATATGACACTAGTTCTGGGGACGAACCAGGGATTTTTTCTTACTTCCTGTTTGGCTATGGGACAGGGAATGAAGGGAAATCTCCCCAATGTGACACAGATGGCAAAAAATATTTATATATATTTACAGGGGTTATAACCTTGTTTACTCTATCCAAAATGAAAAAAAATAGTTTACCTTAAATATGCGGAAATAAATTCACCACTCTAGAGCCAGCTGCTTTAGATTGTTTAAAGTTAATTCTAGGTTTCACTGTAGGAAACTCCATTGTATGCTGGATTGAAAAGCCAATGCAAAACAATTCCCCATTTCTCTCAGGACTCCTATATAGTGCATATGCCTCCTTTTATTATACCAACACTCACTTATCACAGTTCTCCAAGGAATTGACACACACAACCAGGCTCCTAATGAATGCAGAGATAGACCTAATTACAAATGAGGGTTTGCTTTTCTGATCTACCATTAGTACATCATTTTTTTGGTTAGAGCAGGGAAAAGATAAAACTAGATGGGTCAGTAGGACCCATCTACTCTGCAGTCCAAAACTGAGAAGATTGGGATCTGGCTTATTATATCACTACGAATTTAGGTAAGTAAAAGGGGCACTTAGATTTTTTAACTGCTGCAATAATTAGCTAGATAGAGGTGGGGATATTGTTTGATGAAGGAGGGTGAGGAGAAGGCCCCTTTCCTTTCCTTTCCTTTCCCCTATCCCCTTTCTTCCCCTTTCCTTTCCTTTCCGTTCCCTTCCTTTCCCCTATCCCCTTTTTTCCCCTTTCTTCCCCTTTCTTCCCCTTTCCTCCCCTTTCCGTTCCTTTCCCCATCCTCTTTCCTTTCCTTTCCTTTCCTTTCCTTTCCTTTCCTTTCCTTTCCTTTCCTTTCCTTTCCTTTCCATTCCTTTCCCCTATCCCCTTTCTTCCCCTTTCCTCCCCTTTCCTTTCCTTTCCTTTCCATTCCTTTCCTTTCCTTCCCTTTCCTTCCCTTTCCTCCCATTTCCTCTCCTTTCCTTTCATTTTCTCCTTCCCTTTCCCTTTCCCTTTTTTGCTTAACTTTGTGTTACTTGTGTTTATTGAAACAATGCCATATCTTAATTAACTATTTTCTACACTTGCTTTGTATTGCCTTCATCTTAATTCAATTTTAAACACATTCCTATTACAACAAATCCTTTTCGTTGTATTGAAAGGATTCATTTTAAACTGTCATTGTGTTCATTGTAAATCCTGTAGTACATTGTAAATCTCCCTGTACCTCTGAGCATTTTCAAAGCCATTCTAAAACCAGCACGGATAAAGTACCCTCATTAGAAGAACTGCATTGTATGAACAATGATTCTTCAATTGACAGCTCTTGGATTATCTCCAAAGATACATAGCTACCTGGGATCATTGCATTAAGAGCAGCCATCCAAAAGGGGATTGTGCAAAATGTCATCAGGTTTATTATGTAATATATACATGTCATAAATGTGTATTAATCAGTTGTTTGTCTTAGGAAAGCTTTAAACACACAACTTACATGAACTTCATTTTATTCCTGATCCCTGCTTCATATTTGATTTAAGGCACATCCGCAATTCTCAGGTGATAGTTGCTGCACTGAGCATACACACCGATAAGAACTAGGCTTAAAAGTCAGCAAATGGAATAGAAGGACCAATAAATCCAAAACACAAGTCCATTTGTATAAAGAAGTTATTAATATTATTTACAGGTATGGGGGTAGGCAAATGAAAAAGGGAACTTTAATGCCGCGTACACACGACCGTTTTTTCCATCAGAATAAACTCTGATGGTTTTTTCGATAGAGTTCCGATGGAGTTCTGCTGAAACGGACTTGCCTACACACGATCACAACAAAGTCTGATCGTTTAGAACGCGATGATGTACGATGGGACTAGAAAAAGGAAGTTCAGTAGCCAATAGCGGCCCTTGAGTCGTCTTTGGTCCGTCGGAATAGCATACAGACGAGCGGTTTTCCCGATAGGAACTGATTTGAAACATGTTCTATTTCTAGGTCCGTCAGAATTTTCGAAAGCAAAAGTCACATGAAGCCCACACACAATCGGAATGTCCGATGGAATGATTCTGTCGGACCTTTTCTGCCAGAAAGTCCGGTCGTGTGTACGCAGCATTAGTGTTACTAAAGTAAAAAAAAAAATTAAATTAAAATAACAAACATCTTATGCTTACCTGCTCTGTGCAGTGGTATTGCGCAGAACGGGTCTGATCCTCCACTTCTTGGGTCCCACCGCAGTGATCTTGGCTCATCCTCTTCTTTGTGTGTCCCCATAGCAAGCCACTTGCTATGGAGGCACACAGCACAAAGAATCCCCTGAGAGCACAACATTGGGGGTACAGTGTTGGCCAGCACTACAGAAGAAAATGATTTGGGGGTGCTTATTTCAGATGATTGCAAAATGACCAAACAGTGTGACCAGGTAGTAGGCAAAGCAAATAGAATACTAGGATGCATCACTAGAAGGATCACCAGCAGGAGGAAGGAGGTCCTGATTCCCCTATATAGATCTTTAGTGAGACCTCATTTAGAATACTGTGTCCAGTTCTGGAGACATCACTTACAAAAAAGAGATTGATAAGATAGAATCCTGAGTCCAGAGACGGGTAACAAAAATGGTGAAAGGTGTGGGGGATAAAACATATTGAGAGCAACTTCAGGAACTTAAAATATACAGTCTGGAGGAAAAAAGAGAAAGGGGAGACATGATTGAAACCTTTAAATACATCAAGGGGGTGAATAAGGTTCAGGAAGGCAGTCTTTTCAATATGAAACCAAAATCGAGAAAACGAGGACATGACCTCAAACTAACTGAAGGAAAGTTCAAAACGAATCTTAGAAAGTATTATTTTACTGAAAGGGTAGTTGATGATTGGAATAAACTACCAACAGAGGTAGACGGCTTCAAACATGCTTGGGACAAACATAGATCTATAGTCAGACAACAAAGTTAATGAAAAAAAAAAAAACACGCACTCCATAGACTTACACAGCAAGACTTAGCTCTGCCCCGCACTTCCTCCTCGTTGCAATTGATTGACAGCAGCAGGAGGCAATGGCTCCTGACGCTGCTTGAGTGCTATGTGAAGAGGAAGAGACGGGAGAATAGATGCAGCCGTGCACAGGAATGCATTAAAGCGGAGTTCCACCCAAAAATGGAACTTCCGCTTTAAGTCCTGGCGACCCCCGACATGCCACATTTGGAATGTCAATTTTTTTTGGGGGGGGGGGGGCGAGGCGGGTACCCTGTTTTGACAGGCACCCAGCTCCCACTTCCTCCCCTGGTGCTGCGGCGCTGGAAGGAAGTTCACCTCTCCCACCTCCCTCCCTGCATCGTCTGGAACACGTCACAGGTCCCAGAAGATTGCCCAGCCATTCACAACACGCAGCTGGCTCGCGCATGAGCATTGCGTGCCCGGCTGTCAAGCCACAGCCGGGCGCCCACAGTTACAATTCTGGGCCTGCGGAGAGGAGGGCGAGAGGAGCGAGGCTTCATGCGCTCTCATCACTGGACTGTGGGTGGAACTCCTCTTTAAGGTAAAAAAAAAGTTTTAAGATTTAGTATCAATTTAAAGTGGTATTCCCTTCATTTTTGTCTCGTGATCCAGCCAGTAACACACTTTATGCCTTTGGGTGGCTTCACTATTGATGGAGGAGCAACAGAACCACCCTCGGTGAGCAGCATTGTCAGTCTTGGGGGAGAGTAGTGTTAGATGTCCTAGGAGATTTAAATGGAATTGAATATAAATAAATTAAATAAAACCACACTTTAAACATAGGCTTTTTCCTTTATTTTACCCTGGCAATCCTGGCAATCCTGTGAATAACATATTTTCTGTCCTCGGGTGGGTACGCTCATTCCTCCACTGTATCTATGGAGGCAGGCATTGTTATCACACAGGCTGGGCAAAAAAATGTGCCTGCTTTTGTTCATCTCCTTTTTATGGGTGTCAGGTTGGCATCACAAGACAACGTGTGCATGAGCACACTCTGACACGCACCCAAAGGCCCATGGTAGCTTCTTGCATGTGCACTCATGTGTGCATGAGCATGGTCACAATGGTACCCAAGCCCAATTCTACCATTGGCCCAAGAAATCCAATTAAGGATCAAAGCTGAACCAATAAAGTACTGTATGGTCTTTTACGATTACTTTGTGACTTGAGTAACCTGATCCTGCTCTTTGCCTACCTGTTGCTGACCCAGCTTTTGTTTGGACTTGCTTCTACTCTGCCTACCTCTGTATAGCCTCTGTATAACTGTCTTATCTGTGCTACCTTGGCCTGCCTACTTACCAGGAATTTGTCTGCTGCTCTGAGCACTGCCTGACTATCTGACTCCAGATTTGCTTTTTCCTCCACCATATTTCCATCTGCTGCATAGTTTCTGCAGTCCTAGCTGCTGGTCCAATCTCGATCTTGTCTTCCACAGTGACCCCTCTGCAGCCCGATTCTTCGTTGACATCCTAGGTCTGTCCGGGAAGTCTGTGAATTGCTAAATGAGTCTTTGCACCTCTTTCCAGTAATAATCTAGTGTCGGGCATGACCAAAAAATGTGTAACAGCATCTTCCGTCTCTCTCAACATCTTCAGCACTGATCTGAGGCCTCAGGAAAGTCATTATGCAGAACTGTTGGGGTGCGATACAAGCAAATGAGCAATTTGTAATAAGTCTCCTAAATATGAGTACATTTGGAGGACTTCAGAGCAAAGCGTATGATATTCTGACGCTGGTCGGGTGTGAAGATCCTATTAAGGTCCGGTTTCCCTTCACTAAGACTGGGCAGGATAAAGTCTTCCAAGCTGGAGATTAGTAGCGAGTACATCTTGGAAAGAGTACAAGGAAGGGAACCACTGACCGTGAAATATGATTCAAACATCGTCAATGGGTGTCAAAACTGTGTGAGAGGTCCCAAGGTATGAAGAAAATGACGGAGCTGCAGCTTACCTCTAAAAAATCTAACGTGTAACATCCAGTTGGGTGAATCAATGATGAGATTGAAAGCCAAGCATTGGAAACAAGAAAATGGAAAGCTTGGAAACAACCACTCCCAAGAGGCCCATTCAATGGGCCTTCAACCAAATCCGGGGGAGAGCCTGGGTTTTCGAAGATGGGATATAGCAGAGATTGGCTACAGGATATCACTGGATTTTGACAGGCCAGGGAGCAAATGTGGAGCGTGGGACGTATGGTTGGATGTTTCTTAAGGGATACAGTCAGGGCTGCATAGCACCATAGCTACGAAGGGGAAGGGCACTATACTGTTGCTCAATGAACACCCAGAGCTTAAGATCTCCATGTCTGCATGAAAAAAAATATTAAAGTGTTTCCGGTGATGCTACCCTTTCATGTAGATTAGGTAATGTTAGAAGGAGTCTACGAAGCCTGGGTTGTTTATGAGTCCAAATGAACTTGGTAAACAGGGCTTTAATTTAAAACATCTTTATTTCTTACTTTTGGCCTTCTATATCTATAATTGAAAGTATTTTATTATATCTGTTCGAGGAGTGCAAAAAAAATCCTGTTAATCCTGACAGAAATCATGTGAGCTGTAACGTCCCGTGCTCTTTGCTTGTGCTGCATTTTTATCAGTTACATTTCTTCTAGTTCTCCCTGTGGGCTACAGAACACCTACCCCTCATGTTATGAAGATGGGTAGGGGTGTGTCTATAGTCCTAAAGCACTTACTGTCCAAGGGTGATAATGCTGTTCATCCATAAGTACAGTACGATGAGTGAGCGTTGTCAGTCCTGGATAGGAAGTTTGTTTCTGGCAGATCACTAGGTAAAAATAAAGGAAAAAAGACATTCAAAAAGAAAACAAATGCAGCCACCACATCTAAGGACTGACAAGCTGCAATATATTACATTTTTGTTCCTATGTGCTATTGTGGAGATGGGATCTGTCTTACCTGCAGATCCTGTGTGTTCAGATCAGGTGTTCAGGCAATCATAATTCATTATTTGCATAATTTCCGGCAGACCTGACAAATCGGCATGCAAATATTCAGGCAAATAAAAATATTTGCAATTTGCCATACTTGGGAATTGATGCACTCATCACTATTTACCTCCTGCTTGCATTGGAGCTGTTATAATAGCTGAAGGTGCATAAAAGTTATCAAGAATACTGTATGTCCTCTGTCTGATTTATGAGTCCAGAGCCACCTGTGTAGCAACATAAGCTCCTCTGTTTATTACATTTTTAATACAGATTTAGCTTGGAATAGTTTGTTCTTGGATAGAAAACTGGTTACAGGGGCGCGTCCAAAGGGTAGTGATAAATAACGTGTACTCAGACTGGTCTGAAGTGGTAAGTGGGGTACCACAAGGCTCTGTGTTGGGACCAATTCTGTTTAATTTATTCATAAATGATATAGAGGATGGGATAAATAGCTCAGTCTCATTTTGATATAAAAATAAGCAGGGCAATAACTTCACATCAGGATATAGGAATTTTACAGAAAGACTTAAACAAAATAATGGAGTGGGCAACTACATGGCAAATGTGGTTTAATGTGGAGAAATGTAAGGTAATACACTTGAGGGCTAAAAACACAAACTACTCACTAGGGGAAGAATCTCTGGGGAATCTTTTGGGAATCTCTGGGGAAATCAAGGATGGAGAAAGATCTGGGGGTCCTAGTAGAAGACAGACTGACCAATAGCATGCAATGTCATAGCATGCATAAAAAAGGGGATATACTCCAGAGCTAAAACTATAATCCTGCCACTTTATAAAACTCTGGTTCGGCCACATCTGGAGTATTCCGTCCAGTTCTGGTCACCAGTCCTCAGATGAGATGTGCTGGAGCTGGAGAGAGTCCAAAGAAGGGCAACAAAATGAATACGGGATTAGAGGACCTCAATTACGAGGAACAAGAGGAAGCACTAAATTTATTCTCGCTGGAGAAGAGACAATTGAGAGGGGATATGATATCGATTTACAAATTCCTTAATGCTGATCTCAGTATAGGAAAAAAAGGAATCAGTCTCAGGGAGTGTAAGAGGACAAGGGGACACACAATGAAATTTTAGGAGAAGAGGTTTAACCTTAAGCTGTGAAGGGGGTTTTTCACTGTCAGGGCGATAAGAAGGTGGAACTCTCTTCCACAATTGGTGATGCTAGCAGGGAGTATGGATATTTTTCAAAAGACTCTTGGACATGCATCAGTGGGCAAATTACATAGTTAGGTTGAAAAAAAAAGACACAAGTCCATGTATTTAATTCAATAGAAACAAATACAAAAAAATAAGTAGAGTAGATAAATAGAAAACCTCTAAATACATAATCCTATACTCGCAGTCGATCCAGAGGAAGGCAAACAAAATCCCAAAGAGCATGATAAAATTTGCTCCAGCAAAGAATAAAATAAATTCCTTCCTAAAGGCAATTGGATAATCCCTGGATCAACAGTCACTGGTGTTATTACCTATAAATGTTAATATCCAGTTATGTTTTGATGTTTTGTTCACTTCTCACCTGGGCTAATTTTAAAATTTTTTACATTCATGTATAAATCTGCATTTTTTTTTTTGCTAGAAAATTACTTAGAGCCTGCAAACATTAAATATTTTCTGAAATCAGAACTCATTTATCAAACACAAATTTTCAAGCAAAAAATGCACTCAAATGCATTTCAATGCACACAAACACAATAAAATATATTCATTTTCACCTAAAAAACAAGTTAAACATGAGCTCTGGCACTAGAGTTATTGCTCTAACATTCACTGAGATACTTCCCGTTTGTGGTGCGATCACCATTTACATATGTGCGCGGGGCTTTAATACACATTTGCACATGAGCACTATTTTATTTAAATGTATTCTCTACACTGTTTCTTAAATTTTTTTATTCAACTTTATTACTAAAACAAGGGAGGAACAACATCTCTTGCGATAGCTGGGGCGTTGACAGGTACCCTTTATTGACAAATCGGGGTCTAAAAGAGCCCTGAGCCCACCTCTGCCCTACAAAGCATCTGATCAAACTAATATCAATTTGATTAACCTCGGGGGGCGTGGCTTGATGGTGGAGCAAGCGGCCGCATAGTTACACCGCTCCGGCTCTTAACTGCCATCCTTCAGGCATCCTGCGTCCTATCTCCTCACCGAAGGGCTCCATTTGTTCCCCACAGCGGTGGGCACAAGGTAGGCTGGCTGCCATGGTGAAATACGGGCCGGCTTGGCTCTCATCCACGTCGGACCGGCTGGCGGGCTTCCGGAGGCAAGATGGCGCCGGGACACAGACCTCTCAGGCAGCCACGCTGCAGGCATCTATATCTGAGGACCGGAGTTCTGCTAGTGGGGTGAGTGTTTCCACTCCAGCTATTTTCGGCACTCAAACAGTCTCCCAGTCCTCACAAGACTCCCAGGCAGTACAGGACCCCCAGCAATTTGCTGACAATGACGAGCTGCATCCCCCTGCTGAACCTACCTTAGCCACCATAATGCTGGCTATACAGGATTATAAGGCCTCACTCACTACCCAAATAGCCTCTGTATGGATGGACTTCTCACTCCTGAAACAGGACGTCCAGAACCTCTGCGACAGGGCCGGGGATATGGAGGAACGTATTAGTTCTGTAGAGGACACTGTGCACCCCCTATCTGTTAAAGTGAGGGATAATACCGGGGAACTAGCCGCCCTTCGCGCCAAAATTGACGATTTGGAGAATCGTTCAAGAAGGAACAATCTACGTTTTGTAGGGTTCCCTGAACGCGCAGAAGGCTCACACCCTGAAAAATTTCTATACTCCTGGCTGAGGGACATTTTCAGTACAGATGCACCCTCGTTCTCCTATGTGATTGAGAGGGCACACCGTACACCTCCACGTCCTCCCCTGGAGGGAGCACCTCCACGCTCAATCATAGCTCGCATCCTCAATTTCTAGGATAAGGTGGCCATCTTATGAATAGCAAGAGAGAAAGGTCCGCTCAAGTATAATGGTAACAATATATCTATCTATCCTGACTCCTCCGCTGAAGTGCAGCGCCAGCGCATCTCCTTCTCAGCAGTGAAGAATCGACTGCGTAAAGAGAGGGTCTGAAATACGCCATGATCTTTCCTGCCAAGCTTTGCATCATATTCGAAGGTAAAGCTCACTTTTACACCAGTCCTAAGGAAGCCATGGCATGGACCTGCAGCCAGACGCAGAGGTAACTGATAGCAACACTTGTTTAATGTCCCCTCTGCTGACTACCCTTTTGACGCAGCTCTGAAGTCTCCCATTCACTAAGTGCCTGCCTCATAATACTGGAGCTGCCCACCTTTACTAGAAGAACCACAAATCCTGCAATCCTGCAATAACTTTCAACGTCCCTCGTGAGCTGTAAGGAACATTACCTGTTTACACATCAGGCCCGTATCCTACACCTGGAATTATTGTTATCGTTATGATTGGCCTGCCGTTCTTTTATTCGCCATCAAGAAGGACTGATCTTATCTCTGTCTTCACATGGATGTGCAGAAACAGCATCCTAGATCAGGACATAACTTAATTTTTCTATTTTCAGTTGAGAGCCACGCCAGACTCCTCATTACCTCCTTACCGGTTAGTGGTGTGACCACGGAACAGTTGGACCCTCAATAACATTTCCCTTTTTTTACGGGGTAGGAAGGGTCTATTCGGGTTTAGGGATCCAAGGCTCGCTAAGTTGGGGATGGCCGAGCGGGGTGGGGGCTACGGGTTTTTCAAACACGGTTTATTTTTTGCTCTTTTTTTTTCCTTTTTCCTTTTTTCAATTTTTACAGCTGTTGCTCGGAGCAGCTCATTGGTTCACTCTGGTTTGTCTATTAACAGCAGAGATTTGAATAAGCATAGATATCTGAAATGTGGTATAGATGTAGTTGAATGCATGTGGTCTGGCACGGCCTGTGAGGTACTAGATATGAATGCATTTACATGTCTTTGTGATTATGATATATATGATGTCTATCTTACAGTGACAGGATCCTTAAAAATAGTGTCATGGAACACTAGAGGTTTGAATGCCCCTCAAAAAAGGTCCCTTGTTTTTTCAGTTCTAAAGGAATGTCGTCCTCATATCATATGCCTCCAAGAAACTCACCTAACTGACACTAGGGTGAGGGCCCTTAAGTGTCCATGGCTGGCTCAGGGTTATCACGCTACACATACAAATTACTCTAGGGGGGTTTCTATTTTACTGGCTAAATCCCTTCCAGCTGAAACTATACAGGTTAAGACGGACCCAAATGGGAGATTTGTTGTACTTACTCTGCAAATTTAATCAGTAACGCTTACTCTTGTAAACATTTACATTCCTCCCCCATTTTTGGTGGAGGTGTTATCAAAATTGTCACTCTACTTGTTGAATAGACCCCCCGGACCTTTACTTTACATTGGTGATTTTAATGCTATATTAGATCCAGCTGTGGACCGCTTGGGGGGTGGGGGCAGATCCTTTCCCTCCCTTCTGAACTGGATTCAGGTTTATGACCTTACTGAGTTATGGCGCTGGAAACACTAAGACCACAGCCAGTTCTCTTGTCATTCAGACTCCTTCTGCACTATGTCTCGGATTGATATGGCCTTTGCCCCTGCGGACACCCTTCCCCTTGTCTCTGCGGTTTCCTACCTACCTAGAGGTGTTTCAGACCACGTTCCTCTTTCTGTGGACCTCACCATTCTCCCGGGCTCAGGCCCTTCCATTTGGAGGTTAAATTCATACTGGCTGGAGGATGAGGTGGTAGAGGGAACATGCAGGAGAGGTATTACGGAGTATTGGAGAGACAATGTGGGAACAGTGGACCCTTCTGTGGAATGGGAGGCCTTTAAGACCACATTGAGGGGCACCTTTATGTCTGTCACTGGGGCCTTGAGGAAAAATAACCAACAGCTCACTGCGGAGCTAGAGACTGCCATGGTGCGAGTCTGTATATGCCTCTGACCCGACCTTGGACACGAGAGAAGCATGGCTACAGAAGCGTAGGCAGTATGAAATACGTTTGTTAGACCTTACTAAAAAGCAACTGTTGCATACGGCACAGAAATCATTTGAACATGGTAATAAGGCTGGACGCCTCTTAGCATATCTGACAAGACCTGACCGTCCCCCCCGGTATCTATTCCACGCATCCTTACCATGATAGGTCAAATAAGTGATGTTCCTGGGGAAATCATGGAAACCTTTTTAAACTTTTACAAAGAACTCTACACGTCCAGGGCTGAGTACACTGAATCCCAGCTAAACGAATACCTTGCTGATATATCTCTTCCCTCCCTTTCCACTGAGGGGAGGGATATGTTAGAGGCTCCCATCTCAGTTGAAGAGATTGCGGCAGCCATTTCACAAATGCCAGCTCATAAGACTCCTGGGCTGGATGGTTATCCCACTGAATGGTATTCACAATTTAGGGATTTACTGTGCCCACTTCTGTTACGTACATATAACAGGGCCTTGGATGCTGGTATCCTCCCCCCCACTATGCGTGAGGCCTTGATCATACTTCTGCTGAAACCCCCCAAGGATCCACTTAAATGTGAATCATACCGCCCAATATCCCTCATAAATGTGGACGTTAAGATCCTGGCTAAAGTGCTTGCAAACCGCTTAAATGCTGTAGTTACGTCCTTGGTCAATAGTGACCAAGGGGGTTTTATACCTGGAAGGTCCACCAGAATGAAAATCCGCAGACTGTTTCACAACCTGCAATATGCCCATGAGTGCCCTCATACATGTGCCATTGTGTCCCTGGACACCTGTAAAGCATTCGATAGCGTGGAATGGCTGTATCTCTTTCGGGTGTTGCAGCTGTATGGTTTCGGTCCCCGCATGGTGGCATGGAATAGACTCCTCTAGGCATCCCCCCAAGCCCGCGTTCAGGTTAATTCCTCAGTCACTGAGTCAATCTCAATTACAAGGGGCACGAGGCAGGGGTGCCCACTATCCCCGCTTCTATTTGCCCTGGCTATGGAACCGTTAGCGACACAAATTCGTTCCTCCCCTTCCATTAAAGGCCTGCCTATTGCTACCATTGAGGAGCTTATCTCGCTCTATGCAGACGACACCTTGGTGTATCTGGCAGATACTAATGCGTCACTCCAGTCGCTATTGGCCGAGATCAATACGTTTGGAGATTTCTCCGGATTCTGAGTGAACTGGGACAAATCTAGCCTGTTCCCTTTGGATTCTGCAGCAATCTCCCAGATTCACCCGGACTCCAAACTGCAGGTGGTGTCCTCTTTTCGATATCTTGGGATCTTGGTACAGTCGCCTTTATCCACTTACATTACTAACAACTTAGATCCTATACTGAGTCGCCTACAGGAGCAAACTAGGCAGTGGATGGACCTGCCTCTGGATCTTATGGGAAGGGCAAGTGTACTTAAAATGATTTACCTACCGAAACTGCTATATGTGTTGGCTAACTCCCCTTGCAAAATTCCTAAATCTATTTTTAAATGTATAGATATGATATGTACAACGTTTCTGTGGAGTGGGGGATCCCCCAGAGTGGCACTTGAGACGCTACGGTTGCCATCACACATGGCGGGCCTGGCGTTTCCAAATTTTTTTCTTTATTACTTAGCATCACAGCTAGTGCATGTTCATGACTCGGCAAATGCATGTACCACTACTGAAGGAGCCATTGTGACTTCCATGGAAACCTTACATAAGATTGTTTATAGGGGCAAGGTCCCAAATCGACCAGGTACCTCCATGCTGGCCACTTCCCTTTCAATCTTTCGATAGATTGTTACAAAAATCTCTAGACACTCCTGGTCAGCATCCCCAAATAATCCCCCGTGGTTTAACCCCACTCTGCAGGAACTATACTCCTTGAGTACCAAGTGTTGGTACTCTAAGGGAGTAAAATATCTATGTAATCTATACAATGCCCACGGCTTTAAAACTTTTCACCAAATGAGACTTGACTTTGACCTACCACGCTCTTATCTGTTCCACTATTATCAACTTAGGCACGCTATACAAGCTCAGTTTGGTTCCCTAAATGATCCCACTAACCTGCCCCCGCTAGAGAGGCTGCTGAGACAACCTGACCCTAATAAACTTTATTTCTATCTACTACGCAGCCCTAATGACAGATTTTAACCCCAGATTCAGTAAAGCGAAGGAAAAATGGGCATCCATGGACATTTCACTTACTGAGGAGGACTGGACTGAATTCAGTGACACATACAAAGCCACGGTCATTTCATCCAGGGATTGAGTTATACAGGTTAAACTTTTTCACCACTCCCATCTTACCCCGGGCAGGCTATACAAAATGGGGCTGAAACCCTCCGCTGAGTGTTTCCGTGGTTGCGGAAGGGATGCTGATTTCATGCACTGCTTCTGGACCTGTCCACTGGTTCAGGACTTCTGGGTGGAAGTGGGTTCTTTCATTTCCTCTGCTCTAGGCCTTCCTAACATCATCCACCCAAAAAAACGGTCTATTAGGGATCTTCGGAGACTTACAGATATCATCACAGGCTAAGAGATTATTACGTATCCTTTATTTCTACGTTAGAAAGACTATACTCTTGTCATGGAAAGGTATACAGACGCCCTTGAAATCTCTTTGACTAAAATGACTTAACAATGTTATACCACTGTATAGACTTACCTATGAACTCAGGAAACGTAAAAAATGTTCCACAAAATCTGGGGTAGGTGGCTTGCCAGCCTCCTGACCCTCTCTTTGTAATGTATGCATGGTAGGGGGCACTTACAGGTCGCGCCAGGTTAGCCTATAATTTATACAGATTACTAATATTATTATACACTGACGAATTACTTGTATATGTAGTTATGAGAAAGATATCAGCTGATGTACCACTATCTGTCCTCTGTTTACATATGAGCTAAGTACTTGACACTGTATACCAATGATTGACCGAGCGTAATTATGTGGTTGTTTGTTGTGCTTGTTTTGTACAACTGGTTTATAAAATGAATACAAATATCTTTAAAAAAAAAATTTGATTAACCTCCCTGGCGGTATTCCCCAGTGTGGCACGGGGTGGATTTTACAGCTGATAATCTCTCCCCTTGTTTTGTCCCTGCACCATGCTGTGCTTTCACTCTGTCTTTTGCATGCTTCCTGATGCTGCCTCTCCTGCAGGTTCACCTCCAACTGCCTCTGGTGGTGGGATCCGTCCAGGCCAGCTATCCCAAACCTTCAGCCTGAGGATTACTCCCCCCCCGAGAGGTCCCTCAAGGGCCACCGACAGCACTGCTTCTCCATCTACCACTCAACCACTTGCTGGAATGGCTCATGTCTATTTGTGGGGTTGTCTCGGTCCCCTGCCAGCCCACTCCTGTGAATTGGCTGAGGACCCATAAATAGTCATGGCATCCCCTCCCAACCTCACAATAGAGGGTGCTACATATCTATATATATATATATATATATATATATATATATATATATATATATATATATATATATATACCTCTCTACATTTGTTCTTATATAGAGCCACCGCCTTAGCATTTTAAAGCTAAACTACAGCTTTACCTTCCTTCTTGAGGGATCTTTGCTTTGGTGAAAAGTGATTAGTCTTATATCCCTGCCCACATCCCTAATGTGAGTTTTATACAATAAGCATTAGAAGCTACAGCTAGGTACTGTACACTGAGAGTCCACCTCACTTCTGGGCTGGACGATTTCAAGCCTCGCTTACTCTTCTCCACCCAATCCTTAATGTCCCTGGCCCACTCCTTTTAGCTATTTGCTTTCTGTGCTGTCACTCATTTAATCTCATCAATCTCGTCGTACCAAGCAGGTTTTGCATGCAAATACAGTCCGCCTAGGTACACACACACACGCACACACACCTTGAGCTTATGCAGCCACCCACTAGCCCATACATTTCATAAACCCACCCAAAAGCCAGCTCACTGCTTGGGATTGTTTTTGAGAGAAGAAAGGAAGCGGCAACCTGATAGCCCCTCCTACCAGGCATAGCAAGTATACAGCACTGATGATGTCACTGGGTCTAAAACAAGATATATTGAAAAATAAACCACCAGTATTTGGTTTCAACATTATAATTGGTTGCTGATTGGAACAAGGGAGGGGGAGAGGCAATGTATAATATTAGCGCATTGCATTTTAGCTCTCTGTTGAGTACCCCTACAGATTATGATGCTTGACCCCTCTCCTCTCCAACACTGTTGGGCCCCTGATTCTAACCTATGGCCCTCTTTAACTATTTGGAGAACCATTTGCATTGACACTGTCCTCAACTAATCTTTGTAAAAAAAAAAAAAAAAAAAAAAAGAATCCGTGATTGTATTAAACTTTTGTGGGGATAGTATGGAAAAGAACTTTTAAGTAAAAAAGAAGAAACATAAGGATAATTATGTTAGCTGTCATTGAACATATATTATTTAACAATCACTGAAGTTCCTTGTCTTATCTTAAAAGAAGTCTTTGTACCAGAAGTCAAGAGAAAATATCAATTTAAAAGAAATTACTTTCATGTGGAACCCTTTGTTTTGGCTCAAATACGAGAAGTGATTAAATCCATTACTCAAGGGCAGACACCATTAAAGGTAACTTCATCAATTAGAAGTTTGTTTTTTTGTCTTCTAAGCTCAGGACCACAAATTGCGGCGCTAATATCTTGGTAACCACGACAACATAATATCGTCAGAACTGGTCATTTCAAAAGATAAAGAATGAATCCATTAAAAAACATAATAACAATAATAATAAAAATGAATAAGAATAATAATTATCATCATTATTATTATTATTTTTATTATTACTATAATTATTATTATTTTTCTATGAATGGTGCATTAGTCTTTTTCAATTCAAAATTAATCTTGGACTGTTTTTTTCTAACAGAAAAAATATCAATTGAAACATGAAAGGCTGAATCAATTAGGCTTGAGTATTTACACTTAATAACTATTAGAGAGAATGGTACACTGCAACAATTCAACTAATTTCCTATAGAATGATAATATAAAGTATAAAAAAAAAAATTACATATGCTTGACTCCAAAAAAACAAATAATAAGGGGGACTTTGTTATAAAAATAAGAATTAATTATTATGTTTCCCGTATACCATGTTGCTCGAATGCCAGTAGCTCTAGACCCATGATTTAGATACTGCATATGCCTTCCACTTATTTATTTTTATTTTTTTATGAGAATGGTGCTTTTTTTTTTAAGGCATTTGTTGGAGATGGGAAGCAAATATCTAAGGCTGGCCATCGACGATTGCTTTTTGTTTCCAATCACCCAGTGCTGATCAAAAAAAAATGAACATGATTCCCCATTCACTTAAGTGAGGTGGATGGAGGGGTCCTACCTGCTGTGCTAATGTATTCTGACAGTGGGAGTCTTCTGATGCCAGAACACACTGATCAGCACTGCAGCCACTGTCAGAATGAAAGTTTTGCAACAGTCCCCGGTTTTCTAATAGTCTAACAATTGATTTCTGTTGAGTGGGAATGGCTTAACTTAACCCCTTGATCGCCCCCTAGTGTTTAACCCCTTCCCTGCCAGTGTCATTTACAGTGGGGACGGAAAGTATTCAGACCCCCTTACATTTTTCACTCTTTGTTATATTGCAGCCATTTGCTAAAATCATTTAAGTTCATTTTTTTCCTCATTAATATACACACAGCACCCTATATTGACAGAAAAACACATTGCAGAATTTTTGACATTTTTGCAGATTTATTAAAAAAGAAAAACTGAAATATCACATGGTCCTAAGTATTCAGACCCTTTGCTGTGACACTCATATATTTAACTCAGTTGCTGTCCATTTCTTCTGATCATCCTTGAGATGGTTCTACACCTTCATTTGAGTCCAGCTGTGTTTGATTATACTGATTGGACTTGATTAGGAAAGCCACAAACCTGTCTATATAAGACCTTACAGCTCACAGTGCATGTCAGAGCAAATGAGAATCATGCACAGTAATCAGTGCATTTTAATAGCACTGATCGCTGTATAAATGACAATGGTCCCAAAATAGTGTCAAATGTGTCCGATGTGTCCCCATAAAAATCGCAGATAGCCGCCATTACTAATAAATAAATAATAATAAAAATGACATAAATCTATCCCCTATTTTGTAGACGCTATAACTTTTGAGCAAACCAATCAATATACTCTTATTGTGATTTTTTTTAACAAAAATATGTAGAAGAATACATATCGGCCTAAACTGAGCAAGAAATTAGTTTTTTTTTATATATTTCTTAGGCATATTTATTATAGCAAAATGTAAAAAATATTGCTTTTTTTTCAAAATTATCGTTCTTTTTTTGTTTATAGCGCAAAAAAAAACAAAAAAAACGCAGTGGTGATAAAATACCACCAAAAGAAAGCTCTATTTGTGGGGAAAAAAGGACGTCAATTTTGTTTGGGTGCAACGTCGCACGGCCGCGCAATTGTCAGTTAAAGCGATGCAGTCCCGAATCGCAAAAAGTGCTCTGGTCAGGAAGGGGGTAAAATCTTCCGGGGCTGAAGTGGTTAAGCTAAAATCCAAACAGGAATTAAAGTGGTTCTCAAGGCAAGACATGGGAACTGGGAGGGCTAGCAGTGTTAAAGTGACACTGAACTCTTGTTTAAAAGAAAGGAAAAATCGATTTCAGTACAAGCAGCCTGTTCAGGTTGTTTTCGTGCTATCACTGCCGGCGGCTATAGCTGCCAGCACTGATCATTGTATTCTAATGGCTGGGAAACCTCCTGCTGTCAGAATACAATAGCGCAGCAGGAAGGATTCCCCCATCAACACTGACTGTGTTGATGGGGGAATCAAGCAATTTTCATGGTTGAAGGAAAAAAAAATGTATAATGTATGGCTGGCTTAACGCTAAAAAAGTCCCTTCTATTGTTCTCAGTGTTCTCCAAATTCCCCTTTTTGCTGCTGTGAGACAATTTCCTGTTAGATGGGGCTTAACGTTAGCCGGTAGAGAAGTAAAACTGTCCTTTATAGTAATTTCACCATCATGTAGCAAATGCCTGGTTGAAGGATATGTAACACCAAACTCTTTTGTAGTTTTTGATAGAGTAGGGAATAGGTAAAACCCCTATCATTTTTTTCTGTGTCTCTTTCCCTTCACTTCTTGTCCCTTCTTGTCCCTGAAGTGTGTACAAATTTCTACAACAGGGTTTCATGGAACCCTTGGGTTCCCCCAGAGTTTGTTAGGGGTTCCTTGAACAATGAGCAATTTCTGCCTTTCAGATAAGTTCCCACTGATACCATTGATCTATCTATAAGGGGTTAATTCTTACCAATGACCACAAATGTAAGGAGTAGGAATGGGCTCAAACATCAAACAAGTTCAACTCAAACATCAGATGTTTGTTTGTTCGTAGAACGTATGGGCACTCGCGGCAAGTTCGCCCGCCACGGAGCGCCCCATAATCCACTACGAGATCGCACCTGACCTGCATGCTTTGGCATATCACAGAGCGATGTGCTGTGAGAGCCATGATTGGCCAAAGGTAGGGTGCCTTTGGCCAATCTTGGCTCAGGGGCTAAGTCCACACCCCACACTATATAAGGCTACTGCTTACATGGTGGCCGTATATAGTGAATGAATGGAGATTAGGCAGGTAGTGTAGTATATATAAAACAGTCCAGCGTATATAGTGCAGTTAGTGTAGTATATAATACAGTTCAGAGTATATAGTAAAGTCAGTGTAGTATATATAATACAGTGCAGAGTATATAGTGCAGTCAGTGTAGTATATATAATACAGTTCAGAGTACATAGTGCACTCAGTGTAGTATATATAATTCAGTACAGAGTAAATACTGAAGCCCGTGTAGTATATATAATACAGTTCAGAGTATATAGTGCAGTCTGTGTAGTATATATAATACAGTGCAGAGTATATAGTGCAGTCCATGTAGTATATATATAATACAGTTCAGAGTATATAGTGCAGTCCGTGTAGTATATATAATACAGTGGAGAGTATATAGTGCAGTTCATGTAGAATACCTTTAGATGTGGTGGTTGTGCTTATTGCCAATTCATCAACATTGATAGCAACCAGACATTACCAAATGGACAAAAATATAGGCCCTCACACTATGCAAATTGCTCAACATCTTCTGTCTATCTTCTGACCTGTCCCTGTGGTTGTTTTTATGTCGGCAAAATGAAATTGGAACTACATAAGAGGATCTATAGACATGTACACAGCATGAAAACTTGTAACCCAGATCTCTCACTAGGTAGACACACTCGGGATGTTCACCAAGGTAAATTCCCTAATATTAGATTCTCTGTATTGGACCGTGTCCACCCCAGCGCCAGAGGTGGGGACTGGGACAAAACTTTGCTACAGATAGAAACTAGGTGGATAATGGAATTACGGGCCACCTCTCCACCAGGCCTCAATGATTGTATAAGCTACTGCCCCTTCCTAGAGGGTTTTACATCAGGCAGATGGGAAGGACTGGGCTAGTTCCACCTTCTAATCAACATTGGTTTGCTGTCCCCCTCTTTCTTTTCTCTTTGTTTCCTTGGTTTCTTCATGTTGCTCTGTTGTCCCCTTTCCCCCGGTCCCTTTTCTTCCCTCTTCCATTTGGTTAATTGAGGGGTTTGGTCTCTGATTTCTTGACCTCGGCAACTATACTATCTCGCTCTTTTATGTAATTGCTTATATATGGGATAGATGTCAATCTGTGTCCCACTTATTATAACCCAATATGTGAGCTTACTCCTATTCCCTATGAACGTTTTAGGTTTCACCTTAACCCTGCAATGTTACTTCATTGTAATTTTATTTTATCTTTTTTCTACTAGATGGCGCTTTGTCCACGGTGGTGCTGTGACTGCCCACCGGTGGTACTCTTTTGCTGTATAATAGATATATATTCTTTTTCTTAATCTTTGACCACATGGAGTAGACTTTGCTCTTCTTCTTTTTTTCTTTTTTTATTTCGTTGGACCCTAAGTTTCATTATGGTTTCATTGTCTCTTGCTGCCTCCATTGGCCAGTCCCTGTGGGGCGCATGGGGCCGCCCCCTTTCCAGCATGGGGGCTGCGTCATGCGTTTCACTACCTGGTGGCTGATGACGCCCAGTGCGCGCACGCTCTTTCGCCCCGTTACCGCACATGCGCGGGTGCGGCGGTCGATTGCGCAGGCGTGGGCGTCTATATGGTAAGCCTTGCCTTTGCTTTCTATCTGGAACCTTTCGTATTTATACAATCTTTGACCAATGGTTACTTTTGGTAATTATTTATACTCCTTTCTCTGTATAATGGTCTCTCTTAGGAGGTCTAAATGCCAAAGGATTTGGAGTTTGCTGCTACATATGGATAAGAAGCCACATTTTAAGGCTTTGGATAGCGCTATTGCTCATAACCTACAAACCTTGGTAAATATTTCATTTTTTATTGATTCCATTTTTTCTTCCAAACTATTTGTTGCACTATGTTGGATTAGATGATTATTTTAGAAATAATGCTTATTTTTGCCCAAGATTTTTTTGTGAACGATATTATTCTCATTTCATTTTCTTATTCATCATTATATTATTTTCTTTTTTTCTTTTCCTTTCTTTTTCTTTTTTGTGTTTATTTTTATCTTTTCTGTTAAGTCACTAGTTGGCAATTCGCTACATATGACTCCTTGTGGTTATCAGGCAAATTTCAGTAGGCAAGTACTTTTTTCTGATAGTTTCGCATACCATTGATGCCCTCAGTGGGTATTCATTGACACTCCTGCTGGCAGTGTTTCATTTTTCCAATTTGCATGGTGGAACATTTTGCATGGTAGATGTCGCTTATAACCACTGCTGTTCATCTGTCCCCTATGGTTGTCAAATATTCATGTTTTCTATTGCTATGATATGTTTTTTTCTACTTTTTGTAGTAAGACAAAAGTATGACTGTATACACTCGCATTAAAGACCCCTGACGAAGGTGCTTGAACCAGAAACACATCTGGTACCAGAGATCACTTTGTACCGGAGAGTAACAACAATTTGTTTGTCATGCAAACCATGTAACCTGTCCTTTTTTGTCGATTTTATGTATACCCAGTAAATTATATTTTCTAAATTTACACATGTGTGGTTGCTGCCTGCAAAGTCCCAATGAAGGGGGATTCTCTTTTCTTGATATAGTGCAGTTCGTGTAGTATATATTGTACAGTTCAGAGTATATAGTGCAGTCCGAGTAGTATATAGAATACAGTCCAGAGTATATAATGCAGTCAGTGTAGTATATATACTACAGTTCAGAGTATATAGTGCAGAGTATATAATACAGTGTATTGAAGTGGTTAGGGGAACCCTTTGACAGAATTAAGAAAAAAAAAATGGCGTGGGCCTCCCCCCCCAAATCCATGCCAGGCCCTGTGGGTCTGGCATTGATTTTAAGGGAAACTCCATGGCAAAATTAAAAAAAAAAAACAGCATGGGGACCTCTCTAAAATCCACACCAGGCCCTTATCCAAGAATGCAGCCAGGCAGGCCAAGAAAGGGAGGGGATGAGAGAGCGCCCCCCCCCCCGAACCATACCAGACCGCTTGCCCTCAACATGGGGAAGGTGCTTTGGGATGCCCCCAAGATCCCACCCCCCATGTGAATGTGTATCCGGTACATTGTACCCCTACCCATTCACCAAAAATGTGTCAAAAAGTAAAAACAACAACAGACAGTTTTTGACAATTCCTTTATTACAAATAAAAAGTGTCCCACGATGTAAATCCATAGTCAATCACACCGCCCAATGGACCCGAAAAAACTAAAAAAACTCCACCTCCGTGGGAGGCCTCCCAGCGACTGCTGTCTTTTTCCTTTGACAGCTCTTATATAGGCAATGACTTTTTTTTTATAATACATTACAGCCGCGATCAATTTTAGATTACATTTTTTCCTTTAGAGATGTCATTATTGCTCCAGCACTGTTCTACACATTGCACAGATGCGCCACTTTACAGGCAGACTAAGGGGACCCCCCAAGGCACAATATTTAAAGTAATATTTCATTTTTATTGTTTCACTTCAAGCATCATTAAAATCACTGCTCCTGAAAAAATTATTGCTTTAAAAACTTTTTTTTTGCATTGATACATGTCCCCTGGGGCAGTACCCGGGTCCTTATACCCTTTTTATGGCAATGACTTTAACCGGGGTCTCATGTTGGCTAGAAATTTTTGCCCGTTTGAGGTGTTCTGGTGCAAACCGAACAGGAGGATGTTTGGCTCATCCCTAGCAAGGAGCATCCTTTCCACTGTGACCATCAAACTAATGTGTTATGATTAGTAAATATAGTAATTTTTAGCAGGGGTTCCCTGAGACATGAAAGTTATTTGAAGGGTTCCTTTGTGTTGAAGAAGTTGAGAAAGGCTGGTCTACAAAGTTGATTTTTCCTCTTAAAAAGTTGTCATTGAAGCAGGTGTCCTCGTTGGAAGATTATCCTTGACCTCTTGTTTTGGCTTCTATTTTGAATTTCTCATTACTTTCTGTCTCTGTGACAATGGTCACCTGGGCAGAGAGGGTAAATCTAGCCAGTAGGGTCCAGTGGCGGTGCGTCCATAAGGGCACACGGGCATCGCCCCCTCTCTCCTGCCACCCCCCCTAGCACCAACAGATAGATTCATGCATTGCATGAATCTATCTATGGTTGCCGCTGCCACCCCCTTTTCAGGCGCCCGCCTGAATATCTTTGCTTTCCTAACACTAAACCGCCTCTCCACTAATCAGGTGCTTGGATCTGTTACCCGTCACCTGACCAGCGCCTGTCTGAAACGACAGGCGCTGTGATTGGATGCCTATCGGGCATCCAATCATAGCAGAGGATGGGAAGAGAGGACGTGAGAAGACATCGAGGTGCATCGAGGAGCTGTCCCACCGAGACAGGGTAAGTGCAGATGGCGGGCAGGGGGCACACTGGCAGCATTTGATATGGCACAGTGGGAGCATTTGATGGGGCACAGTGGCTGCATTTGATGGCACAGTGGGAGCATTTTAAATATGGCACAGTGGCAGCATTTGATGGCACAGTGGCAGCATTTGATGGCACAGTGGGAGCATTTGATATGGCACAGTGGCTGTGTTTGATGGGCACAGTGGCTGCATTTGATGGCACAGTGGTGGCAATTGATGGGCACAGTGGCTGCGTTTGATGGCACAGTGGCTGCATTTGATGGCACAGTGGCAGCAATTGATGGGCACAGTAGCTGCGTTTGATGGCCCAGTGGCTGCATTTGATGGCACAGTGGTGGCAATTGATGGCACAGTGGCTGCATATGATGGCACAGTGGCTGCATTTGATGGCACAGTGGGAGCATTTGATATGGCACAGTGGCTGTGTTTGATGGGCACAGTGGCTACATTTGATGGGCACAGTGGCTGCGTTTGATGGCACAGTGGCGGCAATTGATGGGCACAGTGGCTGTGTTTGATGGCACAGTGGCTGTGTTTGATGGCACAGTGGCTGCATTTGATGGCACAGTGGCGGCAATTGATGGGCACAGTGGCTGCGTTTGATGGCACAGTGGTGGCAATTGATGAGCACAGTGGCTGCGTTTGAAGGCACAGTGGCTGTGTTTGATGGTACAGTGGCGGCAATTGATGGGCACAGTGGCTGCGTTTGATGGCACAGTGGCTGCGTTTGATGGCACAGTGGTGGCAATTAATGGGCACAGTGGCTGAGTTTGATGGTACAGTGGCGGCAATTGATTGGCACAGTGGCTGCGTTTGATGGCACAGTGGCTGTGTTTGATGGCACAGTGGTGGCAATTGATGGGCACAGTGGCTACGTTTGATGGCACAGTGGCTTTGATTGATGGTACAGTGAGGCTGAAATTGATGGGGGTTTTTTTCAGAATTTTTCAGTTTGTTTGCGCCCCCTCAAAAATTTTGAGCACCAGCCGCCACTGGTAGGGTCACAGATGTTAATAGAAACCTAATAGTGGTTCAAATCATTCTACACTGTATCCCAAACTAAACAAATGTTTTTTATTCACTTTATGAGAGCATTGGCACCCCCCATCCCAATGCAGTGCTTGGGAGAAACATTATCAGGCCTTAGCATTACCAAATGAGCAGAGGGTGGGCATGCCTATACCTATGCAAATGCAGACTCTGTAAAAGTCTATATTTTTATTTATAATTTTTGGTATTCCATTAGTACAGTGAAAGATCTGACAAAGAAAGAAGTGGTATGTCCTACAACCCCATTGTAGCTGCCTTATATGCAAACATCTAGTGTAGCCAGCGGTAACATTTGTAATACACATCAAGAAACATATGATTAAGTCTCTAACAATTTAAATTCCAATTAAAATACCTGCAGATGTGTTGTAATTTCTTTAGACATGGGAGACCATATATATTACTGGAAATGTAATTTTATATCAATATTCCTTCTTTCCTATCATTTTTCTTACTTAATTGAATTTGGAAGATGAAGCATGGTATGGATAATACAACATTAAAGTTTTAAAATGCGGCACTGAAATTCCTTTAGGCACATTCAATGTATGAAGTGGTGCCAAAAAACGTTAACTATGTAAACATGAAATAATTTACAAGTCTTAAATGCTTGAAATCTCCCATCCGAGAACAGGATTTGTAATGTAAGTCTCATAACATGTTTACCCACATCTGGAAAATACATTACAGGTTTGCTGCTATTGCTATAGATGTGTTAAAACGATTTATCAATCTGTAAATAATTACATTGTAGGACTGGATCCTGTGTGAAGATGTATCACTAACTATAAAGGAATAATCAAGGGAAAGAAATGAAATATCTTTAACCACTTCAGCCCCGAAAGGTTTCACCCCCTTACTGACCACAGCATTTTTTTGTATTTACGGCACTGCGTTGCTTTAACTAACAATTGCGCGGCCGTGCGATGCTGTACCCAAACAAAATATATGTCCTTTTTTTTCCAAAAATAGAGCTTTATTTTGGTGGCATTTGATCACCTCTGCATTTTAAAATTTTTGCGCTATAAACAAAAAAGGCCGACAATTTTGAAAAAAAAAAAACAATATTTTTTACTTTCTGCTATAAAACACATCCAATAAAAAAATCTAATTTCTTCATCAATTTAGGCCAATATGTATTCTGCTACATATTTTTGGTAAAAAAAAATCCGAATAAGCGTATATTGATTGGTTTGCGCAAAAGTTATCGCGTCTACAAACTATGGGATAGATTTATGGACTTTTTATTATATTTTTTACTAGTAACGGCAGCGATTTTTAGTGGGACTGCGACATTACAAATCTCACACTAAGTGACACTTTTTGGGGACCAGTGACACCAATACAGTGATCAGTGCTAAACAAAATGCACTGCCACTGTATAAATGATACTGGCAAGGAAGGGGTTAACATCAGGGGTGATCAAAGGGTTAAGTGTGCTCCTAGGGGGTGCTTTCTAACTGTGGGGGGGATGCTGTTACTGGAGGAAAACAGAGATCCGTGTTTCTGCATAAGATCTCCATTTTCCTCTCTGGCAGAACAGTGTTTGGATCAACTGATTGGCTTCCGCTGCATCCAATCACAGTGGGAGCGAGTCGCAGAGGGCTCGCGTGTGTGCCCCAGACCCGGAAGAGGTGAACAATGTACAGGTATGTTATTTCATGCAGTCAGGACGCCCTGCCACAGTATATGTGCAGTGGGCGGTCCAGAAGCAGTTAAAGTGATCTTCATCGCTTGGCTAAAAACAATGGCAGAGCAGCTACGGTGCCTTGCAAAAGTATTAACCCCCTTGGCATTTTTCGTGTTTTGGTTGCCTCACAATCTGGAATTAACAAGGATTGTTTGAGAATTTGCATCATTTAATTTACAGAACACGCCCACAACTTTGAAGATTTTTTTTTATTGTGAAGTAAACAACAAATAGGACAAAATAACAGAAAAAGTCAATGTGCATAACTATTCACCCCCCTAAAGTCAATACTTTGTAGAGCCACCTTTTGCGCCTATCAGAGTTCCAAGTCGCTTTGGATAAGTCTCTATGAGCTTGCCACATCTTACCACTGGGATTTTTGCCCAGTCCTCCTTGCAAAACTGCTCCAGCTCCTTCAAGTTGGATGGTTTGTGATTGTGAACTGCAATCTTTAAGTCTGACCACAGATTTTCTATTGGATTGAGTTCTGGGCTTTGACTAAGCCATTCCAACACATTTACATGTTTCCCCTTAAACCACTCAAGTGTTGCTTTAGTAGTGTGTTTGGGGTCATTGTCCTGCTGGAAGGTGAACCTTCGTCGTAGCCTCAAATCACACACAGAGTGGTACAGGTTTTGCTAAAAAAGTATCCCTGTATTTAGCGCCATCCATCTTTCCCTCAACTCTGACCAGTTTCCCAGTCCCGACTGCTGAAAAACATCCCCACAGCATGATGCTGCCACCACCATGTTTCACTGTGGGGATGGTGTTCTTTGGGTGACGTGTTGGGTTTGCGCCAGACATAGCGTTTTCTTTGATGGCCAAAAAGTTCAATTTTAGCCTCATCAGACCAGAGCACCTTCCTCCATACATTTTGGGAGTCTCCCACATGCCTTTTTGCAAACTCAAAATGTGCTATTTTGTTTTGTTTCCTGAAAGTAATGTCTTTCTTCTGGCGACTCTGCCATAAAGTCCAACTCTATGGAGCGTATGGCTTATTGTCGTCCTATATACAGATACTCCAGTCTCTGCTGTGGAACTCTGCAGCTCCTCCAGGGTTACCTTAGGTCTCTGTGCTGCCTCTCTGATTAATGCCCTCCTTGCCCGGTCCGTGAGTTTTGGTGTGCGGCCATCTCTTGGCAGGTTATAATATAATTCAGATTAAAAAAACATTAGGCTTACTAAAGGCTGTAATGTAACAAAATAGGTAAAAAGCCAAGGGGGGTGAATACTTTTGCAAGGCACTGTATACCTGTGGTGGAAGAGGGTAAATTCTGTTACCCTCCCAGCAGGCAGTGTATTCATTCTTCACTTTCTTTTGGAGACAACATAATTGCTCCTATCTGACACTTCCAGGTGTGTCAGATAATAATAAAAATAATAATAGTAATTATTATTACAGTATACATGATTATATAGCACCAATAGTTTGCACAGCACTTTACAATATAAAGGAGGACAGTACAATTAAAACACAGTTCAATACAGAAGGAATGCGAGGGCTCTGCTCATGGAGCATACAATCTAAAGGAAGGGGGAGGTGGTACAAAAGGTAACAGCTGCAGGGAATGATCTGATGGCGTTCACTCAAGTACAGTTTTTTTAATGGAGGTGGGGCAGGTTTCCCTGAATTATTGAGTTTTCAAGGATCATCTAAAGGTGGACAGGGTAGGAGCTGACAGGACATACTGGGGTAAGAAGTTCCAGAAGATGTGAGAGGTTCTGTAAAAGTCCTGGAGCATGGGAGGCGGTAACAAGGGAGCTAGAGAATAAGATGTCTTGGGAGGACTGAAGTGCACAATTTGGGTGTTGTTGATTGCTTAGCATGTTGTGGTTAGTATTTTGTATTTTATACATTGGGCTAGTGGAAGCCAGTGAATGGATTAACAGAGAGGGGCAGCAGTCACGGATCGGTCAGTAGGGTGTTTAAGTCTAGCAGCAGCATTCATGATAGACTGGAGGGGGGGCAGTCTGTGTAAAACTGGGCCAGTAAGGAGGGAGTTATTGGTTGTAGGTTGTTAGGAGTAGGTGAGATATAACCAAGGAGAGAATGGCCTCCCAGCCATTAGACCCCCAATTGTTTCACCTCTGGGATACCCCTCACTTCTAACTGAATTTATTTGACCTCCCTCCTTTGGGTCATCATCACACTACATCACCCCCTTTACTCCTCATATTCAGTACACCATCTCACTTACAGTGCACTTGTTCCAAGCTCACTGTCCCACATTCTTCATTACCCCCTTCACCTTATCAATTTTTCAATTTTTTCCGCTTACCCACTTCCTATCATCCAGAATGTACCCGCAGTCCAGTGATCATCCCTGGCTACGGTTCCCCACTTTTCATCACCTACTCATAACCTGTCCCTGTGCACTACCCCCTTCACCTTACATAATGGCTTCCGTCAATGGGTTCCCCTTGTAACCTTAGCCGTCTATGGAGTGTCAATTCCCTCTGTGTTTACCCAACACCGTAATTGTTATTGTGGCATTTACACTGCCACTCATATCTATGTTATCTATAATTGTTTACATATTATTATTTCTTCTTTTATTATTGTTTAATGTTAATTTTATTGTTATGGCGATCCCTGGGTGTCTGGTGCGGTTCGTGGCTGCCTTTGCCTCCCTTAGCGGCGGACTTGTGTTTCCCCTGGCAGGGAAGACGTGCCCTGTTTGTCCCCCGCTTGCTCTCGTCGAGCCCAGGGCTTTCCGCCCACGGGCTCGCCTTGAACGCGCTTGCGCAGTAGCGCTGGTCGCGCACCTGCGCAGTGCGGGGAAACTGACCCGGCAACGTCAGGCGCCGCCGGATGGCGACGTCAGACGCCGCCGGATGGCGGCGTCGTGGGCGTCTCCGGGTTGGGGAGCTCACTTAATGGGCCCTCGGGCCCTTTGACGTGAGCAGTGCGGCTCTCTCTACCATAGACTTGTACACGTGGGGCTTTGATGCAAGGGACGCCTCCGTTGTTCCACCGGGGACATCTTTGGGTATGTTTATCCTCAATTTTTACCCTGGATACTATCCTTTACTTTACGTTATCTATTACTGATACCGCCTTATGGATACTATCCTGTATCTCATGTTATATGTGATACACTTTTATTGACAGATTCCATGTTACCCTGTGGGCATCCCCTCATACCGCTGGGCCCCCACAGTCATGTACCCCCCTTTGAACCCCTTCTCGGTGGACACAGTAGGTGCTCTTGCTTCCTATGAGTCATCTGACTTCTGTGTTTTCAACTAGCCTTTATATTACTTGGTTTTATATCATCCCTTGGGCTAACAACCATGGTAAGTCACACCATTTGCCTCAATATCACTAGCGAGGGTGTGGGCACTTTATCCCCCTTTCTTCTCTTTGTTTCTGTGCCTTGCTTGCCCCATCTTGTTTTTCCCCCCTCCTCTGCTCCCCCCTCCCCCCCATTCCTTTTTCCCTACTCTCTCCATCGGTCTTCCCCCCCCTCCCACCCCCAGTCCCCCCTTCCCTTCCTTCCCCTCTTTAGCCTCCATCCTCCTTCCCCACCACCTGCCTTGCCCTCCCCCTCCTTTCCTGCCTTTTTTTCCCCCCCCCTTCCCTCCTTTTCTTCCCCCTCCCTTCTCCTTCCCCTCCCCACACCCCCCCCCCCTTTTTATCCCCTTCCCCATTTTCCCTCCCTTATTCCTATCCCTTCCCTTCTCCTTTCCTACTCCCCTCTTTCCTTTCCGCCCTCATTTACCTCCCTCTCCTATGCTAATGGCTAATCTTTTCTACCACTAACCAGTTGATATACCAGACCCCTCAATTGCTATTTTGTTATCCATTCAGGGAATTCCGCACAATCCCCCTTGTCCGCCGCGGGGGAGTTATGTTTGGGCAGCTGGGTACCGCACATATTCACCCAAATATAGGGTAAGCCATTCCTGTATTTACCTCTTAGGTTATGTTGGTTTTTACACGCTGCATTACAATGTTTGTATGTATTATGGTTGTATTATTTTTATTATCTGTCCCATAGATTGGTCCTCCTGAGGAAGCGGTAATACCGCGAAACTAGTCGAGAACCAGACCATTCTATACCCTGTAACTACAGATGTCCCTTGGGTATTCCCGAGCCTCTGTTTTTGCAATTTTAACAAGTACAACATGTATTTTTCTTTTTTGTAATAAACTTTTTATTTATTATTTATTATTGCTGTCTATCTGTACCGATATAGTCCAGTCTTTTCCAGGGTGGGAATATTACCGGGCCAACATCAGCCACTGTCCCTTTCTTCCCACTCTTCTCTGTTTGTGCATATTAATTTGGATGATGGTACGTTTTTACAAACAAATTTGCTATGTTTGACTACATGAGGCTATACTCAATATTTGTGCATATTCATTGAGTGGATAACACACCCCTTTCTCTTTCCCCTGAGTGCCTCTAACTCTTAAGTTTACTACCATTCATGTGTATCTATTATCAATTACGTTGGTAGTTGCCCCTCCTACACGGTTCAGACACCTGGACACTTCCACCACGGATTAGGTAGATTTACCGTTTCCATACAGCCACTCTTCTAGCCATCTTATTATATCAAGTTTAGACTTTATGTGCAACTTACCATGCTTCATTAGTTGGGTTATTCAGCTTTAACTCACTGCCTTTACCTAAGAGCATGTGTTTTATGGACCGGAAACTCTCCGGCCTAACTGTGATTATTTTTGTTATCCACATTTATAATCCCCAGCTGATTTTTACCCATGTTAAACCTTATAATCAACCTGAACACATTGCTATAGTATCGCATCATTTGCAACTACCCTTGTATAATTTTTGAGTACAACATTGTATGGTGATATCTGCCTCCCTGCCATTAGACCCCCAATTGTTTCACCTCTGGGATACCCCTCACTTCTAACTGAATTTATTTGACCTCCCTCCTTTGGGTCATCATCACACTACATCACCCCCTTTACTCCTCATATTCAGTACACCATCTCACTTACAGTGCACTTGTTCCAAGCTCACTGTCCCACATTCTTCATTACCCCCTTCACCTTATCAATTTTTCAATTTTTTCCGCTTACCCACTTCCTATCATCCAGAATGTACCCGCAGTCCAGTGATCATCCCTGGCTACGGTTCCCCACTTTTCATCACCTACTCATAACCTGTCCCTGTGCACTACCCCCTTCACCTTACATAATGGCTTCCGTCAATGGGTTCCCCTTGTAACCTTAGCCGTCTATGGAGTGTCAATTCCCTCTGTGTTTACCCAACACCGTAATTGTTATTGTGGCATTTACACTGCCACTCATATCTATGTTATCTATAATTGTTTACATATTATTATTTCTTCTTTTATTATTGTTTAATGTTAATTTTATTGTTATGGCGATCCCTGGGTGTCTGGTGCGGTTCGTGGCTGCCTTTGCCTCCCTTAGCGGCGGACTTGTGTTTCCCCTGGCAGGGAAGACGTGCCCTGTTTGTCCCCCGCTTGCTCTCGTCGAGCCCAGGGCTTTCCGCCCACGGGCTCGCCTTGAACGCGCTTGCGCAGTAGCGCTGGTCGCGCACCTGCGCAGTGCGGGGAAACTGACCCGGCAACGTCAGGCGCCGCCGGATGGCGACGTCAGACGCCGCCGGATGGCGGCGTCGTGGGCGTCTCCGGGTTGGGGAGCTCACTTAATGGGCCCTCGGGCCTTTTGACGTGAGCAGTGCGGCTCTCTCTACCATAGACTTGTACACGTGGGGCTTTGATGCAAGGGACGCCTCCGTTGTTCCACCGGGGACATCTTTGGGTATGTTTATCCTCAATTTTTACCCTGGATACTATCCTTTACTTTACGTTATCTATTACTGATACCGCCTTATGGATACTATCCTGTATCTCATGTTATATGTGATACACTTTTATTGACAGATTCCATGTTACCCTGTGGGCATCCCCTCATACCGCTGGGCCCCCACAGTCATGTACCCCCCTTTGAACCCCTTCTCGGTGGACACAGTAGGTGCTCTTGCTTCCTATGAGTCATCTGACTTCTGTGTTTTCAACTAGCCTTTATATTACTTGGTTTTATATCATCCCTTGGGCTAACAACCATGGTAAGTCACACCATTTGCCTCAATATCACTAGCGAGGGTGTGGGCACTTTATCCCCCTTTCTTCTCTTTGTTTCTGTGCCTTGCTTGCCCCATCTTGTTTTTCCCCCCTCCTCTGCTCCCCCCTCCCCCCCATTCCTTTTTCCCTACTCTCTCCATCGGTCTTCCCCCCCCTCCCACCCCCAGTCCCCCCTTCCCTTCCTTCCCCTCTTTAGCCTCCATCCTCCTTCCCCACCACCTGCCTTGCCCTCCCCCTCCTTTCCTGCCTTTTTTTTCCCCCCCCTTCCCTCCTTTTCTTCCCCCTCCCTTCTCCTTCCCCTCCCCACACCCCCCCCCCCTTTTTATCCCCTTCCCCATTTTCCCTCCCTTATTCCTATCCCTTCCCTTCTCCTTTCCTACTCCCCTCTTTCCTTTCCGCCCTCATTTACCTCCCTCTCCTATGCTAATGGCTAATCTTTTCTACCACTAACCAGTTGATATACCAGACCCCTCAATTGCTATTTTGTTATCCATTCAGGGAATTCCGCACAATCCCCCTTGTCCGCCGCGGGGGAGTTATGTTTGGGCAGCTGGGTACCGCACATATTCACCCAAATATAGGGTAAGCCATTCCTGTATTTACCTCTTAGGTTATGTTGGTTTTTACACGCTGCATTACAATGTTTGTATGTATTATGGTTGTATTATTTTTATTATCTGTCCCATAGATTGGTCCTCCTGAGGAAGCGGTAATACCGCGAAACTAGTCGAGAACCAGACCATTCTATACCCTGTAACTACAGATGTCCCTTGGGTATTCCCGAGCCTCTGTTTTTGCAATTTTAACAAGTACAACATGTATTTTTCTTTTTTGTAATAAACTTTTTATTTATTATTTATTATTGCTGTCTATCTGTACCGATATAGTCCAGTCTTTTCCAGGGTGGGAATATTACCGGGCCAACATCAGCCACTGTCCCTTTCTTCCCACTCTTCTCTGTTTGTGCATATTAATTTGGATGATGGTACGTTTTTACAAACAAATTTGCTATGTTTGACTACATGAGGCTATACTCAATATTTGTGCATATTCATTGGGTGGATAACACACCCCTTTCTCTTTCCCCTGAGTGCCTCTAACTCTTAAGTTTACTACCATTCATGTGTATCTATTATCAATTACGTTGGTAGTTGCCCCTCCTACACGGTTCAGACACCTGGACACTTCCACCACGGATTAGGTAGATTTACCGTTTCCATACAGCCACTCTTCTAGCCATCTTATTATATCAAGTTTAGACTTTATGTGCAACTTACCATGCTTCATTAGTTGGGTTATTCAGCTTTAACTCACTGCCTTTACCTAAGAGCATGTGTTTTATGGACCGGAAACTCTCCGGCCTAACTGTGATTATTTTTGTTATCCACATTTATAATCCCCAGCTGATTTTTACCCATGTTAAACCTTATAATCAACCTGAACACATTGCTATAGTATCGCATCATTTGCAACTACCCTTGTATAATTTTTGAGTACAACATTGTATGGTGATATCTGCCTCCCTGCCATTAGACCCCCAATTGTTTCACCTCTGGGATACCCCTCACTTCTAACTGAATTTATTTGACCTCCCTCCTTTGGGTCATCATCACACTACATCACCCCCTTTACTCCTCATATTCAGTACACCATCTCACTTACAGTGCACTTGTTCCAAGCTCACTGTCCCACATTCTTCATTACCCCCTTCACCTTATCAATTTTTCAATTTTTTCCGCTTACCCACTTCCTATCATCCAGAATGTACCCGCAGTCCAGTGATCATCCCTGGCTACGGTTCCCCACTTTTCATCACCTACTCATAACCTGTCCCTGTGCACTACCCCCTTCACCTTACATAATGGCTTCCGTCAATGGGTTCCCCTTGTAACCTTAGCCGTCTATGGAGTGTCAATTCCCTCTGTGTTTACCCAACACCGTAATTGTTATTGTGGCATTTACACTGCCACTCATATCTATGTTATCTATAATTGTTTACATATTATTATTTCTTCTTTTATTATTGTTTAATGTTAATTTTATTGTTATGGCGATCCCTGGGTGTCTGGTGCGGTTCGTGGCTGCCTTTGCCTCCCTTAGCGGCGGACTTGTGTTTCCCCTGGCAGGGAAGACGTGCCCTGTTTGTCCCCCGCTTGCTCTCGTCGAGCCCAGGGCTTTCCGCCCACGGGCTCGCCTTGAACGCGCTTGCGCAGTAGCGCTGGTCGCGCACCTGCGCAGTGCGGGGAAACTGACCCGGCAACGTCAGGCGCCGCCGGATGGCGACGTCAGACGCCGCCGGATGGCGGCGTCGTGGGCGTCTCCGGGTTGGGGAGCTCACTTAATGGGCCCTCGGGCCCTTTGACGTGAGCAGTGCGGCTCTCTCTACCATAGACTTGTACACGTGGGGCTTTGATGCAAGGGACGCCTCCGTTGTTCCACCGGGGACATCTTTGGGTATGTTTATCCTCAATTTTTACCCTGGATACTATCCTTTACTTTACGTTATCTATTACTGATACCGCCTTATGGATACTATCCTGTATCTCATGTTATATGTGATACACTTTTATTGACAGATTCCATGTTACCCTGTGGGCATCCCCTCATACCGCTGGGCCCCCACAGTCATGTACCCCCCTTTGAACCCCTTCTCGGTGGACACAGTAGGTGCTCTTGCTTCCTATGAGTCATCTGACTTCTGTGTTTTCAACTAGCCTTTATATTACTTGGTTTTATATCATCCCTTGGGCTAACAACCATGGTAAGTCACACCATTTGCCTCAATATCACTAGCGAGGGTGTGGGCACTTTATCCCCCTTTCTTCTCTTTGTTTCTGTGCCTTGCTTGCCCCATCTTGTTTTTCCCCCCTCCTCTGCTCCCCCCTCCCCCCCATTCCTTTTTCCCTACTCTCTCCATCGGTCTTCCCCCCCCTCCCACCCCCAGTCCCCCCTTCCCTTCCTTCCCCTCTTTAGCCTCCATCCTCCTTCCCCACCACCTGCCTTGCCCTCCCCCTCCTTTCCTGCCTTTTTTTCCCCCCCCCTTCCCTCCTTTTCTTCCCCCTCCCTTCTCCTTCCCCTCCCCACACCCCCCCCCCCTTTTTATCCCCTTCCCCATTTTCCCTCCCTTATTCCTATCCCTTCCCTTCTCCTTTCCTACTCCCCTCTTTCCTTTCCGCCCTCATTTACCTCCCTCTCCTATGCTAATGGCTAATCTTTTCTACCACTAACCAGTTGATATACCAGACCCCTCAATTGCTATTTTGTTATCCATTCAGGGAATTCCGCACAATCCCCCTTGTCCGCCGCGGGGGAGTTATGTTTGGGCAGCTGGGTACCGCACATATTCACCCAAATATAGGGTAAGCCATTCCTGTATTTACCTCTTAGGTTATGTTGGTTTTTACACGCTGCATTACAATGTTTGTATGTATTATGGTTGTATTATTTTTATTATCTGTCCCATAGATTGGTCCTCCTGAGGAAGCGGTAATACCGCGAAACTAGTCGAGAACCAGACCATTCTATACCCTGTAACTACAGATGTCCCTTGGGTATTCCCGAGCCTCTGTTTTTGCAATTTTAACAAGTACAACATGTATTTTTCTTTTTTGTAATAAACTTTTTATTTATTATTTATTATTGCTGTCTATCTGTACCGATATAGTCCAGTCTTTTCCAGGGTGGGAATATTACCGGGCCAACATCAGCCACTGTCCCTTTCTTCCCACTCTTCTCTGTTTGTGCAAGGAGAGAATATGTTGTTTTGTGTTGTTGTTAGTAATACGTCCCCTCTGGCCACCATGGTTCCTGCTGCCAGCTGCTATGTTACTATAAGACTCTGCAGCCTATGGGAGGAACCAGGGCATTTTTCTTTTTGAATATGTTAAATAAAGGTTTTGATAAATACAAAGTAGGAGGTGTGTCCAGCAGCTTGATATGAGCAGACTCTCTTCAGCAGAGCTCCTGGGCTACTATCCTGAAACGATCCATCTGAGCTCCCATGACATTACCCAGACAGCTGATCCTGCTATGTATGACCTGCTGTACCCTCTGGAATCCTTTGCAAGTAATTTTATCTTGTCTCTATCCACCACCCCATATGAAAAAGATGAAGGAAGGTCTGGGAACCCAAGGGATCCACAGCAGGGGATGGGGAGAGAGCTGCTGCAGGCTACTAAGCCCTAGAAGGAACAAACCACAAGCGCCATGACTAAACTACAACACTATACCCACCATACTTGCAGCTGCTCCCAGACTGGACTCCATGACCCAAACCTGGACTCCTAGATACACATGGCAACTCCGTTATTCCCTGTCTCAAAAACAAATACAAAATAAGTAATATACAAAAAAAAGGAGACAATAAGCCCTACTCCAATCCTCCTATCTCAGCGCTAAAGCATATTCGGTATATGCAGATGGAAGATAATAATGGTAATAAACCGCAGTGATTTAACCTGATGTCACCATATTCTGAGTGAGATATCTCTCAGCAGCCACTTAATACAAAAAGAAATATAAATATGGATGAATGAATGTACTATATGAAACAGCAATTAACCCATCAAAGCAGCGCTATTTTCAGTCCTCAATGCTGACTGATAAAACAAAGTCTTTGTAAATGCAAGCAAACCACATGCAGGCAGGCAAATTCCAACAAAGACACAGCAGTTGGAGCTCGGTCTGGATTCCCTTATATGAATAGTAGATCTGATGAGTGCACCTTTCACCATCTATTGAGGACTTCAGGAGTAACCAGAGAGAGGATTTGATCAAAGGCTTGTTAACCTCCTGGCTCTGGTGAGTTTGAACCCCTACGGGGTGTGTGCAGCACAAGGTGTCCCAATAGATGGTGAAAGGTGCACTCATCAGATCTACTATTCAAGGTAATCCAGACCGAGCTCCAACCGCTGTGTCTTTGTTGGAATTTGCCTGCCTGCATGTGGTTTGCTTGCATTTACAAAGACTTTGTTTTATTAGTCAGCATTGAGGACTGAAAATAGCGCTGCTTTGATGGGTTAATTGCTGTTTCATATAGTACATTCATTCATCCATATTTATACAAAATAAGTAATGTAGATAAATACATGCAGATATGCATTTCAACAGTTCAATGCAAATACAAGGTCCACATAAAAATTATACAGCACCAAAAAAAATACATGATCCTTTTCTAATGACACAGAATACTGGGGAGCATATCCAGTAGCATTTCAGTTATGGAAGCTATAACATAAGCACAATCTGGATTTTGATAGTGCTTTATAGGATTAGTGAGGTAGGACTACAGATGGTCCTTAAATGTCTCTAAGGAGCTTCTGCGTAATAATGTATTGTATCTTCACTACCTGCCAAGAATAGCAAAAGAAAAAAGAATGGGAGAGGGATTAAGGAGAATGATAGAGAAGTCTATAGAAATTCCAGCAGTACTAGAGTGTTGGGGAAAGGGAGGCTCTGAAGGAGACACAATTAGAGAGTTAAGGGAAGGGGTCTCCTATCCCTCTCATCATTATCACAAGTTCAAGGCTCCCTGATTTGGCTGCAAGTAGTCTGTCCATGGAGACCAAATTTATAAGAATTTCTCATATTTAGCAAATGAAATGGCCACTCATTTTTCATTAATTATTGTGCCAATTAAATGTGTTTTAACCTCTTGAAGGCTTAGTATGGGGGATTTCCACGATTTGGCTATGGTCAATTTGGTGGCACTGAATAGCAATCAGTCAGTTTTCCGTTGGGTACAGGGCATCCTTTTAATACAGGTTGCAGCTGCTGGCAGCTGTTTTGGAGCTGTGACAAAGTGACATAAAATAACATTGGCCTCATCCCTATTGTGTATAGTCACACCTTGGTACAGGGTTTGGCCTGTGCCCATATCCCCCCTCCTTATATTTGCTTCTTCTCTTCTTACTCATTTCCCCTTATTTTATTGTTCTCCTTCTTTCTCTATCAAATATGGAACATGGACCCTGAATTTTCCAATCTACCCTGGAAAACAAATCCTACAAACTATTGCAAAATGTAGACTTCTGTTGACCATACATTGTCTATATGACATCTCTTTCTAAATTTGTACAGTCTATATACCAACCACTGTATAGATGATGGCCTGAATTGTCTGTGTGCTGCAAACTTTTAGACTCGTAATGCACTTTACTTTTGTAAGAAAATAAAAATATAATAATAGTATTGTCTTTCCACATATATGAACTACTTACTTCTTCTTTAACTTCTTCAACTAGTCTTATTACCTTTTGAAGCTGTTACATATTATTTTATTTATACAATTTTTTGTAGTTTTGTGCTAAAAATATGCACCACTATTTAAAATATATGTCATTGTCAATAATTTAATCAAGTGGTGTAATTGCAACATTAATAATGTAAGAAATAATCCAAGTAGAAAAATGAACATTTTTGCATCTACGGTAATAGTAGTTCTTTGAAAACTACCACTGGTCAAAATTAGAAATACGATTCATTTTTCTATTTAATACCTTTTATATATGCTTTCAAAATACAAACAATAAAATAACTTATGGAAGACAATGCTGGCAAATTAAACTTTCTTTGTTCACAAATGCAATCCGACTATATATCTAATTTTGTTATCATAAATAAGGAAAAAAAATTCTGGGAGTTGCTACAGTCTATAAAATGTAAGCAAACACTAATACCAAATAAATTAAATAGATGGTTTGTACAGGGTTTTCTATTTTTTTATTTTTATTCATTTATTATGTTCAAGAATAAATATACTGTTCAATGTTTGAATATATGTCCTTTCATTTTGTTATGCAGATACATATAAAATATTGGATGTGATTATAAATGAAAAATATTTTCACCAAGCAGATGGGCCTCCTGGCTTCTTTTTATATGTTTTTAGATCTGAGCTTTGTAAACAACAGGATCTTTTCAGCAAAGCAATTAAGATAAGCTGAGCAAATAAAAAAAAACATGAAACATTATTTTCATTCATATTCATATCCAATATTACATAATACCCTGAAAAAATAATAATTTATGCACTGTATATTTAGCGCTAAAGATATGATTATACATTAATTAATTAAAAATAATAAATAAAAAAATAATACATTAAAAAAAAAAAACAAAACTGCACATTCCATTTAAAGCGGGGGTCCACCTAAATCAACCTAAAAAAAAAAATATTAGAAGTCAGCAGCTACAAATACTGCAGCTGCTGACTTTTAATACATGGCCACTTACCTGTCCCAGGGTCCAGCGATGTCGGCAGCCGACGCCGATAACCCGCTCGGTTCTCGGCAGCTACCACCGCCATCCTAGGTGAGGGAATCAGGAAGTGAAGCGTGCGCGAGTCGTGCTGCGCATCGTAACTGGTCCCCGCTATCTCCTGGGACCTGTGTGTTTCCCAGGAGACAGCACGGAGGGACAGGAAAAGGCATAGACTCCCGTGGGAGTCTATGCCGGAAGTGGATGCAAATACCTGTCTTAGACAGGTATCTGCACCCCCCTCCCCCCTGAAAGGTGCCAAATGTGACACCGGAGGGGGGGAGGGTTCCGAAAAGCGGAAGTTCCATTTTTGTGTGGAACTCCGCTTTAAGCACTTGACTATTAGTTATTTTCTCATTAACTTATATTATGGTTGAATATATATTAAATAATATTTAAAAAAAAAAACTAATACATATACACTATAATGTCAAAAGTATTAGGATGCCTGCCTTTACACGCACATGAACTTTAACTGCTTCAGCCCCGGAAGAATTTACCCCCTTCCTGACCAGAGCACTTTTGCAATTCGGCACTGCATCATTTTAACTGAGAATTGCACGGTCATGCAATGTTGCACCCAAACAAAATTTACGTCTTCTTTTTTCCCATAAATAGAGCTTTCTTTTGGTGGCATTTGGTCACCTCTGTGATTTTTATCTTTTGCGCTATAAACAAAAAAAGAGCGTCAATTTTGAAAAAAAAGCAATATTTTTTACTTTTTGCTATAATAAATATCCCCAAAAAAAAATTTTTTTCCTCAGTTTAGGCTGATATGTATTCTTCTACATATTTTTGGTTAAAAAAATCGCAATGAGAGTATATTGATTGGTTTGCGCAAAAGTTGAAGTGTCTACAAAATAGGGGAAAGATTTATGTCCTTTTTATTATTATTTTTTTTTATTAGTAATGGCAGTGATCTGTGATTTTTATTGTGACTGCGACATTATGGCGGACACATCGGACACTTTTGACACCATTTTGGGACCATTGTCATTTATACAGCGATCAGTACTATAAAAAATGCACTGATTACTGTGTAAATGACACTGGCAGGGAAGGGGTTAAACACTAGAGGGCGATCAAGGGGTTAAGTGTGTCCTAGGGAGTGATTCTAACTGTGGGGGGGATGGGCTACCGCTGACATGACAGCGATCAATGCTCCCGATGACGGAGCAGTAGATCCCTGTCATGTTGCTAGGCAGAACGGGGGAAATGCCTTGTTTACATTTCCCCGTTCTTCCGATCCGTGACACGATTGCGGGCCTCCGGCAGACATCAAGTTTTTTTTGTTTATAGCGCAAAAAATAATAACCGCAGAGGTGATCAAATACCACCAAAAGACAGCTCTATTTGTGGAAAAAAAAGGACTTCAATTTTGTTCGGGTACAATGTCGCACGACCACGCAATTGTCAGTTAAAGCGACGCAATGCCATATCGCAAAAAGTGCTCTGGTCATTGAGCAGCCAAATCTTCAAAGGGATAAATAAAAAGTCATGGGTGACCACACTTTTATGGAGCAAATTAAGATTTTCCTAAATAACAAAAGTCTGTTGACTTGTGTGGACCCTGCTATGTTGGCGTGCTACTTCACTTAATTAGAACTCAGGTGAATTGAATCAGTTACATGGCTGGATCTGTGCCTGGCTTTAAAAAATAAAGTTACAGAAGAATTCACAGTGCCTTTTTTGAGTTAGTAATATAAAGAGACAAGGTGCGCTTCTATAAAGATGTTTGAAAAGATAAAATAGGAAGAAAGCAACGGCTACAGAACTTACAGGCATTCACAATTTATTCCTTCTTGCCTTCTGGACAGAGGTTGTGCTAGTTTTATGCTTTTAACTTATCGCAATAGTAAAATAATTTTATGTGACAGGTGTCTGGATAAATGATTCAGCAAAAAACCTTTGCCTGTGTTAAAATGTGGAATAAATCACTGTTGATGAAGAGAATGCTAGGACAAGGCATTGTAGGTCCTTGTTTCATAAAATATCTTTATTATGGTATGAATTTTCTTTTTTTTTCAATCAATTATTGCAATATATCAAACACAGTGGAGTAACTACTTCCATAGTATAAGGATCTTCTTGTTGTCATTAAAACAGAACATTGCCATAAAACTATTAAGATCCGTACACACGATCGGATTTTCCGACGGGAAATGTGTGATGTCAGGCTGTTGGCGGTAAATCCGACTGTGTGTATGCTCAATTGGACAATTGTTGTCGGATTTTCCGCAGACAAATGTTGGCTGGCAGGTTTTAAAATTTTCCGCGGGCAAATGTGTGTTGTTGGATTTTCCGATTGTGTGTACACAAGTCCGTCGGACAAAAGTCCAAAGTACAAACACGCATGCTCGGAAGCAAGGACGAGCCAGAAGCGGTCAGTCTTGTAAACTAGCGTTCGTAATGCAGAATTAACATTGGTAACGTAGCAAATTATGAAATCTCAAAATGCGGCGCACAATTCTCTTCTTCTTTAATGGGATAATAATGAAGCTGCTTTGCTGGTGATACTGATGGAGTTATTGCAAACTAATTTTCAAAGGCTTTTTTTTTCTAGTGATATCAAGAAGAATATTATGTTTTTTTTTTTTATTTGGGCAAATTACCACAACACTATTATGCCGTAGTTTATAAGATCAAAGATACAACTATGTTGGTGTCCCTTGTCAATTTTACATTGTATTTTATAAAATGTAACTGCCGACTCCCAAACTGTCATTTGAAGTAAAGCACATAGCCAAGTATTATTCTACACAATTTTTTTATTGTGAATTAAACAAAGAAAACAAATAAAATTAGACATGCTATCTGCCAATAGAACTTAACCAAAAAGTGCATTCTATGCATCCAACAATTTAGAAAATATACCAAATCTAATCATTATTCAACCAAAAAATAATGTCAAATCAATAACTCCAAGGCCAATAATAAATAAGACGTTATCTCCTCAGATTCCGCAACATGGCTGGTTGACGAACGGCCGTTCAGAAACTAACTGAAAAGCACAAAATGAAAAGCGCAAAATGAAAAGTATGAAAAGAAAAGTGCAAATCAACACTCACCAAACTTCTACTAACATGAAATTAGCAGAAGCAGCCCAGTGGGTGGCGCTAAAGAGCTGAAAAACAACATAGTACGTCACTACGTTCGTATTGCCGTTTGTATTCAAGACAAGTTTAGGCAAAAGTCTGACAAAAGTCCACATTTTTTTTGGCCAGCAATCCAATCGTGTGTACGAGGCTTAAAGCCCCATACACACTATTAGATTTTCTGTTAATTTTTGTCTTCAGATTTACCAAAACCATGTAGTGCAAGGGCCTGCCTGATTGCATACAAATTGAAACTCTTAAGGTTTGACCTCATAGTTTTGGTAAATCTGAAGACAAAAATGTGCACAAAACCTAATAGTGTATATGGGGCCTAAGTGTGTAAATTGTCCAGATCTATGGAGTTACTCAAGTTATATGTTGTAGACAGGTAGGTAGGTAGGGTTATGGATATTGGGTTCTGGAAATAGTGAGAGACCCAATGGGGGAGACTGACCAAAATTGGAGCACACAGAATCTGATGCAGCTGTGTATGGTAGCCAATCGGCTTCTAACTTCAGCTTGTTAAGTTAAGCTTTGAAAATAAAACCTGGAAGCTGATTGGTTTCTATACAGAGCTGCACCAGATTTTGCACGCTCCATTTTTAAAAATCAACCCCCAATGTAGAATACAGCCATCTTCCATGTGCTAACTTTGCCATACTACTGGAACTCAGGAAGGTTGCTATGTAGGTTCCTTAAGCCGAGGTCACATATGTGCGGCCTCGGTTTGCAGTCTGGGGTCTTGTGCATTTGTGTTCAGTGGTTTAGGTGCGATTCAGGTGCAAATTTTCTTTTTGAAACCACACTGCGGCTGCCCCGGACATGTGTGAATTGGCTCCATTAAGAGCCAGTCACATTCGCATGTAATGCAAATTGGATGCGGTTTAAAATGCATCCAATTCACAAGACATGTGAACCCAGCCTTAAAGTGCCTAAGAATGAAATGTATTAATGGGTGATCCATACCATCTTTTATTTTGCCCTTTGCTGACAGGAATGCCAAGCCATGGAAGCCCCCAAAAGTTCCTTAAAATGTCATTGCTTCCCCTACACCTTAAATTGTGCATTCTATTTAAACTTCATAGAAGTAAGCCCGTACCTAGAAATCATGTCATTGGTTAAAAAAACAAAAAAACAAAAACTTTTTGAATCACGTTTAGGTCTAATATAGCCTTTCTTAAAGTGGAACTTCACCCTCCCAATCAATACTGATTGTTTTTAATCCTCATGCTGATAGCACTAGTAAATAGATAGGACAGTATATCAAATTTTAACTTTTTTATTTTTACATTTCTTCAGTTACTTCCTGGTTTCCTGCCTAGGTAAATTATGTCATACACCCCAGGAGTCTTCAGGAGGATCAGGAGAGAAGGAGGGGTTTGCTCAGCTAAGCACGCTCTTCTGCAGCATACTTGAGGGCTAGGGGGCAGGAAGTAAATACTACATTAACCATTTGCCCTTACTCAAAATGGCCACAGCCAGAAATGCTAGGAGGTGTTTTTCAAAGAGATTTCTCGCAAAAATAAAGCATGGAGGCATGGATAGATGGGGGAGCTTGCTTTGAATACTAAAAAATGTAATAGTTTGTGCTCAGACGCAGTAAAGATCCGCTTTAACCTTTTACCATTGAAAAATCTTTAAAAAAATGTTTAAAATCTTGGGAAATTTTCTCATCTACAGCTCGCAGTACATTAGTGTGATTAGAGAGCTGTAGATGTAATAATAAATGTAGCTATAACAAAACGCTAATAAAACTCCTACTATTGTGCAGGACTTATATAGTGTCAAAAGTTTGTGAAGTGCTTTACAAATGAAAAAGGAGACAGTAGTACAATTACAAACTCAAGACAAGAGGGTTAGGAAGGGCCTGCTCTTGAGAGCTTACAATCTAAGACCTCTTACACACTGGCACCGCTCCACGTTGGCGGTAAAGCGCCGCTAGCTTTAGCGGCACGGGGGTTAAAAGCGCCCCGCTAGCGGCCCAAGAAAGGGTTAAATGCGCCTAAACAGTGCTGCTGCCGAAGCGCTTTGGCAGCGGTGCCCATTCATTTCAATGGGCAGGGGTGGTGGAGGAGCGGTGTATACACCGCTCGTCAACCGCTCCAAAGATGCTGCTTGCAGGACTTTTTCCTAAAATCCTGGGGCTGCAGGGGAGGTGTTTTTCAGGTGCTTTACAGGCGCTATATTTAGCCCTTTAGTGCCTAAAAAATGCCTCCAGTGTGAAAGAGGTCTTATAGAGGCAAGGGCGCATGTTACCAAAGGTAATAACTGTGTGGGCTAAGCTGATGAAGAAAATAAAAGTACATTTTATTAAGTGAATGGCAAGATAGGCTTTCCTGAAGAGTTGAATTGTCAAGTATCATCTAATAGTAGGGAAATGCTAGAAAATTTGGAGTAGGGAATTCCAGAGGAAGGGAGAGAGCATGGGAAGATGTGACAAGGAAGCTAGAGAACAGGGGTTTTTTGGAGTAGTGAAGTACGGTTTGAGTGATATTTTGACATAAGATAGTTACATACCTGTGGATAGTCAGGTTAGTCACTATCCTATACCAATAGTTTATCCAGAAGAAGTAAAAAAACCCCAATAGAGGATGGTCCAATTTACTCCAGTGGGGAAGAAAAATCCCTTCCTGATCCCCCAGAAGGCAATAGGATATTCACTGGCATTATTACCTCTAAAAATTTGTATCTAGTTACATTTTTTGCATGTAGGAATGAATCCAGCTAATTTTTAGAACAACCTACTGAGCTGGCCTGAAGCGGTTCTTGAGGGAGTCTATTCCTCATTTTCACAGCTCGTACTGTGCAGAAGCCTCTCCGTATGCTAAGGGAAAATCTCTTTTCCTCCAGACGATAAGAGTGCCCCCATGTCCTCTGGAATGACCGGCAAGTGAATAACTCAACATCAAGTTCACTCGATGGACCTCTTATGTATTTACTGTACAGTATACATGGTGATCATATCCTCCCATAATCTCCTCTTCTCAAGAGAAAATACATTTAGCTCAGCAAATCTTTCCTCATAGCTGAGCTCCTCCATGCCTCTTATCAGTTTGGTTGCCCTTCTCTGCACTTTCTCCGGTTCTCCAATATAGTTCTTGTGAACTGGTGCCCAAAACTGAACTGGCCTCACCTCACTTTGTACAGGGGCAAAATTATGTCTATCTCCCTTGAATCTATACCTTTTTTAATACAAGAAAGTATTTTGCTAGCTTTCGAAACTGCAGCTTGGCATTGCATGCTTTCCAGAACACCCAGATTCTTCATCACCATTGATTCCTACAGCTGTTCTCCTAGTATGTATGATTCATGCATGTTTTTAGCCCCCAAGTGCATAACTTTACATTTATCAACATTAAACTTCAAGAAACTTGAGAATATGGCCCGAGGAAGCACATGGTCCAAAGATTTGCTGAAAGCACACTGTTCATTACTGTTTTGTTGGATTGATATTTATTTGGAATAAAGAATATCATATATGTTGTGAATTTGGAGTGCAAGGCCTTGGAATATTTGATATATATATAGATATATATATATATATATATATAGATATATATATATATATACCGTATATATATATATATCTATATATATATATATATATATATCTATATCTATATAGATATAGATATATATATAGATATATATATATATATATACGGTATATATATATATCTATATATATAGATATATATATATATAGTGACATTGGGTGATGGCTAGCTCAGTGATAGATGCGTTTTAAGTGAGTTCACAGCCAACAGGAACTAAGGTTTAAGGGCATGGTAGCCACTTTTATTGAAAGTAACAAAAAGATGAAAGTTCACACACACGTTTGGTTTCCCACACAGGGGTTCTTCTCCCAAAAACAACTGACAAATGCCAATCCACCTGGCTCTTAAGGCTCACTCAGCCTTGGGCGCAGTTCCTTGCTGCACAGGTCCACTCCTGGCCTCTAGGAAGGGGCTCTCCTGACACTCCAGGCTATCACACTCCTCCAAGACTCACGGTCCCCTCTGGTCCCCAAGACTCTCTCTTCCAGTTGTCTTAGGTATGGTCTCCCCGACTCTCTCAGCTGGCCCAACTCTCTCAGTCCACTGACCTGGAACCTCTCCCACACGGAGTACCATCTCAAGGATGTTGCCTGGATTCTTAAATGGTAGCACACCTCCTTCCTGTTTGCAGCACCTGCTCCAACACCAACTCCTTTCCCACACACACTGAGCTATGCTCAGCTCTGCCTTATAACGAGTGTGTGCACCTGGACACACACACAACCTGCAGAGCTTCTGGAAAACCTGGACACACGACTGAAGACTCCATCCCCCCCAATGCTCTTTGAAGTCTTCAAGTTTCCAGCCCCAATCCAGACTTACAAAATCCAGAGAAAACTTAAAGCATAGTTTTCTCTGCTCACTGATCTTTTGCTGGAACTTCTCAAATTGCTTCTTTGAGAGTCCTGTGTCCATTTTACACACATTTTCACTAAGACAGGGGCTCTCATTCTCACAATATATATATATAGATAGATATCTATATCTATCTATCTATCTATCTATCTATCTATCTATCTATCTATCTATCTATCTATCTATCTATCTATCTATACACATAGTGCCTTGAAAATATATTCCTACCCCTTGAAATGTTCAACATGTTGTCATGTTACAACCAAAAAATAAATGTATTTTATTTGGATTTTATGTGATAGACCAACACAAAGTGGCACATAATTGTGAAGTGGAAGGATATTGATGAATTGTTTTCCAATTTTTTTACAAATAAATATCTGAAAAGTGTGGCGTGCATTTGTATTCAGCCCCCTCTACTCTGATACCCTTAACTAAAATCCAGTGGAACCAATAACCTTTAGAAGTCACCTAATTAGTAAATAGAGTGTAATGTAATCCCAGTATAAATACAGCTGTTTTGTGAAGCCCTTGTTTGTTAGAGAACCTTAGTTAACAAACAGCATCATAAAGGCCAAGGAACACGCCAGACAGGTCAGGAATAAAGTTGTGGAGTTTAAAGCAGGGTTAGGTTATAAAAAAATATCCCAAGCTTTGAACATCTCACGCAGCTCTGTTCAATCCATTACTTGAAAATGGAAAGAGTATGGCACAACTGCAAACCTACCAAGACATGGCCGTCCACCTAAACTAACAGGCCAGGCAAGGAGAGCATTAATCAGAGAAGCAGCCAAGAGGCCCATGGTAACTCTGGAGGAGCTGCAGAGATCCACAGCTCAGGTGGGAGAATCTGTTCACGGGACAACTATTAGTCCTGCACTTCACAAATCTAGGCCTGTATGGAAGAGTGGCAAGAAGAAAGCCATTGTTGAAAGAAAGACATAAGAAGTCCCATTTGCAGTTTGCAAGAAGCCATGTCTGGGACACAGCAAACATGGGGAAGAAGGTGCTCTGGTCAGATGAGACCAAAATTGAACTTTTGGCCTAAAAGCAAAACGCTATGTGTGGCAGAAAACTAACACTTCACATCAACCAAACAAACATGGTGATGCAGCATGTTGTATGGATGCTTTTCTTCAGCAGGGACAGGGAAGCTGGTCAGACTTGATGGGAAGATGGATGGACCCAAATATAGGGCAATCTTAGAGGAAAGCCTGTTAGAGTCTGCAAAAGACTTGAGACTGACTGGGGCAGAAGTTCACGTTCCAGCAGGACAACGACCCGAAACACACAGCCAGAGCTACAATGGAATGGTTTAGATCAAAGCATATTCATGTGTTAGAATGGCCCAGTCAAAGTCCAGACCTAAATCCAACTGAGAATCTGTGGCAAGACTTGAAAATTGCTGTTCACAGACGCTCTCCATCCAATCTGACAGAGCTTGAGCTATTTTGCAAAGAATAATGAGCAAAAATGTCACTCTCTAGATGTGCAAGGCTGGTAGAGACATACCCAAAAAGACTTGCAGCTGTAATTGCAGTGAAAGGTGGTTATACAAAGTATTGACTCAGGGGGGCTAAATACAAGTGCACAGATTACACTTTTCACATATTTATTTGTAAAAAATTTGGAAAACCATTTATCATTTTCCTTCCACTTCACAATTATGTGCCACTTTGTGTTGTTCTATCACATAAAATTCCAATAAAATACATTTACATTTTTGATTGTAACATGACAAAATGTGAAAAATTTCAAGGGGTATCAATACTTTTTCAAGGCACTGTATATATTTGTTTAGAAAATGCAGTTCTATCCATATTAAAAATTAATCTTTACCTTACTGAAAATTAAAAATGACATATAAATATATAGAAGCAATCTCAAAGTCAATCTTCTGTTATTGTACTGACTCACAATGACCCCACCCCTCCCTCCATTCCCATACCAAAACAAAAAAAATGTATACATACCTTAAATCCAGCAGACTTCTTCCAGTGATGTCTTTCTTCTTGTCCAGCAGCAGTGGTGGGTAGTCCTTCTAATGCATTAAAGTGTTTGCAACCCTAAAAAAAGGGAAATCCTGTTCCCTTTTAGCAGGTTAAACAGCACAGCACACAACCTGCCCCTCTCTAAGCTGTAAAATACCTGGCTGATCCCTCTTGGTTCTACTCTCCCCCTTGTAAACTGACCACGGTTTATCATGGCTGCTGTACCCTGACACCATGGTCAGTTTATGTGCCTCCATCATCCTCCCTCCCTGCCTGTCAGCTCCTGTGCCTGTGTGAGCTGTCTCCGCCCCCCCTCCCGCCGCTATTAGTATAACAGTTTTAAAAATATCACTGCCAGCCCCTGTTTTGTATACAGCAATAACACACTCTGTAAGTGTTTTTTTTTTAAAAAACAGTGCCTCTAATTACCATTTTTCTGTTCTCTCCAGATGGGTCACGTGACTCCCGGCCGCTCTGCTACTCCGATCCATGGCTACAGAAGGAGGGGCTGAGCAGCCAGCATGGCAGTCACGCGACCACCCGGCTAATGTCAGAGGGAAATCTCGACCCTTCCTGCTTTATCCCTGGATCGGAGTAGCAGAGCGGCTGGGACTCACGTGACCGGCCTGAAGATAACAGAAAAAAGGTATTTAGAGACACCTTTTTAAAAAAACACTTACAGAGTGTGTAATTGTTGTATACAAGAGAGGGGCTTCAAGTGAATCTACCTCTTTGGGTTACAACCACTTTAAATGGTGCTCAGGTAAGCCCAGGACTGTGTGATGATGCACCCATGGTGTGTGCCCAAGACAACCTACTGTTAGCAGGTGCAATTAGCTTGCCTGCCACTAGATGGTTCTGTTCCCATTATGGTAAGGTAAGGGGAAAGTCATAATTAGGCATTAGCTCCCCTTTTAGAAAAATCCCTTCTCTAGTAATGGGTTCGATTAGTGCCCACATAAATGCCAGTGAGGGGGGAAGTGAAGACAGAGAATGTGAGTCAAACACCCCAGAGCTGTCAAGATGTAGTCTCCAGTAGTACTGATCTAAAGGTCCCTTTGCAGAGTTGAAGTCCCAGGCAAGGTGAAACAACATTAGTACGTAATGCTGGAAAACCGGGAAAGTATGCCCCATTGGGGAGTGTTCTTAGCTGGGCAGAGCTATGGAAGGGACATTGAGAAGAGACTGGTATATTAATTAGAGCACCTTGGTCCCCCCTAAACCTCAGCTGTGGGTCCTGTGACTTGGTGAATAAAGCTAGATGCTGTGGGCTTAATATATGCGGAGAAGTGGTCCCAACTCAGTGGTGCTCCCTAGGAGAGGAATGGAGGTGAATAGGGAAGATGGCTTTAAAGATATGTGCTTTCATTCTGCTCATAAATTACATTTACAGAATGTCTACACTGTGTGTGAGACAGTCTGTGCTGAAGAATTCTGGTAGTATTTCAAATATGATGTTAGATGTCACAGAAAGCTTTGAAATGACAGTAAAGTGCAGAAAATGCATTTTATGCGTGGACAGTCCTTTATTCTTAAATAGTAAGGCCTCTGGGATGTTGTAAGTGGGCCTATGGATGGGAGTGTGACACAATATGACAGAGAGTTCTATCAACAACAGATGGGTGATTGTCCTATCCAAGAAGAAGCAGGGCAGGGTCCCCACAATTTGGCACCAACATCAGCCCGATCAGGGGTTTCCTTACACTGGGCTCACAGGAAGTTGGGTTTATGATGTTATGATGTTGATGTCATTCAACCTCGAATGGAATGCCATCTAGTCTAGGAGCGGACTACTAGGTCAGCACTGAGTTGAAGGTGAACATTACACAATGGGTTTGATTTACTAAAACTGGAAAGTGCGAAATCTGGGGCAGCTCTGCATAGAAACCAATCAGCTTACAGTTTTCTTTTGTCAAAGCATAATTGTACAAGCTGAAGTTAGAAGCTGATTGGCTACCATGCACAGCTGCACCAGTTTTAGTATATCAACCCCAATGCATGTTTAAAAAAATGCACAATCAAGAAAAAAGAAGATTGTTGATATACCTGTCTAGTAATATTTATAAGTGTCAAGTACAATGATAAAACTACATAAATTGGGTCAGTGGCTTCCCATTTTCTATAAACTACATTTATGGCACATTTTCATCCAAACTGAATCCTCACTTCCAACAATTAAAAATAAATAGACTTGATGGTCTACTGGCTTCCATAATTTATTAGACTGAATTCTAAGAGTTCATTCAATTCAGCGTGAAATATGTAGTCTTCTCTAAATAAAACTCATAAAGAAAAATTAGGGTAGTACCAGAGGTTTGCCTATTTTTTTAAGACAACTCATTAAAATGCCCTCTGAACCACATTTTGAATAATAAAAATTTGAATTGGATCCTGAGTTAATTACAAAGCAAAAGTATGCATTTCACTGAGGTTTAATGAAGTAGTGGTACAGAATAATTAGGATGAGAATTCTGAATCCGTCTTACGTTATTTTTTTTCACCTGTGACAGACAAGGTCGGTTTAGGGTAAAGCAATGTTAAAATATGACAATGGTTTTTATGTGAGTTTAATGCTATACTATTTTATGTTTGTGCATTCCAGATTCTCAGAAGACCTGTCAACCTGAACAATTAAAATTAAGAAAATGTAAACCCAGTTTAGAGAGAACCACTTTTTTATTTATTTGAAGTGAGCATAGCGTCAGATACAGTTTTTTTTTATGATCAAGTATACAGTAACTAAAGGCAAAACTTTTTTTTTAGATTTGAATTGAATCTGATTAGAATGTCAATTAGAATGTTATAATTAATTTTAATAAATTAATGAATTATTTTTTAATTAGAATTCATTTTAGTATTGTAATTGGAATGTAATTTAATTAGAATTGATGAGAGGGTAAAACCCTTGTCAGGCTGTTATTGTTAAATATTAAAAAACGCAAGCATGCCAACTTCCAGATAGATATTTTACTTGTATCCCATATCAGAGCAAAACACCAACACTTTGTGGGTGCAGGGGCCTTCATTATCAAGGTGACATGCTTGTGACCTTTATAAAATGGGCCCCAACTCCCTTAAAACATTGGTGTTTTGTTGTGATATAGGACTATCTGAATTTCAAGTTGGTGTGCTGGCTTGTTCTACATTTGGATTTACATGGCACGCTGACTTGCCATGCACCCACCCTTACACATGAGCTGACAAGTGTATGATTTTATGTGATGTGGGGCTTATTGCTGTCTGTGTCCCCATTAGGGAGATTCATTTTCTCTAACTGTCCTGGGGGAACAAAAATGAGTGTGAATCGAAAATTTTGACTTACTACCATCACAAAAAGGACAGGGGTAGTGGTGGCAAATAAACCTCCTGCTATACAATCTACAGAGATAGGCACTTTGCCTGCCTCTGTATGCCAACTTACAGTATAATTTGTCTTAATTTCCTCCAGTTTTGTTATATATGAACTGGACGTAACTATTTTTTAATTTGCTGCATTAGTAGTACCACCTTGTGGTAAAAAACTAAATCTGCTGCATGCGATGGTAAAGCTAACAAAAGGGGTGGTAGGGATTTTTTTAATCTGGTGCAGGCCATTTCAAATGCCATAGCACCAGAAAAGTGTCATTAGGGATTTATTGAATTCTTCTGTGTAAGTGTTATACAACCAAAGTTGAGACACATATTATATCCTTTTTAAAACCACTTGCAATAATTAAAACCCAACTCTGGACTCTGTGCTGCCCCCTTCCAAACCCGTCACCCTTGGGTCCCCCACCCATTGGTATTTTCGATTTTTTTACTTTACTTTTTTGTACTTTTTCTCATGTCTTCTGGCTGAATACAAGATGCAGTCTTCTTTCTCCTCAATTTTCTTCCAGCAGTGGGTGGTCCTTGATGAGAGCACTGCTCTCTGCTTCAATGGATTGTGCAGGTTGTCTTGCACAAAGGGTAGGGCTACGATGTCATGCACTCGCAGGGGTTGAGTTACTGAACTAAAGTAAAATAGGCTATTAACTTTGCAAGGGAATTTGACTTAGGGCTTAGTGAAAGAGGTGAAGCTCTGCTAACTTCCATCATTCAATCATGTGCAAGGAAAAATTCTGTGTTTTTTCTTGTGCTTGGGTATTTTTTCTAAAGTGAAACTTTACCACATTTACTAAGCTCTGGGGCGAAAATTACTTGAAAGCTGCCACATCCATTGTAAAATGACCAGCATGTTTCCTGGGTTTTGTGACATGGGGCATCATTTGAATATTTAGCCCAAGATGCTTTTATTTGCTTTGGGGTCATTTAAGAGCAAAAAAAAAGCAGAATTGACTCACCGTGGTGTCCATTGCATGCCTACTGTAGGTTGCACACGTCACTGATTGAGTGTTCGCTTCCAAGGTGTCTGTTTTATGTTCTGCAAATATCTGCAAAAGAGAGCATAATTATAGATCGCATGTCAGTAGCCAATGGTTTTCTACTTTGCCCTTAACTAAGTTACCCTTAAATTACTAAAGCAATTGGCATTTTTTAGTGTTAGTTTTCACACATTCCCTTTATTTTTTGCAGGGCTGCTGATCTCCTGAAACCTCCCTGCAGCCATTTACTGTCTATTTACATTCCAGAGATGGCTGCATGGCATCTCTCAGGGTTCCAGATAGTTATAGCAGTGAACCATGCCTACATAATCTATGCTGAAAAGGCCACTTTTAGACTCCAGTGAAAGCCTGTGTCATGGGTGTCAATACAGGAGGACAACTGGAAGACAGGGACAGAGTGTTTCAACCAATCATGGGTAGTACCTGGACAAAGACCTTCATGGCAGGATCACTAGGTATTTTTTTGAATGCGTATCTGAGGTCTTTTGTCCAATCATTTGAAATCATAGGTCCTCTTTTTATTCTTAGTCCTTTAACAGTGGGACGCCTTAAATACTTCAAAAAATGCCATGTAATTGTGTTAGCAGCGTTCCCTGCAACACTCTTCTTTGATCCCAGGGGAAGTGTCCACAAAGACCTAGAAGAGGACCATCACTGTAGGGGACAGTGCTGACGAGCATTGCAATGAGAGTTGCTTTTTTTCTTACTTTATCTACTGCAGGGTAATAGATTATGAATTTATTTTTTTTAGCTAGATTTGGTTAAAGGGCAACAATAGCTTATTTTTGTTATTTTTTTTTAATGCACATATAAAATCTCAACAAAAATACTGGAGTTGGGCAATCTGATCAATGTGTGTCGACAGAACTTTTGGTGCTGTAGAGTCCTTTTCCTGTGTTGCCCTCTAGTCTCCATTTAGTGCTTCCAATGAGCATTTTTTTAGCAGTTTTTATTATTATTATTAATATGATTATTATTATTATGATTCATAATTAATTTAGTACCAACAGTTATGCCGCGTACACACGGTCGGACTTTCCGGCATACTTGGTCCGGCGGACCAGAGTGTGCCGGACAATCCGCCCGTGTGTGGGCGGCGGCGGACTTTTCCGGCGGACTTCTTCCCAAAAGCCCGCCGGACCTAGATTTGAAACAAGTTTTAAATCTTTCCGTAGGACTCAGTTTCGGGCGGAAAGTCCGCTCGTGTGTGTGCTGGTCCGACGGAAAGCCCGCTCGTGTGTAGGCTGGTCCGACGGACCAGATACGACGCGAGGGCAGGGTATTGCATCTCGCGCTCTCTGCAATAGGAAAAACAAATTTTCCTATTGCGATGAGCGCGGTGCATGCCAGGCCCTTAGGTCTGGTATGGATTATAAAGGGAACCCCCTACGCCGAAAAAACGGCGTGGGGTCCCCCCTAAAATCCATACCAGACCCCGATCCGAGCACGCAGCCTGGCCGGTCAGGAAAGGGGGTGGGGACGAGCGAGCGCCCCCCCCTCCTGAACCGTACCAGGCCGCATGCCCTCAACATGGGGGGTGGGTGCTTTGGGGGAGGGGGCGCCCTGCGGGGCCCCCCCACCCCAAAGCACCTTGTCCCCATGTTGATGAGGACAAGGGCCTCTTCCCGACAACCCTGGCCGTTGAACGGACTTGTCCGTGTGTGGGCAAGTCCGTTCATTCTGAAAGTCCGCCGGAACTCCGGCGAAAGTCCGTCGGAAAGACGGGCGGACTTAGCCCGCCGGAAAGTCCGGGTGTGTGTGGGCAAGTCCGTCCGTTTTAAAGTCTGGCGCACCTGGCGGACAAAGTCCGTCGGAAAGTGTGCCGGACCAAGTAGGATAGAAAGTCCGACTGTGTGTAAGCGGCATTAGTATCGCACTTTACAAAATATAAGGAGACATTACATTTGCAATACTATTCAAGAAAAGTGGATTAGGAGGGCCTGTGAGAGCATACAATCTAAAAGAGATGATGATAAATGAAAAGACATGATGGCCTACTATTAAGTTATTATTTTGAATTTTAACCACAGTGTAAATCAGTGGTTTTTGTGTTTTAAATGTGGCTGTTGCTGTGTGCAGACAGTCTATGTTACACTATGGAGGGGGGGGGGGGGTGCAGCAGCTGTACAAACACAGCCACAGGTCCTATACTGACAGGAGTGTGGATGCAGGTTGATGGCCTACAAACACTGACAGTGTGCATTCGGGGCCACTCACTTACAACTGCACACCTGTAAAATTAGGACCTGCAGCTGTGTTCATACAGCCTCTACATCCTTATAAAGTAACAGATGGCGCCAGCCGCACAAACAAAATGCTCATTCACACAGTAATGAGCCGGTAATGAGAACCCATGCCCAACATTTTTTTAATTATTCTTTACATTTTTTTTTATTTTTTTTTAAATTATTGTTTTTTTATTTAAAAAAAAAATGTTTTACATTTTTTTTTTACAACACTGCTGTGGGGGCTTGGGCATAATATCAGTGGTCTTAACAGACCCCTGACATCTCACTTTTGAGGACACAGATTCTTTAATTCATTTCTATTGACTGAAGATGATTGAACAGGAGACAGGTACTATGCTTTAGTTATGAATGCACACAGGAGCACTGTGTTCATTCACTAATGGTAAATATGTAATTTACCGGTTCCTTCACATCTCCCTGTGTGCCTGTAGTAGCCAGTGGAAGAGGGAAGCCAGCAGTGCTGCAATAGGGCATACAGTACAGGACAGGGAGGGTGATTGGTGCAGGGGGGGAGGCAATTACAAGAATGATACTCTGTATGTCTCTCCCTGCAGCAGTTGAAAGCCGACAGGTAGGAAGAGGGGGAGAAACCAGCTTTCAGTTGCTGCAGAAAGCCACACAGGGCATTGTTCCTGTTCCTACCCCCTGTCGCATCGATCCCCCCTCCCTGTCCTGCCTACATCTGATTCCCCCTGTTGTTCGGCCCCCCTGTATGCCCAGGCCCTCTACAGGAGGACTGGTGGTACCCCCTTATCGGTGGCCTTGGTTGTTAAGGTAAATGAGTCTAACAGTAGCATTCACAATAGCCTTAAGGGCTCATGTTAAAGTAAGCCAACAAAGAGGTAGTAGCATATCAAGATGTACACACAATATGGGACCATAACTGAGATCAACTGAGAGCCTTCTATAATGTAGTGATAGATTTCCAAGTGGGGTTCAGTTGTAGATTGAAATACAAATTCCCTTTTGACTGACATTTGAATGGCTGCTAGAAGCCAACAAAGAATTTGGAACCTGAAAAGTAGCTAATATACACTCTGTAGCCAAAAATAATTTTACAGTTGGACACTCTTCCAATTCATTGAGTTTAGGTGTTTTCAGTGAGGGATACTGTTAATACTACAACAAAGACGTTTAGAAAATTGTGTGCTTCCAAACATGTGGCAGCAGTTTGGGGAAGGCCCAAGGTCGCTTTCAACTTGTGGCAGTAGTTTGGGGAAGGTCCTTTTCTGTTTTAGTAAGATTGTGTCCTTGTGCATAAATCCAGCTTCATAAAGACATGATTGTATGATTTTTGTGTGAAGGAACTCAAGTGGCGTTCGCAGAGCCCTGACCTCAGCCCTACTGAAGACCTTTCTGATGAATCGGCACACCAATTATGGGCAAGGACTTCTCATCCAACATTGGTACTTGACCTCACAAATGCTTTGTTTGGCTAAATTGGTGGACATTCCTTCTGAAAGTCTTCCTAGAGCCCAGAAAAGTGGAGGCTGTTGGAGCTACAAAAATTTTGGGGAAGGGGGTTCAACTTTATATTAATGGCCATGGTTTTGGAATGGGATGTCCAAGAAGCTCATATAGATTTGATGGTCAGGTGTCCAAAATCTTTGACCATAAGGGTTTCTGTCTCCACACAGACCTTGATGTAGGTGTGGTAGTTCTTGCTGGTGGAGGTTGGCAAGCACCTTTTTACTCCTGGTCAAGGTGGTCCCATGCAAAAAAAAAATTGCCAAGGAGTGGATTTGTGTATCACTGTTTTAGCGTTTCTGTAACTCATGGTTAAAAAGTACTTTTTTTTAACCCAAAACAATACCAAACTTTGGTAATTCCTTACATGATTCAGATGAAGTGTGAGAGGTTCTCTTTAAAAAAAATCATATGTTATGTATTTTATGTACATATTTGATATTCACTTTGAGTTTCAAAAAATACACCACCTTTGTTTTTGTTGCTGGTCATCAGAACAGTTTTGCAGGAAGACAAATCCAGTTCTGGAACTCATTTGCATGTAGCAAGTTATGTGTGAGGTCTAAGGAGAATCTTCTAGAGAGCTTTACATTAATCCTTTCTATTCTCTGCATGATTAATACCCTCATGTTTGCATAAAATTAGAACAAATCAAAGACAAAGAACATGAGCCCCAAATGGCTAATTTAAATATAATTTCTACTAGAAAAATTACCATAAATCATTATAATGATTCCAATTTGAAGTCAATGACAAAGCTATTAAGATTTTAAGGTTATTATCATCTTTTTATAACCTTCTATCCACCTAGCATTGGACAGGTATAATATATTTTTTTTTTCTGCTTTCTACTGCAAAAAAAAGTATGATGAAGCGGATTTCTCTGATAATTAGATGCAGGACAAGTTAAAACACCATATTTGATTTAAAAACATAGACTGATAATGAAACACCCATTAATTTAATAAGAAATTGTGTCACTCACTTGGGAAATGTCTTAAAACAGCTGACTCGTAGCAAGCCAAGAACCAATATAGGGGCTGATTCATTAAAATGAAATAAAAGAGAAAGAGCACAAAATCTGAGTTTTTGCCAATGGCAACCAACCAGTTTCACCTTTTTACATTATGGAAAAATAAAACAAGAATTTGGATTGGTCACTGTTGTCAGCAGTTCCAGTTTTAAAGCTGAACTTCAGCCAAATGTTTTTGTTTTTTTTTTTATAGTCAAAGTCAATGTCATTGACCTAATATTCAGCCAATTAGGTCAATGAGGTCACAAGCATCTCTACCTCTTTGTATACGTGAAGCTGTGGGGAGTAGGGATTCTCCATGCCTGTAGTTGATTGGCTTGGCACTGACAGCTTTCTTGGACCAAACTCTGGTTCCAACCGGAGTCACATGTTCTAACCCTTCCTTAGACTGGCCATACACAATACAATTTTCCCTTAGATTTACCAAAAGCATATAATACAAGGTCAAACCTAAACACTTTAGGCCCGTACACACAGTCAGGCTTTCCGACAGGAAATGTTGGATATCAGGCTGTTGGCGGACACTCCGACCGTGTGTATGCTCCATCGGACAATTGTTGTCAGACTTTCCGCCAACAAATGTTGGCTATCATGTTTTCAAATTTTCCATCAACAAATGTGTATTGTCGGATTTTCCGATCGTGTGTACACAAGTCCGTCGGACAAAAGTCCAAAGTACAAACACGCATGCTCGGAAGCAGAAGCGGTCGGTCTTGTAAACTAGCGTTCGTAATGGAGAATTAACATTCGTGGCGTGGCAAATTATGAAATCTCCAAATGCAGCGCACAATTCTCTTCTTCTTTAATGGGATAATAATGATGCTGCTTTGCTGGTGATACTGATAGACCCTTGAAAAAGTCACGTGTCTGGTGACGCAACGTGTCGGGAGGAGGAGCCTGTGACGTTCTCAGCAGTGCTAGCGGTGTGTGTGCACTGGAGGTGGATGAGGAGTTTTCAGCTCTTAGCTGGATACAGCTGACCATTTATTTCGATGCGATCTTTTTAAGCAGGGATATGTAAGTGAAATTATTTGTATTACATCATATCACTCTAGTTTAAATTCCTGCGCAATGGTTCTGTTTCCCGTTTTTATTTTCCATATCATGGATGGCCGTTGAGAGCTGGGATTTTCACCATTAATTACCGGCAGGGGAACGGTATCATTGAACTCGTTGTCATTCATCTAAGCTTGCTTTTTAAAGTTCCGGTTTTTCGTTTAGAGTATCCCTGCTTGTATTATAGGAGTGGACTATATATTTTCCTATCTATTTATCCACTGTATTTATTCACAGGAGGTTTGTTTATTTATCAATTATACACATTCACTTGTATTTATTCTATATTTTCCTATCTATTTATCCACTGTATTTATTCACAGGAGGTCTGTTTATTTATCAATTATACACATTCACTTGTATCTAAATTTGTATTATATTTTTATGGGATTTATGAATTTTAGCACCTAGTGTGATATTAATTGCTTAATAACAGCGCAATTATTTATTTCTATTTATTCATGTGATTGTGTAGTTCACATATTTATTGCAGCTTTATTATTTGGGCATCTTTTAATATATTCTCACATAATTTGTTCCACTTCAGCGCTTTAGTAAATTTATCACTATGTCTAGTATGTCACTACATTCGTAAATGTTGGCCAACAATTGTGTGGCCGTGTGTATGCAAGACAAACAAAAACGGACAAAATTCCTCAGTTTTGTTGGCAGAAAGTCTGATCATGTATGAGGCATTTCAATTTGTATGCAATCAGGCAGGCCATTGCACTACAAAGTTGAAGGTAAATCTAAACCAAATTGAATAATGTATGGCCATCTTTACTCTCCAACAAAATGTACTTTTTTGTGTGTATCCACAGTGGAGATATTTCCTTTTACTTTCTTGCCTGGTAGAAGGTGAAGGTACTTTATTTTTCCCAATAGTGACATTAACAGCAATGAAAATATGACAAAAGATTTATCACTTGCCCTATTTAAAATTAAATAAAACAGTTGGCTGGAGCTCGGTTTTAAAGTGTGAGTTCACCCTTACAAAAAAAAAAAAAGGGAAATAACACCATACACACTCCAAACCCCCCTCCCAAGGTCTCTGCTGTACTTAAAGCGGAGTTCCACCCAAAAGTGGAACTTCCACATGTTTGTCTCCCCCCCCCTCCGATGCCACGTTTGGCACCTTTCGGGGGGGAAGCGGATAACTGTCTTTGACAGGTACCCTTCCCCACTTTCGGGAGACCGGGTCGCGGAGCATTACGTCAGCAGCGGGGCTCCCTCCTCCTTCCCCTGCTGCCGGACCAGTAGCAGAGAGCAGCGGTGCCTCGCGCATGTGCAGTAGGGACCCGGCGTTGAGCCGTAATGCTTCACTATCGGGTTCCTTTACCGGCAAGGGCAGCTGCAGCACCCGACAGCTGATGTTTCCATGTGCCGACATCGCTGGACTCCAAGACAGGTAAGTGTCCTTTTATTAAAAGTCAGCAGTTGCAGTATGTGTAGCTGCTGGCTTTTAATTTTTGCAGGGGTGGGCGGACCTCTGCTTTAACTCCAGGGTGCCCTTGCATCCTCCCAGGTCTTCTCCCTCTGTGCAGTGGGACAGACTGTAGCAATTGAGTGTGCGGACACTGACCAATCACTCCACTCACGTCTCAGATTACACTCAGCTCTCCTCTATATGCTGTTCAGTGTGTGACATCAGATCCCTAATAGTGGATGTGATAGTTGTCTTCCTGCCCAGAAGCCAACCACTTTTCAATATTGTTCCTTTTATTTTTATTATTTATTTATTTTAGGTACTTATATAGCGCCGTCAATTTACGCAGCACTTTACATATACATTGTACATTCACATCAGTCCCTATCCTCAAGGGGCTTACAATCTAAGGTCCCTAACTCACATTCATACATATTCCTTAGAGGAAAGTCTCGCTCACACTGGGACTCGAGCAGCAAAAGTGTTGGGAACTGAGAAATGTTTTATAGCTTTCTCAGTTTAATACAAATGTATGAAGGTACCTTATGTCATTAATTGTACAGAATAAATCATAATGTTCACAGGATCATGAGACAGAAGGAATATTCTCTTATAGCTGAGTTCATTTTAACTGCTAACGACAGTTATTCCTTTCTGGCACATTAATATATATCACAGATAATGTGTACCTCTACCAAAAAAAAAGGTACCTACCCAGAGACCACAAAAGAAGTCAAGAAGTGTTTTTTGCAACCCCCCCCCCCCGCCCCCCCAGCCTCACCAAATTTAGACACTTTCATAAATTAACTTGTTAGGAGGCATTCTTAGTTTTTTGGTGTCATAGATTCAGTTTCAATGAAACCTATGCAAAGTAAAATACAGTGACTGGCAATGCTGAACTCTGTCTGAAAATTCCATGTGCCTGGCTGTCTCTAGACATATTTGAAAGATATGGGTTTGTAAAAACACAAACTCTCCTCCATACTGCAGCTGTCCCACTTTGGCTCTAAGTTCAAGAACTGAGCGATCACATGACCGCTGATAGCTCAGTTCTCTGTCTGCTCAGAGCAGAGAGCAGTAACTTTCAGTCACCGTTCTCCCGCTATGCCCCTCCAGGCTCACAGGAGCGGAGGGCAGGGGAGGGGGTGGGTGTAGCTAGCTCCGGCTCTCAACCGCACAATGAGAGGCAGGGGCAGCTGTCAATCAGGCAGCTGGCTGGATCTCAACGATATTGTCAGGATCCTTCAAGAACCTGGAGCAGCTCCGCCACGTAACGTTTGCCCGCTATCGCCTGACTCTGGGTCACAGAAGTTTAAAAGTTCAAAAGGGCATTCCTCTGACCCAAAAGAAATATACTATATTGTCAAAAGTATTGGGACACCTGCCTTTACATGCACATAAACTTTAATGACATCCCAGTCTTAGTCCGTAGGGTTTAATATTGAGTTGGCCCACCCTTTGCAGCTATAACAACTTCAACTCTTCTGGGAAGGCTGTCCACAAGGTTTAGCAGTGTGTCTATGGGAATGTTTGACCATTCTTCCAGAAGTGCATTTGTGAGGTCAGGTACTGATGTGGACGAGAAGGCCTGGCTCGCAGTTTCTACTCTAAAGGTGTTCTATCGGGTTGAAGTCAGGACTCTGTGAAGGCCAGTCAAGTTCCTCCACCACAAACTCGCTCATCCATGTCTTTATGGACCTTGCTTTGTGCACTGGTGCGCAGTCATGTTGGAACAGGGGGGGGGCCATCCCCAAACTGGTCCCACAAAGTTGAGAGCATGAAATTTTCCAAAATGTCTTGATATGCTGACGCCTTAAGAGTTCCCTTCACTGGAACTAAGGGGCCAAGCCCAACCCCTGAAAAACAATCCCACACCATAATCTCCCCTCCACCAAATGATTTGGGCCAGTGCACAAAGCAAGAAACTTGACTGGCCTGCACAGAGTCCTGACCTTAACCAGATAGAACCTTTGGGATGAATTAGAGCGGGGACTGCAAACCAGGGCTTCTCGTCCAACATCAGTGCCTGACCTCACAAATGCGTTTCTGGAAGAATGGTCAAATATTCCCATAGACACACTCCTCAACCTTGTGGACAGCCTTCCCAGAAGAGTTGAAGCTGTTATAGCTGAAAGGGTGGGCCAACTCAATATTGAACCCTATGGACTAAAACTGGGATGCCATTAATGTTTATGTGCGTGTAAAGACGGGTGACCCAATACTTTTGACAATTTACTGTATATGGCCAAAAAAGCTTTGGTTATACTTCTTTTTTAAACAGCCAAACATTAGATCTTCATTCAAACAATGCCCACAGATGAAGATAATTTATTTGATTACAAACATCAGTAAAACTTGCCTTTTCAAAAACGCATTAAACAAAAATATCAATAGATATTATGGTGAACTGTGAAAAAATGCCTCAAAAGATTGTATTATTCCATTTAGCAGAAATTACTTCTTGTAGACATTTCATTAAACAGCCCACCAGTCTTTTATATTGACCTGGTGAGGTTTTTGATGATTTCAACATGATAAATTCCTTCAGTTGCAAGATGTTTGTGGTTTTCCTTGCATGAACTACTGTTTTACACTACCACGCACAGAATTTAAATGGGATTTAAATCAAGGATTTGACTAGGCCTGGCCTTAAAGGAGTTTTAAAGGCAGAAGGTTTTTTATCTTAAAGCACTCTATGCATTAAGATAAAAAGCCTTCTGTGCATAGCAACCCACCCCCCGCACCCCCAATACTTACCTGAGCCCCCTCTCTGTCCAACGATATCCATGAATCCCTCGGCCATCGGTTACTCTCCCTCCTGACTGGCTGAGACACAGAAGTGGCGCCATTGGCTCCTGCAACTGTCAATCAAAATCAGTCAGCCAATCAGGGGAGAGAGGGGGCGGGGCCGAATTGAGGCTCCGTGTCTGAATGTACACACGGAGCTGCAGGTCGGCTCAGGTGCCCCCATAGCAAGCTGCTTGCTGTGGGGGCACTCGATAGGAGGGAGGGGCCAGGAGCAGCAAAGAGGCACTCGAGAAGAGGAGGATCTGGGTTGCTCTGTGCAAAACTAACTGCATAGAGGAGGTAGGTATAACATGTTTGTTATTTAAAAAAAAAAAAAACAAGATTTTACAATCGCTTTAACCTTCCACTTTTTGATCTATTCCTTGCTTGATTTGCTACTGCTCTTTGAGTCATTATTATGCTTAAAGAACCATTTTTGGTTCAACTTTAACTTTTGGAGATATAGCCTCACATTCTCATCAAGCATACCTTGATAAAATGCAGATTTCATAGTTGATTTGATGACTGCAAGAAGCCCAGGTCCTGAAGCAGCAAAGCGACTCAAAATAATACAGTTTCACCACCATTGTTCACAGTTGGTTTAATGTTCTTCTCCTGAAATGCCATCTTTGGTTTACATCAAGCATGCCTACTGTTACTGTGCCCAAGCAACTCTATCTTTGATTCATTAGTCCACAGAACATAAGACTTGATTTTTACCTATATGTTCAATGGCTGACTGAAGCTCTAATTTTCTTTTTGGACAGCAAAGGCTTCTTCCTGGCAAATATCCCATGAAGGTTAAATTGGTACAATTCCTTTCTGATTGTAGATCCTAAGGGGGGGGGCTCTAGGGAACACTTGGGGAAACGCATGGGGAACCTATGCTAAAGACTGGGACTTATGGTCCACTCTGGAATGTCAATTCGGCAGAAGAAACCTGGACATGGACTCCTCTGTTAAAGCACCTCCTCTGGTAATGAGCTTCGGGTCTTGCCCCAGAGTGAAAGAGTCAAGCCTAGGGAGGGCACAGTGCCCTCCCAGAAATAAGTTGCTGAAGAATAGACAAGAAACGAATTCCAAAACTGATTTAACTAAACAAATTTATGTAAATAACGAATCGAAATTAAACAAATGTTATTATTGTGCGCATGTCTACTGAAGAAGGCCTCCGGTTGGCAACCTGAGGGGAGGAATACAGAGACATGGGTGCTTTGAAGAAGTTGACTGAGTGGAGCTGTCAACCACAGATCTGTCTGATATTACTGGAGGGCATCACTTGGAGGATTGGTAGGTGGCATCCATCTGTCCTTGGGCTCTGTGAGTACAGACGTTGCTGGATCTTGGGTACCTTGTGCTCTAGCTACCCCAGCTGGTGGTCCTAAAGAGCTCTGTCCAGATACTGCCCACTAAAGAGAAGTGACTTTGCTCTACAAGTTCTACTACTAGTTAAGCAGGAAGGAAGATTAAGTCCTCAGTGTACATAGTTCTCGTTCTTGGAGTATCCCACCATTACCCTCATCCCTATACTAGTTCTCCAAAAATAAAAACAACAAACGCTACATCCCCATAATGTTTTTTTTGGAGAAAGAGTGAATGAGCCTACTGTGTGCAGGTTGCGGGGCTGAAGTTGGGAAGACCTGGGCAAAATTCCTGCAGGTCCTATGGGACCTACATATGGCAGGGGTTCTTCACAGTAAGAGCTGTGAAAATATGGAATAGACTCCCTCAGAAGCTGGTTCTGGTCAGCTCAGTAGCATGTGTTTGCTCCTAAATGCACAAAATATAAATGGGTACTAATATTTTTTAGGTATACTGTAGTTGATCCAGGGAATATCTGATTGCCTCTTGGGGGATCAGGAAGGAAATTTTCCCTCACTGGAGCAGATCATGCTTTATTGTTTTTTTTTTACTTTCCTCTGGATCAACTGTGGGTGTGGGATAGTGCATATGGCGGTTTTTCATTTGTGCGTGTATTTTTTTTTTTTTTCTTTGTGGGATGGATGGATGGACTTGCATCTTTTTTTTCAACCAGACTAACTATGTAACTATGAAATTAAACCACACCACCCACAAAAGTATCACCAGGTTTTACAACAAAGAGGGTTTTCATACTGTTTTGTAGCAAAGTACATGGAAATGGTATAAAAAATACATACTGTGGATAAGATTCATTTATTTTTAATGTGGGGAGTAACATTAGCAAAATGTATATGCTGACAGTAGTTTAGCTGTGCGGAGAAGAAGACTCTGTTCCAGACATCTGTCTACAGATCTTACATTCTGTTTTGCGCAAATTTGACGTTTACTACAGCAGCCCTATATGAATTAAAATGTAATCAAGGTATTTTGTAATGAAAGATTTGGTAACTTTACAGAACCAAAAGTGAATATGTTAATCCCAGCACCATTTTCTTATTTACCTGCCTTATCAATAGTAGTTTATATGAAAGACATTACGATTAACAACACTGCTTTTATAAATGTTTTACTTTTCTCATAACCTTTTTTTTTTTATTATTTGCATGGAAATAAGCATAATTAGAGAATCTAAATCACGTAAAGATGGTAACATTTTAACTGGGACCTATTACATTAGAACATTGAAGTTGCACCTGTGCATTAAACGACTTCAGCACATCTGCTGGATGCTGGTAGTTTGCATTGATGTTTAAAGCTGTAAACAAGCATGAAATGAATCATTGCATCTGCAGGAATTTTTAAAATTAAAATGAGAATTGTGTCACATCTGTTACCAGGAACATGTACTGGTATACTGTAAGCTGTAGGATTTCTTAAAGCTGTCCTACTGGTTCTAATGGCAGGACAAGGCAGAAAGATTATCAACTTCTGCGGCCAAAGGTCCATGTGTACATAAAGTAGAACGCTAGTCAAATATTTTTATCTGGGCTTTGAAACTCTGCTGCAGTGTATATTTTATGTATTTCAGATACTTATATAGCGCCGTCAATTTACGCAGCACTTTACATATACATTGTACATTGACATTAGTCCCTGCCCTCAAGGAGCTTACAACCTAAGGTCCCTAATGCCGCGTACATACGAGCGGACTTTACGGCAGGCTTTGTCCTGCGGACTTTTCGACGGACTTTACGAGGGACTTTCCGAATGAACGGACTTGCCTACACACGATCAACCAAAGTCCGACGGATTCGTACGTGATGACGTAAGACCGGACTAAAACAAGGAAGTTCATAGCCAGTAGCCAATAGCTGCCCTAGCATCGGTTTTTGTCCGTCGAACTAGCATACAGACGAGCGGACTTTTCGACCGCACTCAAGTCCATCGAAAAGGTTTGAAACGTTTCATTTCTAGGTCCGTGGAAGTTTTGGGGAAAAAAAGTCCGCTGGAGCCCACACACGATGAAATTGTCCAACGGACTCCGGTCCGCCGAACCAAGTATGCCGTAAAGTCCGGTCGTGTGTACGTGGCATAACTCACATTCATACATACACATACTAGGGCCAATTTAGGCAGGATCCAATTAACCTACCAGCATGTCTTTGGAGTGTGGGAGGAAACCTATGCAGACACAGGGAGAACATGAAAACTCCAGGCAGGTAGTGTCATGGTTGGGATTTGAGCCAAATACCCATTTGCTGCTAGGTGAAAGTGCTACCAACTACACCACTGTATATATGACCTTGCTAGGGATGAGCTCTCTGTTGGGTCAAAACTCTACTTGTTTAGGTGTTTATTTTAACACCGGACTTTGAGCTGGTAAGCCCCTTAATAAAAGAAAACCCCAAAAAAGTAAATAATGTCATCCACCATCAATCACGTCAACCAGCAATGCAGATCAATGTCAATCATGATGAACAACAGCCTCCAACCTGCCTAAAGACATGTTTGATCCTTACAACTGCTCACCCACAAATGGCGGATCCAGTGGAAGACAGCTGAGTATAAACAAATAGGAGTGGTCTTCTGAGTGACATAACTGGCCAAATATGGACATAATCATATCTGGTCAATGACACCACGAGGTGGGTGAGTTTTAATTGTTGTCTTTTTTTTCCTGTAGTAGTGATCATGTGTTTTTTTTTCATAGCACGTGGACATGAGCAAATGAGCACAAATCTTCCCAATGGGGACACAGACAGCAGCAAGAACTTGAAAGGTGTTTTGAGGAGCGGTGTGCTGACGTCACCGCGTTAGTCCCGGAAGTAACGGCTGCTGTCGAGAGCCGGCCGGCTCGATCGTTCTCTGTTTGCTGTTTGTTTTTTATCTACGATTTTGTAAGTGTCCATTCGTCTTTTTTTTTACTATTAAATTTTGTAAGGTTTTACACTATGCAAGCCTTCTTTTATTTCTATGGGGATTTTACCATCTGGCTGCATTGAGATGACGATTACCGCTGCTGGGAGTGAGGAGTTTTGTGCCTGCCATTGAGACCTCAGGCTGGGTTATTAGCCACTTGCACTCCTGGGTCCCCTGTCATAAGGGACTATATCGTTCCAGTAAACGGCAGTGTGTCTGTAGGTGGAGACATCTTTCTTACTCTCTGCATGATTCTGTGGTGGTTTGGATTTTTTCACCATGATCAAGTTTATATATTGTGCATGGACTAATCTTGAATTTTTTTTCTTTATTTGTTTTTTTTTTCATTTGACATCACATGTCATATGGACTCACTTTTTTTTTTTTTGTTTTTCTTGCTCATTAGGATTCACTGTATATTATATTTGTCACTCAATTTTTTTGCCATCATTTTTGCTATCACTTCATTTTTTGAGATTGGGTTCTACTAACCCATCCTTATGTACACTCAATGTTTTGCACATTTATTGTTGCATATATATATTTTCTATATCTTGTAATTTTTACTTTTGTGCTACTTTCACATGGTATTTGTATCAGGTTTATTTTGATCCTTATTACAGAGTTGCATTTACCGTTTGCTATTGGTAAACGCATTGGCCCAATTCCATTGGTTTGTTCTTCTATCATGAATCCTTAGCACAGCTTCATCTTGTTTTTTATAGGTGTTTTGACTACTTTTCCATAAGTTAAACAAAAATCTTAAAAACAAAAAAAAAAGTTTTGGCTGTAGTTGAACTTTAACATTGATAAATAAAAATCCAGACTGCACCTGCACTAAAAGGGTGAAATGCTTGTCTTTATTAGCTGAGGAAAAGGAGTTTCACTAAGGCCCCTTTCACACTGGGGTGGGGGCGGCATCGGCGGTAAAGCGGCGCTATTTTTAGTGCCGCTTTACCGTAATTTTAGTGGCGCTATTCGGCCACTAGCGGGGCGATTTTAACCCCCGCTAGCGGTCGAGAAAGCGTTAAAACCTACCGCAAAGCTCTGCTACAGCAGCGCTATGCCGGCGGTATAGTCGCGCTGCCCCATTGATTTCAATGGGCAGGAGCAGTTTAGGAGCGGTGTATGCTCCTTCACTGCTCCAAAGATGCTGCTAGCAGGACATTTTTTCGCGTCGTGCCAGCGCACCTCTCCCTCAGGGCTTTCACATTGGAGAGACAGCATCGGCTGTTTCAGGGAGCTTTGCAGGCGATATTTTTAGTGCTGTAGTGCCTGCAGAGCGCCCCAGTGTGAAAGGGGTCTTACCTAAATCTTTTCACCTGCAGGCTCTCATCATGCTGCAAGATCGATCCTTGCAACCTCTCCCCGATGCTCTGGCGTTCGGACGCCCATGAAGCAATTAAATCTGAAGCAGGGTGTCAGGAATCAGCAGCAGAGATGGCCAATATATATATGGATACACTTAGGAAACTGGTACCAGACTGTATATGATTAAAGCAAGTTTATTTACAGTGAAACCAAAATGCATCCAAACACCAACAAACAGAAAACACAACAAACCTTAAGATACAAGTGAACCCAAAGACAAAATACCTAGCACGCTAACTATAATATGATACATACAATATATACAAAATGATGAACACAGATCACATGCAAGGGAGGAGGGAACCAGGATTGGGATCAGGAACAAGGTACAAGGCAGTAGAGCAGGCTACAGAGTGCAGAGCAAGAGCAAATTCAGAAGCAGGACATAGGTGAAAGGCAGGATCAGGCAGGAATCAGGCTCAGGATTTAAAAGCAGGCATGCTTCTGGTTGACAGGCAAAACACTGAAGTAAAACGTAAGGCACCCTTCACACGGGCATCATCTGATAAGCTACATTGAAAACAGATTCCATTCACATCAGTTCACATGCATTGTTTCATCCATCTTCCGTTCTGTTCTGTTCCATTCAGTTAATATCTGTTTATGTCTGTCAGTGCGTTTGTTAACATCCATTTACAACCATTTATATACGTTTTTCAATCTTGATGACAATACCCAGGAAGCATTGCTCCTCCCATGCTGCATTGCGGTTTTCAGTGAGTGACTCAGTGTGTTTCACTTTTTTCTTTGCTATGTCCTTGGTGTGTGCTAGCTGATTTTTGCTTTAGTTAGCAATGGATTCGCACAATTTTTGGGATAGTGTGAGGTTGTCATGTTTGACTATATACGAAGACAGGAGAGCCAGAAAAAGAAGATTGTGGAAAGGTGACGTTGTAGATTTTGGACCCATCCAATGCTGCTGAAGTGGCCTTCTGAAGGTTTTGTAGCTTTGCACTATGCTCATCTCTGACAGTATCCTATGAAGTTTTTCACCTTCACTGGGATGACTGTAGCTACATTCGACTACTTACTGGAGAAGCTGCACCCACAGCTGCAGCGAATACATACAGTACATGCCGCCGATATTGTGTTTCCAGCGCAATGGGGTCATGCTGGAAATCACTGCTGCGAGGCTGTGCTTCTCGCGCTTGCCGTTCCCACGAGATGCCACGCACCAATAGGGATCCATTGGGGGCGGCGAGCGGGAGGAGCGACAGAGCATAGGAATCCATTGGGGGCGGCGAGCGGGAGGAGAAACAGAGCTCGGCGCTGGCTGGCGCGACAGGGCTCGCAGGTGTCAATCTCACCACTAACAGCGGCGAGATTGACACAATATCGGTGGCACCTACTGTACCAACATAAGAAGTTCTGTACCTGCAGGTGAATGTCTGTTAGTGACCTTAAGGTAAGAAGTCATTTATTTATCAAGTGTTTAAAAAAAAAAAATGTTTTTTATTATTATGTTCTAGTATTTAACCATCTCAATACAGGGCACTTTCACCCCTTTCCTGCCCAAGCCATTTTTCAGCTTTAAGCGCTGTCACACTTTGAATAACAATTGCGCGGTCATGCAACACTGTACCCAAATTAAATTTTTATTGTTTTCTCCCCACAAATAGAGACTTCTTTTGGTGGCATTTGATCACCTCTGCGGTTTTTATTTTTTGTGCTATAAACAAAAGAAGAGCGACAACTTTGAAAAAAACACAATATTTTTTACTTTTTGCTATAATAAATATCCAATTTTTTTTTTAAACAAATTTTTTCCTAAGTTTAGGCCGATATTTATTCTTCTGCATATTTTTGGTAAAACAAAATCCCAATAAGTGTATATTGATTGGTTTGTGCAAAAGTTATAACGTCTACAAAATAGGGGATAGATTTATAGCATTTTTATTATTATTTTTTTTATTACTAGTAATGGCGGCGATCTGTGATTTTTATCGTGACTGCGATATTGCGGCGGACATATCGGACACATTTGACACATACACAGATCCACGGTCCTGCCGTGTTACCGGGCAATCGCGGGTGCCCAGCGACATTGCTGCCGGCGGCACGCGCACGCCCCCTGGTGGGCAGGGAAGGCGAGGGCGTCATATGACGCCCTCCTAGAAACGAGAGCCGCGCCACCTGGCCGTCATATGACAGCTGGTGGGCGGCAAGCGGTTAAATACTGTTTAGGCCAGTCAGGTTCCTCCACCCCAAACTCACTCATTCATGTCTTTATGGACCTTGCTTTGTGCACTGGTGGGCAGTCATGTTGGAACAGGAAGTGGCCATCTCCAAACTGTTCCCACAAAGTTGGGAGCATGAAATTGTCCAAAATGTCTTGGTATGCTGACACCTTAAGAGTTCCCTTCACTGGAACTAAGGGGATAAGCCCAACCCCTAAAAAACAACCCACCACCATAATCCCCCCTCCACCAAATGATTTGGACCAGTGCACAAAGCAAGGTCCATAAAGACATGGATGAGCGAGTTTGGGGTGAAGGAACTTGAATGGCCTGCACAGAGTCCTGACCTCAACCCTATAGAACACCTTTGGGATGAATTAGAGCAGAGACTGCGAGCCAGGCCTTCTCCTCCAACATTAATGTCTGACCTCACAAATGTGCTTCTGGAACATTGGTCAAATATTTCCATAGACACACTCCTAAACCTTGTGGACAGCCTTCCCAGAAGAGTTGAAGCTGTTCTAGCTGCAAAGGGTATGCCAACTCAATATTGAACCCTATGGACTAAGACTATGCCATTAAAGTTCATATGCGTGTAAAGGCAGGCGTCCCAATACTTTTGGTAATATAGTGTATAAAGATATATACTGTAGATACAGTATCTCACAAAAGTGAGTACACCCCTCACATTTATGTAAATATTTTATTATATATTTTCATGTGACAACACTGAAGAAATTACTCTTTGCTACAATGTAAAGTAGTGAGTGTACAGTTGTATAACAGTGTGAATTTGCTGTCCCCTCAAAATAACTCAACACACAGCCATTAATTTCTAAACCACTGCCAACAAAAGTGAGTACACCCCTAAGTGAAAACATCCAAAGTGTTAATATTTTGTTTGGCCACCATTATTTTCCAGCACTGCCTTAACCCTCTTGGGCATAAGTTCCCCAGAGCTTCACAGGTTGCCACTGGTGTCCTCTTCCACTCCTCCATGACGACATCATGGAGCTAGTGGAAGTTAGAGACCTTGCGCTCCTCCACCTTCCGTTTGAGGATGCCCCACAGATGCTCAATAGGATTTAGGTCTAGAGACATGCTTGGCCAGTCCATCACCTTTACCCTCAGCTTCTTTAGCAAGGCAGTGGTCGTCTTGGAGGTGTGTTTGGGGTCTTTATCATGTTGGAATACTGCCCTGCGGCCCAGTCCCTGAAGGGAGGGGATCATGCTCTGCTTCAGTATGTCACAGTACATGTTGGCATTCATGGTTCCCTCAATGAACTGTAGATCCCCAATTCTGGCAGCACTCATGCAGCCCCAGACCATGACACTCCCACCACCATGCTTGACTGTAGGCAGGACACACTTGTCTTTGTACTCCTCACCTGGTTGCCGCCACACACGCTTGACACCATCTGAACCAAATAAGTTTATCTTGGTCTCATCAGACCACAGGACATGGTTCCAGTAATCCATGTCCTTAGTCTGCTTGTCTTCAGCAAACTGTTTGCGGGTTTTCTTGTGCATCATCTTTAGAAGAGGCTTCCTTATGGGATGACAGCCATGCAGACCAATTTGATGCAGTGTGCAGCGTATGGTCTGAGTACTGACAGGCTGACCCCCCACCCCTTTCAACCTCTGCAGCAATGCTGGCAGCACTCATACATCCATTTCCTAAGGACAACCTCTGGAAATGACGCTGAGCACTCAACTTCTTTGGTCGACCATGGCGAGGCCTGTTCTGAGTGAACCTGTCCTGAGTGGAACCTGTCCTTTCTTGGCCACCACGCTGCAGCTCAGTTACATGGTCCTGGCAATCTTGTTATAGCCTGGGCCATCTTTATGTAGAGCAACAATTCTTTTTTTCAGATCCTCAGAGAGTTCTTTTCCATGAGCTGCCATGCTGAACTTTCAGTGACCAGTATGAGAGAGTGAGAGCAATAACACCAAATTTAACACACCTGCTCCCCATTCACACCTGAGACCTTGTAACACTAATGAGTCACCTGACACTGGGGAGTGAAAATGGCTAAATGGGCCCAATTTGGACATTTTCACTTAGGCCCCTTTCACACTGGGGCGGTTTGCAGGCGCTATTGCGCTAAAAATAGCGCCTGCAAAACGACCCGAAACAGCCGCTGCTGTCTCTCCAGTGTGAAAACCCTGAGGGCTTTTACACTGGAGCGGTGCGCCAGCAGGACAGGAAAAAAAAGTCCTGCTATCAGCATCTTCGTAGCAGTGAAGGAGCGGTGTATACACCGCTCCTTCACCGCTCCTGCCCATTGAAATCAATGGGACAGCGCAGCTATACCGCCAGCAAAGCGCCTCTGCAGAGGCACTTTGTGGTGGTTTTTAACCCTTTCTCGGCCGCTAGCGGGGGTAAAACCGCCCCCGCTAGCGGCCGAATACCGACGGTAAAGCGCCGCTAACAATAGCGGCGCTTTACCGCCGATGCCGCCCCGTCCCAGTGTGAAAGGAGCCTTAGGGGTGTACTCACTTTTGTTGCCAGCGCTTTAGAAATTAATGGTTGTGTGTTGAGTTATTTTGAGGGGACAGCAAATTTACACTGTTATACAAGCTGTACAATCACTACTTTACATTGTAGCAAAACCCTATTGAGCATCTGTGGGGCATCCTCAAATGGAAGGTGGAGGAGCGCAAGGTCTCTAATATCCACCAGCTCCGTGATGTCATCATGGAGAAGTAGAAGAGGACTCCAGTGGCAACCTGTTAACCTCTGGGGAACTCCATGCCCAAGAGGGTTAAGGCAGTGCTGGAAAATAATGGTGGCCAAACAAAATATTGACATTTAGACCTAATTTGAATATTTTCACTTAGGGGTGTACTCACTTTTGTTGGCAGTGGTTTAGACATTAATGGCTGTGTGTTGAGTTATTTTGAGGGGGCAGCAAATTCACACTGTTATACAACTGTACACTCACTACTTTACATTGTAGCAAAGTGACATTTCTTCAGTGTTGTCACATGAAAAGATATAATAAAATATTTACAAAAATGTGAGGGGTGTACTCACTTTTGTGAGATACTGTATATATAAATATACATATAGATATACTGTATATATAAGAAATATTGTATACCTTTCAAAGAATGTTTTAGAAAAGGGTGTTGTACCCAAGAGTGCTGCTGCAGAAAGAAGTTAAAAAAGATGTGCAATTTTTCTTCAACCATTATTTTTTACTGACCATTTCAACTATTTTGGAGAGCAGATGATAAATGCTTAGCCATATGGGAAGAGCCATATGCTTAGCCATATGGGAAGAGCTGTGTCCATCAGCGACGCCATTACCAGACGGAAGCATATGAAGAAGAATAGCTGATGGATTTTGGAATCAGGGAAACTTTCCAAGCTGCATAGGAGCCCTTGATGGGAAGCATATCCGTATACAAATGCCTCCTGGTTCTTGTCATTTCAAGAAATATTTCTCATTGGTTCTCATAGCTATCTGTGATAGCTATTATACATTTGTAGCTTTGGACATTGGGGCATACGGCAGTAGTTCTGATTCCAGAGTGTTCTTGGAGTCTGTAATGGGTAGAAGACTGCAAAAAGGGCGATTCAACATACCATCTGATCAGCCTCTTCCTGAAACAGAAGGACCAGAACTGCCTTTCGTGCTTGTTGCAGATGAGGCCTTTGCACTTTCTAGATAGTTGCTTAAGCTTTATGCTAAAAGTAATCTGGACGATAAGAAGAGTATCTTTAACTACCGGCTGAGCCACACAATGTGCCTAATTGAATGTTCTTTTGGCACATTGGCAAGTAAATGGCGTGTTTTCCAAAAAAAAAGAGGAATTAAACATATGGTCACAAAACTTTACCATAGAGATACCAACTTGTTTTTGCTTTCCAGATAGAACATCTAAACTTTACTTGTGATTAGGGATGAGCCCGATGTTCGAGTGAGGTTCTCTGAGTTTAGTCGGATGCCTCAAGGATTGTCAGGAGCCCCAGCAACCTTCCAGCGGTTGATGGAAAGAACAGTAAGAGACATGAATCTTATAGAAGTACTCATGTACCTAGATGACATCATTGTGTTCAGGAAGACTTTGGAAGAGCTTGAAGCCTGGTTGGAAAAGGTCTTTGCACGGCTCCATGAAGAAGAGTTAAAACTGTTGTTGGAAAAGTGCCAGTTCTACAGAAATTCTGTTACATACTTGGGTCTTCTTGTCTCTGCTGGAAGGGTAGTCATGGACCCGAAGAAGTTTGAATCTGTCACCACATGGCCTAGGCCAAGGATTGTAACTGAATTGAGATCCTTCCTGGGATTCTGCTCCTACTATCGGAGGTTTGTGGCAAATTGTGCCAGGATTGCTTGGCCTCTCAATGAGTTGTTGCAAGTGGCCACAGGAGAAGGAGAGAATGAGTCTAAAGTGAAGAAGTCTGGTTGTCGCAAGAAAGGAGAGTCGGTGCAAGAACAATGGACTTCCCAGTGTAAAGAAGCATTTTGGTATCTGAAGAAGAGTCTACGGCGTGGTGTGACGGGGTCAGATGCCATTCCCAGAGCCAGGATTCAGAGGAAGTTCCTGAAAGAGTCTTCACCATCACCTGCATCGCTGCCAGCAGCTTCTGTAACCAGTGTGGCGAGCGGGCAGTTGCCCATTTAGATTCTGTTAAGACACTGCATATAGACATCCCTTATTCAAGCCAGCTTTCTGATACTTGTGGTGCGACTGGAAGTTAGTTCACATACTCTAATGAACACTGTATGCAGACATTGATATCCTGTTCACATTTTTATCATCAGCAATCTCATTGGATACAATAATATTCCAGCCATATAGGAAAAGTGTGAAGTAAAATAAAGATACACCACAGATCAGTCACATTTACTATACCCTATCATTAATGATTACCCTGTTCTAAATACTTCAAGGCTAGCCGAAGAATTGCCGGATTCCAAGGAGTAACACTTTAACCCTTTTATCCTCTCTTTATTCGCTCAAGTGACTAAGGTTGTTTTTAGCACAAAGGGTCTGCTCTCACATTCTCTGGAACTCTATTTAAAGGAGCCAGACAATTTAACCACACTAGTTTGCATAATGTTTGTCATGTTATACTGATGTTAATGGCCTGTGAGTTGAGGAAACAGAAGGGAGTGAACCTGACATAGCAAATTAAGTGTCAGTTCCCTACCCTTCTGCTGACCTGTTCATATAGGTTACTGCTGCAGAAACAGTGTCTGGCACAATTTGGGCCATTTGTATGCTTTGGATTTCTCTTTATTACCAAAAGGTTACCAGTTGCAAATACTGTTCATAAACTGTGCTATATTGTTCAGATAAAAATACCTTTGCGATATTCAGTGTTATGTTTTACACTTTTCTGTGACCCTTTTACCACAGTAAACAAACTTGAACTGGTATTGTGTAAGTAAGTAAGTAACTTATTATCGGTGACAGTTGGTAAAAAAGTATGAACCCAGGGTGTCAGAGGTGACGGAGGATTTGCAGAGTCGGGGAAACCAGTGGGGTATAGATTCTATCAGCGGCCCTTACAAAGGTATCTCTACAGTAAAAAAAATGAAACATTGAAGTAACTGTGAAGATGTGCCTAGGTAGTTAATTTTCCACTAAAGTAACAATAAATACTAATAAACCAGATGAGAGTGCCTATTATTTTCCTTTGACTTCTAATTCTTATAAATATTTAAACTCCAAACAGAACAATCAAAACATAATACCGATAAAAATGAGTCATTCATATTCATTCGTTTCTGAATATTCCATTAAGCAAAACAGCCACTTTCTCCAATTTGTCTAATGCTTCATTTCATGTCAGCAATGCTCTATTGCCCCCTTGGCATTGCGGGGATTAATAATTATGCTAAATTTAATTTTCTTATCATCTTCCTTTTCCACACTGCAGATTTAAAAATTAAGTCAACGAAAGTAAATCAATTGTGGCAAAAAGACAAAAAAAAAGAGTGTATTTGCATATATGTTATGCACAGGTCCATTGATTAACACATTCAAAGGCAATTTGCAAGGTCATAGATGAACTTATCCTGTTGTATTTTAAAACAATAGTTATTGCAGTTTAGAAAATAGGAAATCTGTTTGTGTTTTCTAAATCCAGCTGCAGGGGAAGGTAAGATCATGAAAAGTGGAAAGGGATTTCTTATGCCGCGTACACACGGTCGGACTTTCCGGCATACTTGGTCCGGCGGACCAGAGTGTGCCGGACAATCCGCCCGTGTGTGGGCGCCGGCGGACTTTTCCGGCGGACTTTTTCCCAAAAGCCCGCCGGACCTAGATTTGAAGAAAGTTTTAAATCTTTCCGCCGGACTCAGTTTCGGGCGGAAAGTCCGCTCGTGTGTGTGCTGGTCCGACGGAAAGCCCGCTCGTGTGTATGCTGGTCCGACGGACCAGATACGACACGAGGGCAGGGTATTGCATCTCGCGCTCGCTGCAATAGGAAAAACAAATTTTCCTATTGCGGCGAGCGCGGGGCATACCAGGCCCTTAGGTCTGGTATGGATTATAAAGGGAACCCCCTACGCCGAAAAAACGGCGTGGGGTCCCCCCTAAAATCCATACCTTATATAGGCGGAGACCCCGCCCCCTTTTGATGTCACAGTCCCTGGGCATGCTGGGACTGTGACGTTTTAGGGGGCGTGGTCACTGGGTGATGTTGACCACGCCCCCTAAAACTTCACAGTCCCAGCATGCCCAGGGACTGTGACATCAAAAGGGGGCGGGGTCTCCGCCTATATAAGTGACAACGCAGCCCTCGGAGAGCAGTCCAGCCGGAGAGAGCGTCGTGTCAACATCTGGAGAAGAGAAGAAGACAAGAAGTCCGGACCTCTGCTGGCAAGAGAGCTACCTGAAGACAGCAGAGGAGCCGGCCGAAGAACTGGAGAGAAGAGAGCGGAGAAGAACCAACCGGACGCCGAGAGAAGATGAAGCGGAGGGACACCCGAAGCCGGAAGAAGACCCCCGAAGCCGGAGGAAGATCCCCGCCGGAGCTGTTTAATAAAATATTTTAAAAACCTGTGTAGTGTGTTTTATTACTTACACTTTTTCCCTAGGTGAATGGGTAGGGGTACCATGTACCCCATACTCATTCACATAGGGTGGGGGGCCGGGATCTGGGGGCCCCCTTATTAAAGGGGGCTCCCAGATTCCGATAAGCCCCCGCCCGCAGACCCCGACAACCAACGGCCAGGGTTGTCGGGAAGAGGCCCTTGTCCTCATCAACATGGGGACAAGGTGCTTTGGGGTGGGGGGGGCCCGCAGGGTGGCCCCCCTCCCCCAAAGCACCCACCCCCCATGTTGAGGGCATGTGGCCTGGTACGGTTCAGGAGGGGGGGGCGCTCGCTCGTCCCCACCCCCTTTCCTGACCGGCCAGGCTGCGTGCTCGGATCGGGGTCTGGTATGGATTTTAGGGGGGACCCCACGCCGTTTTTTCGGCGTAGGGGGTTCCCTTTATAATCCATACCAGACCTAAGGGCCTGGTATGCCCCGCGACGGGGCTCGCAAGGTGTCAATCTCGCCGATAAAAGCGGCAAGATTGACATCCTTTTCTAGTCCCGTCGCACCTGAGTCATGTTCAAAATGAACGGACTTGTCCGTGTGTGGGCAAGTCCGTTCATTCTGAAAGTCCGCCGGAACTCCGGCGAAAGTCCGTCGGAAAGACGGGCGGACTTAGCCCGCCGGAAAGTCCGGGCGTGTGTGGGCAAGTCCGTCCGTTTTAAAGTCCGGCGCACCTGGCGGACAAAGTCCGTCGGAAAGTGTGCCGGACCAAGTAGGATAGAAAGTCCGACCGTGTGTACGCGGCATTAGAGATAATACATGGACATTTTTAAAGAACCACTATGGCTAAGCCCCTGATGGAGTAAACATGTCAGAGGAGGCGGAGTATGGTCTAGTGGGAGGCAGTTTACTTGATATACAATGTATGCCAAATACAATTTATTTGAAAGCCTTTTCTCTGCCTTTTGGCTAAAATCAATTGTAGTATCTGTTCTTATCAGTGTCTAGTTGGGGTTCTTGCCCTCATTTTTGCCTTTTGGAAGGAATGGCTGGCTTTATAGTATGCATTTGGGTGGCAAAAATATAAATGCAATCTATACACTGGGGGGAAAACCTCTGGGGGAATCTAGGATGGAAAAGGACCTGGAGGTCCTAGTAGATGATAGGCTCAGCAATGGCATGCAATGCCAAGCTGCTGCTAACAAAGCAAACAGAATATTGGCATGCATTAAATAGGGGGATTAATTCCAGAGATAAAATGATAATTCTCCCAATCTACAAGACTATGGTCCGGCCGCACCTGGAGTATGCCGTCCAGTTCAGGGCACCAGTCCTCAGGAAGGATGTGCTGGAAATGGAGCGAGTACAAACAAAGCTAATAAAGGGTCTGGAGGATATTAGTTATGAGGAAAGGTTGCGAGCACTGAACTTATTCTCTCTGGAGAAGAGACGCTTGAGAGGGCGGGTATGATTTCAATTTATAAATACTGTACTGGTGACCCCACAATAGGGATAAAACTTTTTCGCAGAAGGGAGTTTAACAAGACACGTGGCCACTCATTAAAATTAGAAGAAAAGAGGTTTAACCTTAAACTACGTAGAGGGTTCTTTACTGTAAGAGTGGCAAGGATGTGGAATTCCCTTCCACAGGCGGTGGTCGCAGCGGGGGGCATCGATAGTTTCAAGAAACTATTAGATAAGCATCTGAACGACCGCAACATACAGGGATATACAATGTAATACTGACATATAATAACACACATAGGTTGGACTTGATGGACTTGTGTCTTTTTTCGACCTCACCTACTATGTAACTATGGGGGCTCTGAAGGTTTGTCCTGTAGGAACATAAACCAGGGAGCTCACTGGGTAAGATGGGGCTCAGGAGTAATTCCACAGTGACTAACTGGAGGGGCCCAGCTTCTCCTGATTGGAATGGTGTTACCTGCTCTGGTCATGGGCTGGGAAGGCAGAGAGCCTGCAGTGTCAGTTCTCTCTTCTTGTGAGACCCTCACCTAGTACTCGGTGGTTGGCTTCAAATGACCATGAGTCCAAAAAATACATGCTAAGTAAAACCAATAGTAACAAAATTTCACAGTGGCAAATTTTGCATTAAATGTTAATCAAATTAAAGTTCTAGAACTGGCTTCTACTGTACAACCATAGTGTTCCTTATTGATAACTTAGTCCATAAAAACTGGGAAGTCCAATGCGTTTTGAATCTTTTTATTTTGTCTAATAATATAATGATATACCACCCTGAAAGAGAGAACAACATCATTGAATGTGTACTTACATTTTTCTAAATTAAAAAAAAATAAAATCTCAATTAGGTCTAGGCATACTTATTATGCAATACTTACTTAACATGCTGAAATAACATCTTTTGCATAAAACCAAATGTCCTTTCATGGCACAGCATATAAACTAATCATGGAAAGGGACATAGTTGGGGCACACAGAGACCGCATAGGCCCATACAGGAAGCTGCCATCAAACATGATATAATGGGGTTGATTTACTAAACCTGAAGAGTTCAAAATCTGGTGCAACTCTGCATAGAAACCAATCAGCTTCCAGGTTTTATTGCCAAAGCTTAATTGAACAAGCTAAAGTTGAAAGCTAATTGGCTACCATGCACAGCTGCACCATATTCCGAGTGCTCCAGTTTTAGTAAATCAACCCCAATATGTCAGGGGATCAAATATAAGCACCTAATATATTGCACCATATGTATACTCACTGGCCACTTTATTGGGTACAACTTGATAGTACTGGGTTGGACCCCCTTTTACATTCAGAACTGCCTTAATTCTTTATGGCATAGATTCAACAAGGTGTTGGAAACATTCCTCAGAGATTTTGGTCCATAGTGACATGATAGGAACAAGAGAAGCAGATAACCCTTTAGCGGGACTTTGGAGACCTACAACATGGTATCAATCCATAGTAAAGTATAGTTTAACCAATGAATATTTAAAAATCATAAGTATAAATTTTACTGACAAAAATCATTAACAACAGATTGTGGCTGATGCAAAGTAATGCCAACATAGTGCAACCTAGTTCCCACTAGTAGACCTTATGTTGACACTATGTTGGCATTACTTTGCACCAGCCACAATCAGTTTTTAACGATTTTTGTCAATATAATGTATACTTGAGATTTTTAAATATTCTCTGGTTAAACTATACTTTACTACAGATTGACACCATGTCATAGGTCTTCAAAATCCCAATGTGAATCTCTCATCCCACCACATCCCAAAGGTGCTCTTTTGGATTGAGATTTGGTGACTGTGGAGGCCATTGGATTACAGTGACCTCATTGTCATGTTCAAGAAACCAGTGGTGAGATGATTTGAGCTTTGTGACATGGTGCATTATCCTGCTGGAAGGAGTCATCAGAAGATGGGTACACTAGTCATAAAGGGATGGACATGGTCAGCAACAATACTCAGGTAGGCCGTGGCATTTAAACAATGCTCAATTGGTACTAAGGGACCCAAAGTGTGCCAAGAAATTATTTCCCACACCATTACACCACCACCAGCAGCCTGAACCTTTGATACAAGGCAGGATGGATCCATGCTTTCATGTTGTTTACGCCAAATTCTGACCCGACCATCTGAATGTCGCATCTGAAATTGAGACTCATCAGACCAAGCAACGTTTTTCCAATCTTCTATTTTCCAATTTTGGACTGTGCGAATTGTAGCCTCAGTTACCTGTTCTTAGCTGACAGGAGTTACACCCAGTGGGGTCTTCTGCTGCTGTAATCCAGCTGCTTCAAGGTTTGATGTGTTGTGCATTCAGAGATGGTATTCTGCAAACCTTGGTTGTAACGAGTGGATATTTGAGTTACTGTTGCCTTTCTATCATCTCGAAAAAGTCTGCCCATTCTCCTCTGACCTCTGACATCAACAAGGCATTTTTGTCCACACAATTGCTGCTCACTGGATATTTTCTCTTTTTCAGGCCATTCTCTGTAAACCCAAGAAATGGTTGTGTGTGAAAATCCCAATAGATCAGCAGTTGTTGAAATATTCAGACCAACCAATCTGGCACCAACAACCATGCCACATTCAAAGTCACTTAAATCCCCTTTCTTGCCCATTCTGATGCTCGTTTTGAACTTCTGCAAGTCGTCTTCATCACATCTAGATGCCTAAATGCATTGAGTTGCTGCCATGTGATTGACTGATTAACAATTTGTGTTACCAAGCAATTGAATAGGTGTACCTAATAAAGTGGCAGGTAAGTGTATATAATCAAGGGGATTTTGTGTAATTAAAATGGGGGGATAGGTAGAATATCTAAGACGCATATCCTTGCAATGGAGAAAGTTTGTTTTTTATATGTTGTAAATCTGGTTCCCCTAAAAGTTCCATTAGAGGAAAAATGGCAATACTTTTTGTGCTTTCTGAAAGGTTGGCTTGGTGGTTAGCGCTTCCTGGCTAAGGCATTATTTTCATGGATCGTACATGTTCTCCCTGTGTTGCGTGGGTTTACTCTTGGTACTCTGGCCTCCTTCCACCCTCCAAAGATTTGCTGATAGATTAATTGGATCCTGTCTAAATTTCTCTAAAATGCATGAGATAGGGACCTTAATATGTAATTTTCTTGAGGGCAGGGACTGATGTGAATGAAAAGTATGTAAGGCACTGCATAAATTGTTGGCACGCTAAAAAAGCCTGTTATAATAGGCTGTTGACCTGGGGGTTATATGATTGCCTTTGGTACTCAGAAAGGAATTTTTCTTTCTGCCTGAGCAAATTAGAGCACTTTTAATAGGTAGTTTTAAAAAGAAATTCTAGATCAACTGTAAGTTTACTGTTTTTTTTGTTTTGTTTTGTTTTTATTTAAATTTCTCAAACTCAACTTTTTGTCAACCTTACTTCCTGTGAAACTGTGTAGGTAGGTTAAGAGCAAGCCTATCTTTATCACCATATTAGCTCATCATGACAAGAAGACTGCAGTCTTGCAAGCAAACTCTTTCTCAGTAACTCTGTCAAAACACGATGTTCCATTTTAACAATTGCCCTGAATTACATAGTTCATCTCTATTCCCATAGTGCTTCTTGGAATTAAAATGAGGTGACAGTTTTTGTCAGTCAAGATGAGCGCTCCATCTCTCTGCAATTAGAAGGCCCCTTGTTACTCTGGCAGATGAAATATGTAAATGCCCTCCAACAATTCTTGGCACTTGGCAAAATTCTTCAGTGCTTCACAGTAATTATTTGAATTCATCAATCCTTAGAGAAGATACAGGCAACACGGGTCCCTTTGAACTCAACACATAACTGTGGTCATTAAGGAAATTGGGCAATGCTCAAATATACCTGCTCACTCCAACAGCCTTCTCTACTAATTTACAGACATCATTAATTGTTGGTCTCCAGCATTAATTGTTGTGCCTCTCGACATTTTTTTTTCTTTTTGTGCTACCCAATTTTATATAAATTGGCAGCCTAACTGTTAATGTATTTCAATAACCTTTCCAGATTCTGAGTGGCCATTATCATTAAAATTGAATCATCAAGGCCGACTTCCAAATATTTAAACAAAATTGGTCCAGATGAGAGCCTGGCAAAAGGTTTCCTAATCTGTACATCATTAAATCAGTACTGTGCACATTTATTATCTTGAGGGGTAGTCATTCATGTAACAGATGCACACTAAGATAAGAGGACATCGTAAAAATAGTCCTTCAGAGGCCCTCAGATTATTAGTTTATACAGACCTTAGAACATTGTTCATTTTTCCAACCACCGTCTGTTAGCTTCATATTAATTGATTTTTGAATTGGTGAGTTCCTTACATTCTAGGAAATCTTATATTATAACACAAGGGAGTTGAAAATAAATCAACTTTGCAATTACGATTTATCGCTATTTATGTAAATGTTTATGCTTGTTAATGCTCTTAAAATATACCAAATGCCAGTGGAAATAATTAGGGCATAACTCCCCCAAAAAAACAGCATGGATTAACTGCTCATTTTGTCTAGGGGTGCACCGAAAGTCTACACTTCTTACCTGATGCTTCAATCCTTCGGAAAACCGCATCTCCAAAGTCCAGCAGTAGACCGTTCCTGCCGTCCTCACGTCCAGAGCCGGTCTATGGGCGTGATGACATCAGAAACAGTCCATTCACAAGACCGCTAGCGTGCGGGATGGGGGGCAGGAGCGGTGGAGACCGGTCTTGCACTCGAAGGATTGGCAGGTATCTCTGCTTTGAAATGCTCTAGACAAAAATGAGCGGTTAAACCCGTGCAGTGTATGCACAGCCCCACTGCATGGGAGAAGAACATTTTTGCCTGATATATGGTGGAAATGCTCAGTGGTACAAGTCTTTTAGTCAGATATCTTCTGCACCCTAAACTTTTGTATCTTCTAAAACTCATATTCTTCCTAACCCCACTGTGGCCATTACCCACCGACAGTTCAAACTATGCCTCCAGGTTACAACAGCAGTCAAGAAAACAATAGCGAGAGCTTGGAAAACCCCTACCCTCTGTGTCCTGGTGGCCCAAAATAGGGTCACACAAGCTATGATTCATGCCAAAATAGAAGCTTTATTGCTGGACAGGATCCCTAAATATGAGAAACTTTGGAGCCCTTGGGTTGAAAACTATTTACCCTCCAACTTTGATAATGCACTTTTACTTCCATAGTTGCTCCTATGCACACACATACAGCAATTTCTGCAGCACCTCCTAGACGACCCATTCCCCCCCCCCCCCCCGGGATAACTATTCCCTCCCCACCCCTTTTTCTACCTTTCCACTATTTTCCACATTTGCTCTTTTCCTTTGAACTCAATACTTTTTGACATATCTCTTTCTCCTCTTTTATGGTTTACTGAAGCCATTACACATCCCATATCCTATCAACCCCCAAGTTGACATTTACCACACAATTATTTGCCCTCCCTGCTACTTAGGGATAGGGGCACCCAAGGTAAGCTCTTCTCAACCACACTCCCAGGCCTTGGCATATAATTGTTCTAACCGTTTATGTTCATAAGTACTACCTGGAATTACTCCACAATTTGGGCACTACGTGCTTAACAAATTTTGATCAAACTATTCTTAATGTGATTGTTTCACCACGTTGCACTGATGTTAAGGTTGTTCGCATTCTTGTTTCAAATCAGGATGATTGTACCTATCTTTTCATGTTATTGTGACATGTTTATTGTATCTTGTCCTTGTCCATTCCAATAAAATATTTGAACAAGAAAATTTTGGCCCGGAGTTCTTTTTTAAAGGGAATATATACTGTATACATATATTATTTATATATATATATATATAAAGGACTGAGCATGAGCAATAAGAATATATATATATAAGATTGGCTTGTAAATAATTTCATCAATATGTGTTGAGGTTTAAAAAAACAAAACCGTCCTCCATGTCATGCTCAGTCCTTTTTGCTTCCACTACTCAGTGCCTTCCTATCATTTCCTTCAGGAGCTTCTTATTGCTAATATAAGAAAGTCATCAGTGGGTTGCTTAAAAAATTGTAATTATTGTGTGATATATGATGTATTGATGTGTTTTATTACCCACCAAATTATAGGATGTCATGGGATTAGGACCAGGGTCCTGCCCAAAATTAGGGCCAATACATTTTTGCTCCTAGGGCTTCTACAGACTGGCATAACGGTTACTGCCCTCTTAAAAGTGATCCGCTGTGGATTGCTTTTCAGAGGGCACTGTAGCAGCAGCTGGCAGGCATTCAGGAGGTACTACTGCCTCCTCTCGATGCCTGTGTTTTTTTTTTTTTTTTTTAATAACAGAATGGCAATTTTACATTATCCTTTTAGTAGGTATTTGCCGCACAGCCAGTCACATAGCATATTCAGCTTGCATTCAGACACAGAAAACAGTCCTTGAGCTTTGTTTTTGTTGTTTTATTGAGGGGTAATAACTTGGATGGGGATGGGAATAATGGGATCTTATCTGTAATGAAACCAGGGACAACTTTCTCCCTATATATAACTCCTCTTTATAATCACAACCTGACTTAAACTTCTGTACAGTTCCGCTTGTTTCTTCTCCTCAGCACTGGCAGTCTCTAATATTAGCTGAAGCCCCTTACAGGATAGGGACTTTCCTTTCCTGATAGAAGTAGCACAAAAATAGTTATAGACTGCCTCCTGAAGTACCTCCAGCTCTCTTGTAAACACTGATCCCAGTTATACTACAGCAGGAAATGCTAGCCCACCTGGCCCACCTTCACCAGTCTAAACCCGACTGACTCTCTTCACCAGTCTGTCCGACTGACTCTCTGGAGATTTCTCAGGGCAAGGAGGGAAGATTTAGGCACACTGCTATCTTCCAGAGAGACCTGCTACCTCCGGCATTCTCTCCCCTTGTAATCCCTTGTCCTATGCTGCAGTACTCACATTGTCTCTCCTGGCTCCCGCTGCCTCTCAGGAAGCTCTCCTCAAACTTCTCCTGTCGTAGGATTCTTCCAGGCCAGCCAGGGTAGAGCCCTTCCCCAGCAGGGGTCTCTCGAGGGTCACCGACAGTCTCCCTCAGCACTTCATCTTCCTCTTCCCTCTGACTCCCCTATTTAAGGGCTCACTTAATCCCCTGCCAGGTCCACCGCCTGGGGATTGGCTAAGCTCCCCTAAATGTGCAAGACAACACTCCTAGCCTCTGCCAACTAATTTCTAGAACATTCTTCAACATTCTAGAACCAGGGAGAGGCACCAGAAAGCTGCCTTGATGAGTCATCCAGCCCTGAACTCTGAGCTAATGAACCCTGACTCAGATTCCATGGCTCAGGTTTAGCCCTGAGCCAAACTATATATTTTTTTCCATGGAATTGTATTGATAAGTAAAGAGAAGGTTTACACTGCAATTGAACAAGGTGCCGGGGGCAGTAATATCCAATACAACAGGTTTAACAACAGTGTTGGCCAGCATTAATTGGCAATAATAGTTGTAGTACAGAAGTTCCAGCTTAAGTCAACAGAGTGCGCAATGAAGAAGACATGAGGTTCGGTCGTAGTTATTTCGCTAGATGGCAATGCTTATCCCAGTATCAGTTCTTCTACCTAATATAGGTTTGAGTGTGTTTTGTGGATAAAATCGGGGTTTGCTTGCTTGTGAGGAAATTACCAAATCTGAGTGATTAATTTCTCGGTATTTAGCAAGGAATGTCTCAGACCATTCACCAATTTCTTTGCCTTTAAGAAGGATTAAACCCAGAATTAAATCGACTTTAAGAGTCAATGCTCAGTGGTTGCAGGTGCTGCCATTGAACAGCCCCATATGTCAATCTCTGGTCGATTTCTTCAAGCATAATGCAGGTACTGTAACATCACAGGTGATATGGGATAAGATGAAAGCATTTTTAAGAGGAATACTAATACAAGCAATTAGTCTGTTTAAAAAAATCTAATGCAGAGTGGTAAACCCGGTAGGAGAAGTGCAACAAAAAGAATTTCAATATATCGAGAGCCCTACTTTAATAAATCATTCTATATGGAAAGACACTCAACTTTTATATAAACGGACAGTCCTGGAAAAAGCAGAACAAGATCTCCTATGTAAGGAGTAGGTATGACGAGGAAGGGGAAAGGAATGGGAAAATGTTAGCTGTAATAGCCAAATCTCAGACCCGTTCAAATTATATTCCCTCGGTATGTTCACCAACAGAAGACATCTCACATAATCAGATTATTATATCATCCTTTTTGTCATTTTATGGTGATTTATGTAGGAGCAAGGTGACTTGTAAATTGGACCAACTTGGAGACTTTCTCCGTTCCCTGGAGATACCCTCAGTTTCTGCAGATGACAGAGAAAGACTTAATTCCCCACTCACATTGGAGGAAATAACAAGAGCCGTTTCAGAATCGGCTAGCGGTAAAGCGTCAGGTACTGATGCTTTGCTGCTGGAGATTTATAAGACCTATGGAGAAATACTGCTTCCGGAATTATTGAAAATGCTTAACCAGGCATTTGACACAGTTAGGTTCCCGGAATCAATGAATGAAGCAACTATTAACCTTATACCAAAACCAGGTAAAGATCAGACACTAACAGAGTCTTATCAGCCAATCTTGCTGCTGAACTCAGATGTTAAGGTATTGGCAGGGGTCTTGGCCAATAGACTAAATACCGTTATAGGGAAATTGATACACCAGTACCAGACTGGTTTCATCCCAGGAAGGTCCATAGCAATAAATTTGAGGAAACTGTTTCTTAACCTGCAGATGACTCCTGATAATGTGGGAAAAAGAGCGGTTTTGTCCCTTGACGCAGCAAAAAGTGTTTGACTGCGTCGAGTGGACATACCTGTGGGAGGTTTTGGAAAGATTTGGCCTGGGTGAAGGTTTTGTGAGGTGGATAAAATTATTATATCATGCTCCCCGAGCATGTTTACAGATTAATGGTACTATATGAAATTTTTTTTCTTTATCTAAGGGTACCAGATAGGGCTGCCCGATATCCCCATTGTTGTTTGCATTAGCAATAGAGCCCCTAGCGATAGCAATTAGACAAACACCCCTAATTAAAGGGTTTAGAAGAGGAGAAAGGGAAGATAAAGGTTGTTTGTATGCGGACGATGCTCTGCTGTTTCTGTGAGATACGGATGAATCACTAGTTTCTGCTGTAATCCTGATAGAGACCTTTGGCTCGTTCTCGGGTTTCAGCATAAACTGAGATAAATCCATATTGATCCCACTAGATGAAATGTCTCCAATCCTACCACAGAAGGTAAATCATATTAGAATAGCTAAGTCTTTTAAGTATCTAGGTATTTGGGTTTCCTTTAAAACCGAGGAATATTTGAATCAAAATTTGACACCACTTTTAGATAAATTTAAGGCGAAGAGTAGAGTATGGACTAAATTACCTTAATTGCTGGTGGGATGTGCAAATTTGATTAAAATGTTCTGGGGCCATCAGTTAAAAACCACCTAAGACTATTTCTGACATTTGGTGCTTAAAATCCATATTTTTTGCTAGAAAATTACTTAGAACCTCAAACATTATATATATATTTAGCAGAGATTCTAGAGAATAAAATGGCGATTGTTGCAATATTTTATGTCAAACGGTATCTGTGCAGCTGTGTTTTAAAAGCAACCTTTTGGGAAAAGGGACACTTTCATGAATTAAAAAAAAACGAAACAGTAAAGTTAGCCAAATTTTTGTGAAAGCTGATGTTACGCCGAGTAAATAGATACCAAACATGTCACGCTTTATAATTTCACGCACTTGTGGAATGGCGACAAACTTCGGTACTTAAAAATCTCCATAGGCGACGCTCTCTCTTTTTTATGGTTACCAGGTTAGAGTTACAGAGGAGGTCTAGAACTAGAATTATTGCTCTTGCTCTGACGATCGCGGCGATACCTCACATGTGCGATTTGAACACCGTTTACATATGCGGGCGCAAGCTTGCGGGGATGGGGGCGCTTTAAAAAAAATCATTTTTCTTATTTATTTTATTTATTTTTATATTATTTAAAAAAATGATCACTTTTATTGCTGTCACAAGGAATCTAAACATCCCTTGTGACCCTAATACAGTAATAGGTGGTGACAGGTACTCTTTCCTTCCTTTCCACTTCAAAGTATTCAGATCACAGAAAACGGCGATTCTGAATACTGTATATTTTTTAAAATCCGGTGTCATTGGCAGCCGAGTAAACAGGAAGTGACGTCGTGATGTCGCTTCCGTGTTTACATTCAGGAGACTGGAACAAAGCTGTTTCCGGCTTTGTGCCAGTCTGTCTCAAGCCGCCGGAAGTGGCGGATCATGGATCGGGTCTCCTGGTGGGACGGGAGGCGACGGGGGGGATGTCCCCTCCCGGGGGGGGATGTCCCCTCCCGGTCCTCCGGGATAACAATCGAGTGGCTTTTAGCCGCTTTGGTTGTTATCCCTGGAAAGCCAATCGCCCGCTCTAAAAAACGGTACCGGGATGATGCCTGCAGCTGTGGGCATCATCCTGGTATAACCCCCGAAAGCCGAGGCCGCATATCTGCGTACACTCGGCGGGAAGGGTTTAACCCTTTCATGAGTAAGCCTATTTTTGAAATTTGGTGTTTACAAGTTTAAATCCGTATTTTTTGCTAGAAAATTACTTAGAACTCCCAAACATTATATATATATATATTTTAGCAGAGAATCTAGAGAATAAAATGGTGATTGTTGCAATATTTTATATCACACAGTATTTGTGCAGCGGTGTTTTAAACGCAAATTTTTGGAAAAGGGACACTTCCATGAATTTTAAAAAATCCAAACAGTAAAGTTACCCCAATTTTTTTGTATAATGTGAAAGATGATGTTATGCCGAGCAAATAGATACCAAACATGTCACACTTTATAATTGCATGCACTCGTGGAATGGCGACAAACTATGGTAGCTATGAAATTCCATAGGCGACGCTTTAAATTTTTTTACGGTTACCAGGTTAGAGTTACAGAGGAGGTCTAGGGCTAGAATTATTGCTCTTGCTCTGACGATCGCGGCGATACCTCACATGTGTGATTTGAACACCGTTTACATATGCGGGCGCGACTTCCGTATGCGTTATCTTCGCTCCGCGAGCTCGCAGGGACTGGGGCGCTTTAAAAAAATTTTTTTTTATTTATTTTATTTATTTTTATACTTATAAATTGTGTTTAGAAAAAAATTTTTTTTTTTTTCCTTTATTGCTGTCACAAGGAATGTAAACATCCCTTGTGACAGTAATAGGTGGTGACAGGTACTCTTTATGGAGCGATCGAGGGTCTAAAAGACCCCCGATCCCTCCTCTGCACTTCAAAGTATTCAGATCGCTGAAAACGGTGATTCTGAATACTGTGTATTTTTTTAAATTCGGCGCCATTGGCAGCCGAGTAAACGGGAAGTGACGTCATGACATCGCTTCCGCGTTTACATTGAGAAGACTGGAACGAAGCCACCCACAGCTTCGTTCCAGCCTGCCCACGGCCGCCGGAGGCAGCCGATTGGACACCGGGCCTCCCGATCGCACGGGAGGCCCGGTAAGAGCGGCGGGAGGCGGCGGGGACGTCCCCTCCTGCTCCTCCAGTATAACAGCCGAGCGGCTTTTAGCAGCATTGGTTGTTATATACGGATAGCCGATCGCCCACTCGAAACAACAGTACTGGGATGATGCCTGCAGCTACGGGCATCATCCCGGTATAACCCCCGAAAGCCGAGTACGCACATCTGCGTACGGTCGGCGGGAAGGGGTTAAACTCCTCTTTGCAGAATATAAAGTATAAGGAGATTCAGGTTATGGAAAGGATCGGGGATTCAATATATTGACCGATTATACTCTGATGGGGTTTTAAAAACATATCAAGAACTACAAAAATAATATTTCCTTCCCCCAACACCTTTTTTCAATATTTATAATTAAGACATGCTTTACAGATCCATTTTAAAGGAAAGAATTTCAAAGTTCAAAATATTCCATTAATAGACTTAATTGCAAAGATACAATTGAAAACGAGCATCATCTCTAAAACATATGGCTATTTAAGTGGCCAACTCCAGGGAAAGGTTACCTGTCAAGCTAGACTGGGATAGGAGGTCTAACAATGAACAATGGCAAAATATTTTGGAACAAGTACAATCAGTATCAGTTTCAACCTGTGCAAACCCTAACACAATTATACATAATCCATAGGGTGTAGAGGACCCCAGTTAAATTGTATTACTGGGGTAGACGAGATACATCTGATTGTCCCCAGTGTAGGAGAACCTCAGCTGAACTAATACATATGCTATGGAAATGTCCCAAATTATTTAGGTACTGGCAAAAAATAACTGATACTTTTAACCGGGTATATCAAATACAGGTACAAAGGGATCCTAAATTAAGTTTACTGGGGTGCCTAGAAAAAAAACATACACACCAACAATTAGGATAGCAATTAACAAGATGTTGTTTATTGCACGCAAGCTAATCGCACAAAAATGGATTTCCTCGAATGTGCCAACATACGAGAAATGGCGCTTACAGGTTAATGACACTGTATTAAAAGAATGGCAGGTTTGTCGAAATAGGGGGTCAATAAAAAAGTTTCATAAAATATGGGATTTGTGGATGGGCATGCCCGGGATCACTCCTTTTATAATAGCAACAGATGGAACCCCAGGGGCGGATGGTTCTTTTTAAAATTATAGAAAATGTGGGGCAGAATAAGTGAAAGGGGATGGAATGAGGGAAAGTGAATAAAAGGTAGGAGGAGAGAAAGGGAGAGGGAAGAGAGAGGTGGAAAAAAGAGGAAAAAGAAAGGGAGAGGGAGAAGAAAGGGGGAAAAAAAAGAGAAAGGGAAGAAAGGTGGAAAAAGAGAAAGGAAGAGTAGAGGGATACGTTTAGTATATAAATGGATTGTATAGATAGGCATACCTATAGATATATATGACTGTTGGTCTTATTGCAGGGGGAATTTCTTCCCGAGGATGGATATAGGATGAGGTAGATAAAACGGGGGGAGGAGAGAAGAAGGGGGAAAGGGACGAGTTATTTATATGAATAATAGTGTTGATGTAATTTAGAGAAAGATAGGTGGTGTATGTGTGTTGGCCTCTTGGTTTGTTTACTGATTTTTGTTTGTTTTTTTCTTTTTAATATATATTTAGTTGTTTTTACCCTGATGCCGCGTACACACAATTGGAATTTCCGACAACAAAACCGTGGATTTTTTTCCGATGGATGTTGGCTTAAACTTGTCTTGCATACACACGGTCGCACAAATGTTGTAGGAAATTCCGAACGTAAAAACGCGGTGACATACAACACGTACGACAAGCCGAGAAAAAGGAAGTTTAATAGCCAGTGCGGCTCCCTCTGCTTGATTCCGAGCATGCGTGAGCTTTTGTGCGACGGACTTGTGTACACACGATCGGACTTTCCGACAACAAGTGAAGTTGGCGGAAAATTTGAGAACCTGCTCTCAAACATTTGTGGCCGGAAATTCCGACAGCAAATGTTCGATGGAGCATACACACGGTCGGACTTTCCGACAACGAGCTCACATCGAACATTTCCCGTCGGAAAGTCCAAGCGTGTGTACGCAGCATAAGTGTTGTAAACTAAAATTGGTGCTAATAAAAATTATGAATTGGAATAAAAAAGGACAAAGAAAAAAAGAAAAGACCCAACAGAAGTTTTAACCATCCCTTACTTTATTCAAAATAGAAAAATAAAGTCTTGCCTAAAGATATAGAAAGTGAAAATGCTGCGCTAAACCCAAAAGGTGAGAAACAAAAAACGAAAACAAAAGCAGCTAGCACACAAACAAACCAAGTCCAATGAGAGATAACAACAAAGTGCAGCGCTATAAATATTGAACATGTGATATAAAGCATATAAATCTAAAATGAACATCTTTGCAGATGTAAAAAAATGTGAACATCAAATAATAATCAAATGTCCTGTGTGAAATATGGAACAGCAAAATAAGAAAAAAAAGTGGCAGTACGTCAGAAAGGCATAGGGAGGATCTCCCGTGGTATCCAGACCAAGTGGTGTCTTGTAGGCCGCGAGCCCCAATGGATGATGATAGACACGAGCAGGAGTGGAACGACTATCCCTCAAATTCCCAGTTTCCAAGGAGTAATGATCCGGGAGTGATGGTTCAGCATGAAATAGAAAAAAGGGGGCTCCACATAGTGTAGATCAAACAAATGCGATTTTATTGGAGTAAATCACCATACATAGATAAAAAGTGATCACTTGAAGATAAAAATGGCAATGTGGAAAGCTAAAAATGTTAGCCCTGCGCGTTTCGACTGAATAGTCTTCAACAGGGGCATGCCTTTATAGCCCAACTCCAATCAAAACTTGTTATGTTGTTGTTTCAGTAAAGCATCAAGAGTTTAGTATTTAAAGTGTTACTAAACCCAGGACCCTGCATTCATTATATCTGGTCCCCCAAATTACACAGAACATGGAAATGCAATTATTTTAGTCAATATAAACTGCAAAATACCTTTTCTCATCAGCAATTAGAGCAGCCTTGTGACTTCTATTGGTGTCCAGCCAAGCACTGGTTAAAGCTTGTAGGAGTATGTTTCTGAATGTCCTATGAGACTACAAGACCCCAGAACCTCTGTCTGGATAGTGCTGATTGGCCCTTTACTGGTGATCACATGCACTCTCCCAAGAGAAAACAAACCTCTCCAGCAATACACACCAAACTGAGCTTTTGCAGCCTGACTCTAAAGACTCTGCATTATCAGATAAATTATCAGAGGACAGGGGAAGAAGGGCAGGATCAGAGAAGACAGATCAAACAGCCTTGTTACACAATGCGGTGGATTAACCCCTTAGGTTCCACAGTGAGTATAACAAGCATGCTTTACTGCATATGCAGACTGATTTTACTGTTGTGGGTTTAGCAACACTTAAAAAAATGGAGCTGGCCTTTACATTTTTTTTGTCTCTGATTAAAATTTATTTTAAACTACACATCCTTCTAATACCACCGTGTCCATAGGGTGACAACACTGCTGTGTCATTTTGCTGCAAAATAAGTGATGTCACCCTTTTGTTGACCACAGGTAAAGTGGTTGCTAACCCTTACATATACTAATATATATATATACACAAACACAAGCATCGCTATAAACTCCAATAATACAGTACAAATATAAATAAAGTACAAATATTAAAGGTAAAAAAGGTGTTATCATGCACTGCAATCATATACATAAAAGAGAGTCCATAATATATTGCAGCTAGATTCTATATTAAATCCATGAGACTGTCCAGAGAAAAGTTCAATTTCTGCTTGCAAGATGATAAGCTGTCACCAACACCTCCACACGTGCAGAAACAGGGGTTACTCACATGAGTAAACTCTTATCAGAATCAGCTAAATTACAGGCAAAAAACAAACACAGGTTTGATTTCTCTGCCTTCTGACGCATTTCGTCCTTAACGACATCATCTGAGGGCGTAGCTTCACGGCGAGGCCTACCATCCTTTATACTGCAACTGAGCGAGGGCAATTTAACCCCTATTGTTTTGCAGCTTCTCACCAGCATCCAGATATCACTATCTAGATAGGGAGATCGTGAGCAAGGCCAAGTTGCAATCAGGCATCCAGTGGCATCACACTCATACAAACACAAGTCTGCATTTATGGAAGCGACGCTAGCGACATCCGCACACATCCGTCCATGGCTGACTTAACCTTCATTTTGCAGTATTATAATCACAGTCTATTGCACACTGTGTACAATCATATAAAAAGACACAACAACAATCAGTATATATAAAATTAAAGAAATACATTTAAATTTTAAAACGACAGATTAAAAGTGGTGGGTCTATTTTTTCTAAAGAGAAATCATATTACTATATCTTTTAAAATTACAATCATTAATTAAAATTAAAAAAAATGTTTTATATATATATATATATATATATATATATATATATATATATATATATATATATATAAAATTATACATTTATAAAATTTATAAACCCTCTTTGACAAATTAATGTAATTACACTAACAGCTCTATACTGGTGAGATAAAACACATCTCTCCCTTGTGTCCCTATATAACCTGACACCAAGTGAGGTATAACTATTCTGAAAGTTATTCAGTTAGATAACTGATTATATGAATTCTAATCCAGTTATTAATACAAGGATAATTATGAGCATGATGTTCCCTAAATAACGTAATATTATTAAAGTAAATTTTTTTTTTATCAGAAATCACCCGTAGTAGTACACATTTATCTCAATGAACCCTAATAATCACTGATAAGGCAATTGAGGTCCAATTCTATGTTTATGCCATTGGGCATCAATGTATTTATGAGAAATATCCAGCATGTTTCTCGCTCGGATATCTCACGAATCAGATTAGACCCCTCCAGTTTGGGTGAAAACGATCTACACCCCAAAATTTCAAGCCGGATGGGTCTTGGTTATGATGATTTTTAAAATGTAAGTGACTCTATGGTATTTAAAACCAATCTATAAATTGTATAAGTGTTCCGTTATCTGTTTTTTTAGGGTTCTTTTAGTGTGTCCCACATACATCAGATTACATGGACATTGTAGGACGTACACCACATGTGTAGTGCTACACGTTATAAATTCCATATATTTGAAAGGTTTTATTATTTCCAGTAGAGGTGACTTCGGTCAGCCCTCTAATCGGACAATCAACCTGTAAACAGGTATTACATCTCCTACAGGAATCAAATCCTGCATGATCCCAGAACATGGATGGTCTGGTGGGTGCATCTAGCAGCTTTTTTTTACCACCCTGTCCCCAAAATTGGGGGCTTTCCTATAAATAAAAGATGCCTTTAATGGAATGATTGAATCAATGTTTTGTCCATACGTAAAATGTGCCAATGGTGTTTAACCACTTGCTTACAGGGCACTTAAACCCCCCTCCTATCCAGACCAATTTTCAGCTTTCAGCACTGACGCATTTTGAATGACAATTGCGCGGTCATACAACACTGTACTCAAATAAAAAATTTTTATCATTCTTTCACCACAAATAGAGCTTTCTTTTAGTGGTATTTGATCACCTCTGCAGTTTTTACTTTTTGTTAAAAAAATGTAAAAAGCTGAATTTAAAAAAAAAAAAAAAAATATTTGTTTATATTTTGTTGTAAAAAATTTAAAATGGGTAATTTTTCTCCTTCATTGATGTAAGCTGATGAGGCGGCAGTGATGGGCACTGATAGGCGGCAGTGATGGGCACTGATGGGTGGCAGTGATGGGCAGCACTGCCAGGTGGCACTGATTGGCACTACAGGTGGGCATTGATAGGTGGCACTTGTGGGCATTGATAGGTGGCACTTGTGGGCACTGTTAGGTGGCACTGTGGGCACTGTTAGGTGGCACTGTGGGCACTGTGGGCACTGTTAGGTGGCACTATTAGGTGGCACTGATGAGGCATATGTGCCTCTTCCACTTAGGGATCGATGTCCCTCACATCCGAGCTGGTGATCGGCTTTCTTTTCTACTCATGCTGCCAGCGTGAGTAAAAAAAAAAAAACGATTACCGATCTTTTGTTTACATCATGTGATCAGCTGTCATTGGCTGACAGCTGAGCACATGGTAAGGGGCCGGGACTGGCCCCTTACTCGGATCGGTGATCAGCCGAGTCTCAGTGACTCGGTGATCACAGCTTGCCCGGCGCGTGCCCTGCAGGGCGCGCGCAGGGAGCGTGCACAGGGGAGGCTGTCATATGACAGCCTCCCGGGAATTCAGGTCTGCGCTGTGGCCTTCATTCGGCCATAGCGTGGATGTGTAGTGGTTAAAAATATCCTCAATCTCTCTATACTGTCCATGAAAGTTAGAGATGAACCCTCACTCTTGTCTCGAACCACCCTGGCGATCTTTATCCGCTAGGCAAGATTGTTGTGAGGCCTCTCCTATTTCCTGTATGATTTCATCAAGTCGATGTTCATTATAACCTTTTTGTAAAAACCTATCCTTGATGATTTTAGATTGTTCATAAAAATCTATATCCGTAGTGCAGTTTCTTCTCACCCGCATTATCTGGCCTTTAGGTATATTCTTTAACCAATGAGGATGGTGTCCACTATTTATGGGGAGGTAACTATTCCTATTGGTAGGTTCAAAGTATACCATAGTAGTCAGAACATCACCTTGCCTCGAGATGTTTACATCCAAGAAATTAATTTGTTCGTTGTTGAACTCATATTCCAATCTAATATTATTTTTATTGGCATTTAGTTCATATACGCTTATTGCGATTTTTTTTTTTACCAAAAATATGTAGAAGAATACATATTGGCCTGAACTGTGGAAGAAATTAGTTGTGTTTATATATTTTTGGGGAATTTTTATAGTAGCAAAAAGTAAAAAATATTGCTTTTTTTTTTTCAAAATTTTCGCTCTTTTTTTGTTTATAGAGCAAAAAATAAAAACCGCAGAGTTGATCAAATACCACCAAAAGAAAGCTCTATTTGTGGGAAAAAAGGGACGTCAATTTTGTTTGAGTACCACTTCGCACAACAGCGCAATTGTCCGTTAAAGCGACACAGTGACATTTCGCAAAAAAGGGCTTGGTCAGGAAGGGGACATATCCTTCCGGGGCTGAAGTGGTTAAATTGATCTTTCTTATATATTTGTGTATATCCATATACAGGCATACCCCACTTTTAAGTACACAATAGGGTTTATTTACTAAAGCTGGAAAGTGCAAAATCAGGCTCACTTCTGCATAGAAACCAATGAGCTTCTAAACTCGGCTAGTTCAATTAAGCTTTGGTAATGCCTGTATCCACTATTCCATTTCCCTCTTTTCTTTTCTGCGTCGGCCCAGACCCATCTTTACAGACAGGACGAGTTCTTTTGATTGAGGAGTCTCTATCTTTGAGCCTTTTGCAGATTCTTGTCCTGCTACTGTGCGGTCCAGTCCCTCTATTGGCATTATCCGGTTGGGATCTGGCACCCCTGGATTTTTTGCACCAGTTGGTACAGTGGACGATGCCTGGCAGTGGTGGCGTGTGCTTTTAATCTTAGACTTGTACCAGTAGTTTAAAGGAATCAATGATGCCGATCTATGCCCTGATGAAGCAATTAAACTTTTGCGAAACATGTTGGCTGACAGGCATGAATGGAATTTGAACATAATACTGGATGGTCATATTGATGTTTTATATATATTGTTATCTGTTTTGTATACTTTTTTCTTTTTTACTACAATTTAATAAAAAAAATATTTTACTATTCCACTTGTTGATACCTACTGCAAATAGACGTACTATCTCCCTACAAAAATCCCAAGTCTTTTGAAAGAATCCTAACTTTCGTTGCATTTGGTTACAATTAGGGATTGGGAGAATCGTCTTAGTTCCTATGTATGTCCACAACCTTTCATCACTTGGTTAAATCTTTCTTCTATATATCTGCTCAAAGTCCAGAATTTACACATGATTTCTGAGCTCTGGAAATCAGGGGGTGGTGTTCTGATGTTGGGTTTTTTTTGTCTTTTTTTGAGGTTCTTTGTGGTGAAAGCAAGGAAGCATAAAAACCTCTATAGTAAATATTAGTCTGGTCCTAAACAAAAATGCTGCACATACAAATGTAGGAAAAACAGTTCAAGACATCCCAAATATTACAAAATATGCCTAAAACAATCACAAGTTACATTTTTTTTTTTTTTTACACCAATAAGCATGTACAATGTATGTGAGAGGCATACACTAAACAATTATTTAACTTCGTTCTTCTTGGAATTGAGTCTTCTTCCTTTTATTCAGGGTCTCTACAGATGATCCTTGCTTCTCAGAGTCCTGGAAAACTACCAGTTCCTTGGTTGTTGCATATGGCTGTGTCCAAGTCCTTTTCCCATTCCTTCTACTCATGAACCAGCCCAACGAGTTCATGAGCATATGACATCTAGCTTCTAAAAACAATACATGTAACTAAATGCATCATTCTTATATTCATGCAATAAAAATAACTAAAATAGCATAGCAACACAATGTCACACAGCTGAGTGTAATTTGAGACCTGTGTGGAGGGAAATGACACAATCCCTCCTACACAGTCTCATAGGGAAACAGCACAGCTGAGAGTATCAGTCATGTGCTGGGGTGCTGGAGGCGGGAGGGAATGTCTCCCAGGATTGCTTGGTGTCAGCTCGGACTGTCAGAAGTGGCTCAGATAGCAGAGGAATGAGAGTACAGACAGAAATTACTAGCACTAGGCACTTTGGATTAAAGCAAGTATACACTATAGAGGGATATGCGTTGATCATTTTTAATTCCAGAGGTTTAAACCATTTTAAACTGTAATATTGACTAAGCAACTGTCTAAGCCAGTGGCTGCCAACTTATGAACTAAAAGGGGCACCAAATGCAGCCCCTGACATCACCAAAGGGCCACACATAATGTTCAATATGTGTAATGTAAAGATTGGGCACCAGGGGTCTAAACTGATCTGGTCAAGTACACAGCTGAATCAGTCTTAAAGTATTACTAAACCCAGGAGCCTGCATTCACTATATTTGGTCTCCCGCAGTACACAGAACATGGAAATGCAATATATTTTAGTAAATATAAACTGCTAAATACCTTTCATCACCAGCAGTATAGAGCAGTCTTGTGACTTCTATCGTTGTCTGCTTAAATTTTGTAGGGGTAGTATTCATTCTTCTCTGACTGTCCTATGAGGCTTCTTGTCCCCTGACCCTCTGTCTGGACAGTGCTGATTGACCCTATGCTGATCAAATGCAGTCTTCCAAGGAAAAAGAAAAAAAAAACTCTAGCAATACACACCAAACTAAGCATGTGCAGAGTGCCCCGAAGGTTCTGTACTATCAGGAGATGGATTGGGAACTGTGGAAGAAGGGGAGGATCAAAGAAGACAGAATCAAACTGCATTTTTACACAATGCATAGGATTAACCCTTTAGGTTCCACAGTGAGTATAACAAGCATGCTTTACTGCATATACAGACTGATTTTACTGTAGCGGGTTTAGTAACACTTTAACTCCTAGCCTGTTAATTCCTCCAAGTGAGCATTAAGTAGTAAAGCTGAAGGATGAGCATGAGAGCCAATGACCTAGCAACTACCTCAAAAGAAGGCAGCACTGGCAGCAGCCAATACACAGGTATTCTTTACAGATCTTGTACAGAACAACCTAAAATTTGTGACAAAAAGAAAATGTGGTGATGCTTTTTAAGCGATGTTCTTCCAATATAACAAATGCAGTTACTTTCTTGAATTGATTTTTTTTTCCACCAGTAAAATACAGTATATATCAAAAGCAGCACCTTTATTCTCTTTGTGAGCAAATCATAAATCTAAACATTATGGTGTTCATAAAGAATTAATGTCTTCTCTGGAAATGTGCAAATTCAAGGAACAGATCTGAGCACGGCAAACCAGATTAGCAAAGCCCTTGATAAAAGCATTGGACTTGCTGACATCTTGCATTCTCTGAAGAAAGACATGCAAATGAGATAGGCAATAAACATATGCCCCAGAGCAGTTTGCTGCAGCTCCAGAGGAAATAGCAGCAATCAACACTGATAAAGCATAAGGTATGAAAACAAACAAGTGGCAATTCCTTGAAATTTCCGCTGATGGAATTCCGAGAACAAGTCAATACAATAAGCAGAACATTTTCACTACATGTAGATCAAATATGTAGGTCCACACACCAAATGCAAAGCACAAAACACTACAATGGGAATTTACTAAAGAATTTTGAGAGACAAGCTGCAAATCCCAGGACTCTGAGAATTAATATTTACAGTACAACTACACTATAAAATAAAAGCATCGTTGTTTTAAATTTCAGTCTACATGATTTAACCACTTCAGCCCCGGAAGATCTGACTGCTAAATGACCAGGCCATTTTTTGCGATTCGGCGCTGCGTCGCTTTAACTGACAAATGCGCGGGCGTGCGACACTGCACCCAAACAAAATTGACATCCCATTTTACCCGCAAATAGAGCTTTCTTTTGGTGGTATTTGATCACTTATGCTGTTTTTATTATTTGCGCTATAAACAAAAAAAGAGCGACAATTTTGAAAAAAACACAATATTTTTTACTTTTTGCTCTACCGTATATACTCAAGTATAAGCCAAGTTTTTCAGCACATTTTTTTGTGCTGAAAATGCCCCCCTCGGCTTATACTTGGGTCAAGCACTTTTCTGCAGCAGAGAATTACATTTTCCAAACTGAGTTTGGGGCCCCGTATCTTGGGGCCACTTGGTGCTAGGAACCCCAAATTTGGTGTGCAAACCCAGTGGAACTAGCACTACAACATATCCAAAGCTGGGGTTCCTAGAGATACGGGGCCCCAAAGTCGGTTCGGAAAGTGTCATTCTCTGCTGCAGAAAAGTGCTTGACATTTTCTGAACCGAATTTGGGGCCTCGTATCTCGGGGCCACTTAGTGCTAGGAACCCCAGCTTTATGTTGTAGTGCTAGTTCCACTGGGTTTGCACACAAAATTTGGGGTTCCTAGCACCAAGTGGCCCCGAGATACGGGGCCCCAAATTCGGTCAACTGTGTCCATCTGCAGCAATGTCATTTTGAGACTCTTTGGGTCCAGAGACCCTAAATTTTGGCTGCAGCTAGGGGGCATCTAGGAACCCTTAACTACCGAGTTTGAAGTTCGGGGGACCCATTGCTGCAAATGGGCACAGTGAGGCTGCAAATGGGCACAGTGAGACATGCAAATGGGCACAGTGAGGCATGGAGATGGGCATTGTTGACCCTCTTTGACACTTATGCCCTGTACACACAGTCGGATTTTCCGACGGAAAATGTGCAATTGGAGCTTGTTGTTGGAAATTCTGACCGTGCGCGGGCTCCATCTGACTTTTTCCATCGGATTTTCCGACACACAAAGTTTGAGAGCAGGCTATAAAATTTTCCGACAACAAAATCCGATCGCACCAATTCCGACCGTGTGTGGACAATTCCGACGCACAAAGTGCCACGCATGCTCAGAAGAAATTCTGAGACGGAACTGCTCGGTCTGGTAAAATTAGCGTTCGGAATGGATATAGCACTTTCGTCACGGTGCAATGTTTGAAATTGTTTAATGCAGCGCACTCTCTTCTTCTTTATAATGCTAGAAGAATGAAGTAGTTTTGCTGCTCATATTCACACAGACTTCTCACAAACTTCTTTCTTTATTATTTATCATGATTTCATCAATATAATATTTTTATTTGTCACATCTGAGGAAAAAATTATCAATTTTTTATTTTTTTTCAAGCCTGATCTTTTTTTTTTTTTGACCAGAATATTTTTGGGTGCGTTTTGTGTGTCAAGTTATCACAACACCATTATTATCTTGTATTATTTAATATCAAGGAGATTGTTTGGTGTTGGTGTCTCTTGTTAATTTCACATTGTATTTTTGAAATGTACCTGCCTCCTCACAAACAAACTGTCCTTTTTGAAGGAAAACACACATAGGCGAGTATAATTGAATCAAAAATTCCTTTATTAAGGGCTCATAACCAAAGAGGGAGGCAACGCTGGAGAAACAGCAGAAATTGGCAAAGCCTTTGGCCCCCAGGGCACATATCAATTATTTAAATGCCAAATTGGTGTCCTGAGGAGTCCATATCTAAGGGACTGCAATCTGGTCCAGAAGTCCAAGAGATCATGAAAGCAGCAGATGACATCTGTATCCCCAGGCTGTGGTCATACAAGAGCCTGCATCTTTTGTCAGACCAGACTGAACCCAGGTCATCACTCTCTGGTCTTCCTTACACGCTTCCTTCCCAGCTGTGGCTCTGGTGTTGGAGGTGTGGCAGGAGGAGGAGTAGGACCTGGAGGAGGAGGAGAAAGACCTGGAGGAAGAGGAGGAGGACCATTGGTGAGCTCACAAATGTGGCTTTCGCATGTGAGCTGGCCCCTCAACCCCTTCTGTAGAGCTTCTAAAATGACACACTCACATAAGAGGTGTTGGCCCTCCTCCATTTGCAGCATTTTGCATGCTTTTAAGGCAGCAAAATCCCCTTCCACACTGCGGGGTGTTCTGAGGGCCTCAGTAGCCTTCCAAAATAGGCCTATTGCAGCCTCCTCCAGGTTACTCCTCTTCCTGCCACTTTGTCTTTGAAGGCGGAGGGTATGGACCTGGGTATTGGGCAGCCTACTTGGCCCGGCCACCTCCTGGCTGAGACTTCCCTGTGTATGGAAAAGGGACATCGTTTTAGTTTGTGGTTCATCAATCACAATCAGAAATTAGGAATCCAAACTAACATATTTAACATCATTAATTTGCCAACCAGAAATATTTAGAAGAATGCTATACCTGACTCAAGCTGGGCTCCTCCACATGTTGCTGCCTGGAAGGCCCAGGTTGGGCGTCAGAAGCCTCAGCTGGGGGGGAAGGAAGCCTGGAAGGAAGATTGGAGAGTGCTGGCCTGGGTTCAGTCTGACCTGCCAGAAAATGCAGTCTGTCGTAGTACCACAGCCTGGGGACATAAATGTCATCTGCAGCTCCTGATCTCTGGGAATCCTGGACCTTCTTGCGCTCCCTTAGATAAGTGCTCCTCATGCCATCAATTAGGGCCTTCAAATAGGGGATGTCTGCTGTGGGGATCACCGGCTTCACAGATTGCAGCAAATTATCCAGCGCTGCCTTCCTCTTTGTTTGGTTATTATAATCAGGGTGGTTTACCTGCCACAGACAGGGCAGCTCCCTGAACATATCTATGAATATACAGATAAACTCCTGATTCTTCAAGATATCCATTTTCTCTGCAAGACAAAACACAAGACAAACCCTAATGTAAGGCTAAAGTCTCCTAATCTTGTCCCAATATAGGCCTCAATCTAGAAGCATAATAGGCCCAATTTTAAATCTTACCTTCGTTATCATGATCAGCGCCTCTGATACTCCTTCCTCCGCTCACAGATCGTACGTACTACGCACGCGTGTTACGCTTTATATACACTGCGCATGTGTGAAACTCCGCCCGCCCCTGACGTTCTTTCTAGTCTATTCCCCGCCCCTTCTCTTTCAGCGCAGTGGGAAGAGCACATGGCGGAGACACAGCAGGTGCGTGCTAATTACAGTAACGAGGAGAAGGAGGAAAGCCCGGAGCCAGAAACGTCCCGATCCCGGGAGAGACGATTTAAGGCCTCAAATATGTCCTTTGGGGAGATGTTGGAGATGGTGGACATACTGAAGAGGGCCGACTATGATGGGAAGTATGGACCTTACCCCAACCCCAATGTCAGAAAGGCCAAGATCATGGCGAAAGTAGTCAAGAGTCTGCACCGGAATTTTGGGGTACGACGATTGAAAGATCAACTCAGGAAGCGGTGGTCGGACCTCAAATTAAGGGAGCATTAGCAGTACAGAAGGATCAGGAGAGTGCTGCAAAAAAGTAAGTAGTTGTCCTGTGTTCCTATTCTTTATTTTTCTAACGTTCGTGCTGCTCCATGTGCTTTTCTTTACTGATGTACAGTTTAAAATGGCAACTTTCATGTTTGTGTGCACATTATTCGTTCGTAGGAAACATCGTTCGTTCGGCATAGAAAACACCATGTTTTGAACATATGCATTTGAATACATTTTTGCTAGCCTACTTCTCTTCAAATAATTTTGTTGTCTAGATGGGTTGTTAACTAGAATGAAATGCAAACTAGATTCTGTGTAAGGAGAAGACACTCAGCAGCTGTTTAAACATCTGGACACAGGAGCACTAGTGTGGGACAAAAGAACACCCTTTTTATTAGGGGGCCCCACACAGGTGCTCCAGTGTATACTAAAGGGGTGTCTCCATCTGTGAAGCTTGTACAAAACAGGTAAGTATTCAAGCTTGACAAAGTAAAAATATTTCTTCATCTTGGAACTCTGCCAAAATAGACAATTGTACCCCACTTCCAAGCAATGTTTCATATTCCTATTTCTGTCATAAATTATCTGTGTGCTAAGTATACCTATTTTTTGTTTACATAGGGGAGACAAGACTCGGAGGACACCACTCATCCGAGGAGACCACAGACCCCCCCACCTCATGAGGAAGTGGAAATCCACCAAAGCGAACAGGAGGAGGAGGAGGAAGGAGACGTGGTGGAAATAGTCACCACAACAGGTCAGTGTCTGCGAACACAGGCTCAGGTAAGAGATGGATGCTGGCAGATTTATAATACATGTTTTTTGTTTTTTTTTCTATATTTTTAGGTGATCGTGATGTTGTGGATGAAGGACATTTCACCAGTAAAAGTGTCCAGATCCTGATCAGGGAGATCATGGGGTGTAATAGGGACTTGGAAAACATCCAGAAAAACATCAATGATGTTATAAACAAAATGAAGAACATCATTGATGTTTTATGGGGAGTTTAAAAGCCCTTGAAATCCCTAATGTAGTTTGCATTTTTTCCACAAAAATTGTTGCACCTTTTTTAACATAGTCTCGAAAAGCCAAACTTTAAAGATGCACACAGTGTGTCAACATGTGCTAGCTGCCATCACGGGAGATCAATTTAGGCATTTTGTGGGTGCAACCCCTTCCTCAATAATGAAGTAGCTGAGAGGAAGGGGTTGAACCCACAAAACACGTCCCTTGATCCCCTGTGATGGCAGCTAGCACATGTTAACATTTGGCAATTTGTGTGCATCTTCAAAATTTGGCTTTTCCAGGGGTGACTTCACCCCATCTGAACGCAATATCAAACACAGTTTATAAATACTCATGTCTGATATTGCCTTCAATTTCTAACAAAGTTGAACTTTGCAAGTTCCAGATTTGTGTATTTCTTGTTGGTTTTAAACATGCCTGTTTTACCTTAAAAGGACATTTTTTACTTTTATTAATGTGACCCCAAAAATTGTTATACAACAAACATGTTGGTTTGTTTTAATAAATGCACATGTGATTGTGCTCCCCCAGCGCAAGCTGCCATTCTGGAGACACCTGTAGAACTCCGTCTGGGCGATGACTCCACCATCTGACATCCGGCCATTCTTCCCCATGTCCACATACAGGAACTCGTAAGTAGCCGACACCACCGCCAACACACAATACTATTGAACCCCTTGTGGTTGTAATAATATGACCCCGAGTTGGGTGGTGGGACGATGTGGACATGTTTCCCATCAATTGCCCCTCTGCAGTTAGTAAAGTCCCACCGCTGGGCAAAGTGGGAGGTCACAGTCTGCAATTCCTGTGGGTTGGAAGGAAACTGCGGAGTCAAACAAGAAAATAAAATTAATCATTTTTCACATAAACATGGAAAGCAGATTAGACACAAACATTCTTGGCCAACATCGGTATTACATTTATTTTAAGGAGTATTTAAAGACAAAGGTATAAGGTCCACCTATCAGATTCCCCCCCCCCCATGGGCCATTTTGTGAATTTTACAGGGGGTGGATGTTTTGGACAGGTAACCCTCTCCACTTCATAGAGAGATGAATGCGTAAATAATGTGGATTACTTTGGCCAGCCCCTCCTTACTTACACTATTGGCAGCCCACTGGACAGGTAAGAAGTGTCATAATACAAAGAGATAAATACACACTGTACACATTTGAGCACATTTTTACATTCTGCTATTACCTATCAAGATAATAATAGGATCCAAAAACTTCAAACAGTACCATTTGAAAGTATTCAGGCAGGCCCTTGCACCACATGCTTTGGGAAATTCATCCATAAATCTGACCACAAAAGAGGTGGGTATAGTGTGTATGGGTTTGGCAAAGTCAGCAGATAGAGGATTGGTATCAGCTGAGTTAGCAGTTGGGGGGAGGGGGGTTCCAAATGATTTTGTGACCCAAAAAAAAAACCTCTGGCACTCTGCCAGAATTTAAAGCACAAATCCCAATTTTAGACATTTTAGGGGGTATTTAGGGTAAAGCACTACTATGGAGCTGACAAAATACATTGTTAAGTGACTAGACGAGGTGAATATAGGCCAGGAGAGCATGCTGGGGAGGTAAGTGAAGGCAAATATGTATCAAGGACAAAAATAAAAATTACCTAAAAATCCAACATGCATGAGGACAAAGGGGACATTCACAGCATATTATAATCATGGTAATTAGGCAATGTGGAAATAAATACAATACATTATCAAACATTAAATACAATAAAATGTGATGTTAAAGGATAAAAATCTTACCTTCATATACTCCTTCTGCAGGACCTGGATGATGGCAGAACAGGTCTCTGGGATAATGATCCCCAGAGCCTGGGGGGAGATGCCTGTCGAGAACTTGAGGTCCTGCAGACTTCTCCCCATCGCCAAGTACCGCAGGGTGGCGACTATCCTCTGTTCCGAAGTGATGGCTTGCCTCATGCAGGTATCCTGCCTGCCGATATAGGGGGTCAGCAAAGCCAACAAACGGTGAAATACGGGGTCCGTCATCCTGAGAAAGTTCCTGAAATCATCAGGATTATTCTCACGGATCTCACGGAGCAAAGGCATGTGACAGAACTGGTCAAAACTGTGGTAAAATTAGGTGCCTCGGCTTATATTCGGGTTGGCTTATACTCGAGTATATACGGTAATAAATATCCCCCAAAACTATATTAAAAAAAAAATTTTTCCTCAGTTTAGGCCGATATGTATTCTTCTACATATTTTTGGTAAAAAAAAAAATCGCAATAAGCGTATATTGATTGGTTTATGCAAAAGTTATAGCGTCTACAAAATAGGGGATAGATTTATAGCATTTTTATCATTACTAGTTTTTTTTTTACTAGTAATGGCAGCGATCTGCGATTTTTATCGGGACTGCGACATTATGGCGGACACATCGGACACTTTTGACACATTTTTGGGACCATTGGCATTTTTTACAGCGATCAGTGCTATAAAGATGCACTGATAACTGTATAAATGACACTGGCAGGGAAGGGGTTAACACTAGGGTGTGATCAAAGGGTTAACTGTGTTGCCTGTGTGTGTTAGCTATTAGGAACTCACGTTCTGTCTCTCCTCACAGAACAGAACAGGGATTTGTGTGTTTACACACACACTTCCGTGTTCTGTATCTGGTGCACGCGATCGCTCCAGACCGGCGGTCATCGCGACCGTTGGCCGCGAGCATCGGCACTCCCACAGTGCAGCGGGCATGCACACAAGCCTGCTATTCCGCTTAAAGGAGCCAACGTATAGCTATGGCGGCTCGCGGGATCGTGCCAACCTGCCGCAGTATAATGATGGTGGCTGGTCAGCAAGCAGTTAAGGAAATGTAACCACTTCAGCCCCGGAAGGTTTACCCCCCCTTCCTGACCAGGCCATTTACTGCGTTATGGCACTGCATTATTTTAACTGGCAATTGCGCGGTCGTGCGACGCTGTATCCAAATAAAATTTATGTTCTTTTTTTCCCACAAATAGAACTTTCTTTTAATGGCATTTGATCACCTCTGCGTTTTTTAGTTTTTGCGCTATCAACAAAGAAAACAATCATTTTGAAATAAAAAACAATATTTATTTTTCTTTCTGCTAGAAAACATATTGAATAAAAAATTGAAAAAATCTAATTTCTTCCTCAATTTAGGCCAATATGTATTCTGCTACATATTTTTGGTAAAAAAAAATCTCAAAAGGTGTATATTGATTGGTTTGCGAAAAAGTTATAGCGTCTACAAACTATGGGATATTTTTATTTATTTATTTTGCTAGTAATGGCGGCGCTCAGTGACTTACAGCAGGACTGTGATATTGTGGTGGACAATTCGGACACCTAACTGACACTTTTGATACTTTTTTTGGGGACCAGTGACACCAATACAGTGATCAGTGATAAAAATATGCACTGCCACTGTACTTATGACTCTGGCTGGGAAGGAGTTAACATCAGGGGAGATCAAAGGGTTAAATGTGTACCTAGCCTGTGATTCAGTGTAGTAGGGGAGGTGCTTTTACTAGGGGAAGGCATGGATCGGTGTTTCTGCTTTACAGGAACACAGGATCCATGCCTTCTGCACTGACAGAATGACAATCTGTCTTGTTTACAAAGGCAGACTGGCATTCTGTCAAAGTAACAAACGATCAGCGGGTGCTGGCGGAGATTGGGGCCGGGGGACCTGCTGATCAGTTCCTGCTGTCTAAAATCACGACAGGAGCGAGCCACCGGCGGCACGCACACGTACCCAGAACCTGGAAGTGCAGAATCATGTATATACCTGTATATGTGATTCTGCACAGAATGGCTGCCTGTAGCAGTAAATAAGCTTTGGGACGGTTGGCAATTGGCTAAAGGCTAAGTTCGTTTTTTTCCAAAAAATAACCTATGCCATGGGGCTCCAGTGGATATTAAAGTAGAACTATAGGCAACTTTTTTTTTCATTTGGATAGAGAAAGAGAGGGTTATAACCCTTGTCAGGTTTTTTTTTTTTGTTATATGTGTTCCATTGGGGAGATTTACCTTCATTTCCTGTCCCATAGCCAAAACAGGAAGTGAGGGCAAATCCCTGCAAACTAAGGGAATCCCTTGGGGCCCCCAGGTCACCAGAACTAGTGTTCCCATTGAAAAGTTTCCCTTCTATTACTTTTCTAGGGACAGCCCAAAATTTAGGATTTTCTTTTAATTTCACTTTCAATGATAATGGTAAATATGACAAATAGAGAGGGTCAATCCCTCTAATAGGGGCACAGACAGCAATAAAAACCCAACAGGTGTTCTAATCGCTCTCCAGTCTATTCAAAACAAAAAAAAAAAAGCATTGCCTTTAGTTATACTTTAAAGACTTTGCAGCATTGTTCATTCATTTCAAAAGTCAGGGAGGCAGGTGAGGTAGACCCTCACCTGCCATGAACATTAAAAAACAATCGAGTTACAAGGGTGACAGCTCGGCGACCTGGGGTCACAGAGACTGAAGTCCTACCCCACCACTGGTCAAAATTTGGGGCTCCTGCCACCTATGGTTCCAGAGATACGGGGCTCCTTGCGCAGCCTGTCAGAAGCTACATACAGCGTGGCCAGTTTAAATACAAGCCAGTGTTCTGCCGAGAAAGTTCCGCTCGGCTGATAAGTTCCCTCTCTACTGCGCAGGCGCTGCGCCTGCGCAGTAGGATCCGGCGGAAATAGCCGAAGCGGAATAGCTGAAAATCGGCTCTTTTAGATTCCCCCTCTAGGTCCACTTGGATGGTAGGGAAGGAACCTGGACCCAGGGCGCAGGCGCCGTGTACAGCTGATTGTCGATCTTGAGCTTCGGTTATCTCCGGCGGCTGTTAGTAGTTCGTACTCCGCAGGCGCTGCACCTGCGCAGTACAGGGGGGGAACTTATCCGCCGAAGGAACTTATTCGGCAAGACACCGGCACACTCTGTTTGCAGCAGACTGAGAGGATGAGCTCACAGTGCCTCTCCTCACTTCTTGTTAGAGGCACTGAGCTCAATGGACAGCTTGGAGTCTTGGATCAATGTACGCCTCTCACTGCAGTGTCATAGAAGGGGGCGTGTCTAAAAGACAAATGCTCCCTTCCAGCCCAGGCCTATTAACTACAAGGAAATACATGGGTTTATGTATATAAGATTTGCCCATAATCCCATATTTTTCTCACACAGTTAAGAGGGAGAATGAGAATCTGCTGCTGCTGAAAATGTACTGTTTTAATCAAGCTAAATCATATATTAGTATACTATATGTTATAATAACATAATAATTTATTATTTATCTATTTACTGTGAAATTTCTGGTTTGAAGTTATAAATTCAAACTTCAGTAATTTGTTCATTTTTGAAAATATAGTAAATTACCGTAAAAACAATATATAATAATTATTTGTATATTACTTTTGGTAATTAACCCCTTGCCACCAAGGCCAATTCTGACACTTCTCTCCTACATGTAAAAATCATCATTTGTTTGCTAGAAAATTACTCAATTTTTTGATTGGGAGAGCTATGCATGCATGGGAGTGATGTTATAGTGGTTCAGCCATTCAAATGGCCGGAGCCTATTAGACATCTGCAATTCGTTTCGGTCTGAATGTAAATTCGGACGCATTTTTGATTATCTATAGATTCTGATGTATATGAAGGTATAGTGAAATCGTAATGAATTTCTTTGAAATTCTCTTAGTTTCGTTTCTTATATTCGTTTTCTAAAGAATTCCACATTTTTGGAACGATTCAAATTCAGATCGGTTGAAAAACATGGGGACAAGGTTCTTTGTGGGGGCAGAGCCCCCCTGCCCCAAAGCCCCACTCCATGCTGATGGCACATGGCCTGGTATGTTTCAGGAGGGGGCACTTGCTCACATCCCCCGCCCTTTCCTGGGCTGCATGCTCAGATAAGGGTCTGCTATGGACTGGGGCCGACAGTTCTGTATATATTTAGCTGTCTGTGGAGAAGCCTGTTGTCATCGGTTGTTAAGGACACGGCGGCCGGCTTCCCTGCCCATTCCTTTATAGCCATTCTTCACACAGAATTAGAATCGGTCGATCTGAATTCGAATCATACTGACAATTTGGAATTTGTTAGAAAATTAATAGATGAAAAGAAACAAATTCCAAAATTATTTAACTACGTGAAATTAGAAACATAACGAATCTATCTGAAACAAAACTAATTTTTCCTGGGTTATATCAGGCCATCAACATGGGGACAAGGTGCTTTGAGGTGGGAGGGGCTCAGGGCCCCTCTGCCCCAAAGCATCCACCCTCCTCATGTTGATGGCATGTAGTCTGATATGACCCAGGAGGGAGGGGTGTTCACTCGTCCCCCCCCCTTTCCTGACCTGCCCGGCCGGGTTGCATGCTGGGATGAGGGTCTGGTATGGATTTTGGGGGGCCCTGTGCATTTTTTTTATTTTGGCTTGGGGGTTCCCCCTTAAGATCCAGAAAGAAGGGGGGGGCCTATGCCTTTTTTTTTTATTTGGCAAAGGGTTTTTTTCCTCAAGATTCATACCAGACTCAAAAGGCCTGGTATTGTCGGGATCAAAGTCGGATCCCGTTCATTGAAGTCTGAACTGAAGTCACCGGGCAAAGTCGGATCCACAATCCTACAACTGTCATGTTGAACCAGTGTGAACCCAGCCTCAGGACCACTTTAAGGCTTCCATTTACTTTAATTCACAAATATTGATAAGGAAATGTCTACATTGTGTTTTATTGTTTTGTGAATGTATTTATTTTATATAAGAGTGTGCAATCTGGCTGCCAAATGGACCAATTTATCTAAATAAATATGCCCATTTTACTGTCCATTTTATTGGTGACGGAGTGCTTTTTTGAAAAATAAATTATGCTTCCTCCAAAGGAAAAACTGTTGCTCGCAATATAATATTGTCAAACGGGAATTTGATTCTACATATCACCTCCATTTACTCTCCATTTAAAAGATTCAATTAACTGATTGCAGTAATTAAAAATTATTTGTTGATCTAAATCTTTTGCCCACAACTGAACTATTTATTTCTTGTTATGCATTATTAATCATGCAGGAAATGTCAGTTTTATAAAGTTAGATTCTGTGCCCTGTCTTGCTCCAAGATATTCGATTTTAATTTTAAAGCTCTGTATATTGTTTATATTAATATTATTGAAACAAATAACAAAGGCACTAAAATGAGTGTAGACAAGTAGGCCGCACACCCCAAAATTGCAAAAAACTATACGAGAACCCCCTAACGGGGCTTTAAAGCAGCCAGAAAAATGCAATATTCATGGTTGAAAAAATTCAATTTTATTAATACAAAAAGTATCTAAATAGCATATTATAAAAATCACTGAGGATAAGTACTGACTAGTCGAGTCATGACATGATCTGAGTATGGCGTACCATTATAATAGACAAAGCATACAATTAAACCAAGCACTTGGCACAATGCATTAGATGGCGGCCAAAATTATCTTTGAAGTAAATTCTTAAAAACAGTAGCAACACATATTGCCTGTGATACCATACATGTATGTGGGGTAACAGAAGTTGTATACGTTAATCCTGACGCGTTTCGACCCTTCCCGGGTCCTCTTCAGAGGATAGTTGCCCCCTATGAAAAAGGTCAACATGTGTCAGACATAGCATCAAGACCAATAGTACCAGACTTATGTACCTGCACCATCATATTCGAGTTGTCTAAATCGTATAGTTACCTATTGTAGAAATTATGACGTTTTCACATGTAGTTTAGGTATTGTGAGTTGTTATGTTTTTAGGTGGTGCAGTTTCTCTTTAGCTCCCCCGTCTTCCCCACGTCAGAGCAGCTCCCAGGAAAGCGGGCGGTGGGCCAAGTGTGTCTTGCAAGGGATCACATCTGATAGCCCCCGTGTGGGGTGGGGAAGTTTGGGGAAAGAGGGGCAGTGAACAACCCGAAAGGCACCTAAAGGGGAATGTAAGTTATTACCGGAAATAAAAAGGGGTAGAAAGTGTTGAATGCTGAAGAGCAAAGAATCACTAGATTGTTCTATACAAATTGGAAAATTTCCCAGCTATAGAAGTTTATAGAGGTGTTGAATGGTGGGTACAGGGGTGTGCAGAGGGCATAGCTAGATAAAAAGAGAGAAAAAAAAAAAAATGTGGAAGGAAATAGAGAAGCGGACCAAACAGAAAAATGAGAAAAGCAGTGAGAAAGAAGCGAGAGAAAAGAGAAGTGACCCAACGCAGTGTAAGTGAGAATAGAATGAGTGGAAACTAGCAAATGCCCTGCTGCCAATTAATTCCCATGTACCTATGCCAAGAACAGTAGGCAAAAGCACAGGCGAAACCTCCAGTGAATAGACAAGGGGGATGAAGGAGAGGAAGGGGGGGGGAGGGGGAAGAGGATGGGACCACGAGGGAGTGGTGAAAAGTGAATGGGATAAATATGTGGAAATGGGAGAGAAATGGGGGAAGGGAAAAAGGTGAAAAGGAAAAGGGGATTAGAAGGTGAAGTGTGAACTGTGTGAGGGGCGAATAGGGACAGGGGAAAGGAAAGAAGGGGGAAGGGGGGAGAGATGACCAGAAAGTGCAAGTGGGGTGGAAAATGAGATGTGAGGCGTGAATAGATGGGGGGGAGGGGAGGGGGAGGAGAGGAGGAAAGGGGGGGGAAGGGAGTGGGTATTGGGGGGGGGAGGGGACAGTGGGGGGGAGAAAAAAGGAAAGACACACATGAGGGGACAAAGGTGGATGAGCCATGTGAGACAATGTGCAAAAAAATGTGCAAAAAACTGTCAACAAAGGTGAACTAACAGTGAAAGTGACATGCAGTGTGGGAGAATACACAGGAGGTGTCGGGACTATTTACCTAGTTTGGCTGAGCTGAATGGAATATTCTGAGTACTGAAAGAATTTAATTAATTAAGAGTATGAGTATGAATGAATCTGACAAGGTCAACAGTGATTTAAAAGGAACTAAGTCATTGAAGAAGTATCACATTCATTTCATTGGTACTTACCAGTGTTTGCTGTCAATCTGTATGACCTGTCTTCAGTTTGAAAAACGTCCAATGAGTATCCCCTAGTGGTTCCCATATTTATAGGGAGTGCCAATTGGCTAACTCCCTTCAGGTGTTGATATGTCCAACATCCCTCCCCTTCCCCATCCATCAGGGGAAAGGAGCAACACAGCGGTGCTCCCCAGTGTGATCCCCCCGGCGTTCCGGAAAGGAATATACCTCCGGGCGTCCCCGTCGTTTCCGCCGCAACTGCGCAGGCGCCGCTACGTCACGCGCACGCGCCCTAGGGCGCGCGCTCGTGAGTGCGGCGTCCGGAAGGGATCCGGGACGCCGCTGGCAGGGAGAGAAACATCCCACTCAGGTGAGGCCACCTAGTGGGCATGTTGGGAGACGCGGGCCCCAGCGTCTCCTGTTTCACCCTGCCAGGAAGACACTGTGGGAGGTCCACCCCCGCCCCTGGAGGGGAGACACAAAAACCGAGGGAGACAGGGGGAACACAGAGCAATCCTGCCACCAATATATTCTTAGGCAGAAATAATGATAGTAATGATAGGGCATAGTATTAGTCATTTATATGCCCTATCTGGTGGTGCTGAGCACATAGTCTGTGTACCATGGGCTGACTGCTGACTGGCCGTCTTAGGTGCATCCTGTCATAAGTGGTATTGTATGCCTTGGCATGACTGCACAGTTACAAAAGCAATAATTTATTACAGCCTGCGCAATCAAAATGGTATATGAACAAAAACAAAGAAAAAGGCAAAATTGCATGAATCTTAAATACTGAAACAATCAAAAAACTTTGAACTATTTAAGGCTAAATTTAACAAGGGATAAAACGATACAAAGCATATGATCCATTATATTGATCGGTGGTATGCACATTAATATGCATCTCGTACATCTGAGCATAGTGGAAAACAAGGGTAATCGTGATAACTTTAATAGTTATGTGTGGGGAAAACCAGGCAGCGATATCTACAGATCTGGAGACGCAATGTTGAGAAAGAATAAATAAATAAATAAATAAAAAAAAAAAAAAAAAAAAAGGGGAGGGTAGGGGGAAGTCATTGTGTCTTCCCCGATGAAAATCCCTGCAAAAAGGGGGCAAATGAGATTGATTCATTTAAACCTGGTGGAGAGGTGGCTTGTAACTGGAATATCCATCTCTGCTCTTTTTGCAGCAGAGACTTATTCCAGTCGCCACCTCTGTTGGGAATGTTTATTCTGTAAAGAGCCACGAAGGTGACTTTGGGAACTTTGTAATTGTGTGTGAAAATTATATGCCTCCCAATGGGGAGGTATGGGTTCCCCACCTCCATACTGTAAACATGTTGGGAAATGCGTTTCCAGAATTCCTGCCTGGTTTTCCCCACATAGTATGCACCACATTCACATTCCATCAAATATACGATACCGCGAGTGCGGCAATTTACAAACTGTTTAGGTGTAAATGTATTGCCGTTCGGCAAAACGAAGATTTTCTCCTGTTTGATGAGTGAGCAATACGAACAGTGTCCACAGGGGAAAGAACCCACTGTGGAACAGTGTTTAAATCTGTTGTTGTCGTTGGTATATTCACTGCGGACAAGCTGGTCCCGCAGTGACATGGCTCTTTTGTACGTTATAATGGGTCTATCTTGAACAAATTCACGTAGCTTGGGGTCATCGGTGAGGATACTCCAATGACGTTCTATAATCTTTCTGATAGCCTGATGTTGACGGGAATAGCGCATGGTGATCCGGGTAGGGTTGCATCCAGGGCTTGGGGAGGGTTTGGATTTAAAAAGTAGCTGAGATCTTGAGTGTCCAATAGCCTGATTGTAAGCTTTTTTAAGACAAGATCTACTGTAGCCCCTTGCTAACAGTCGATTTTGGAGCCCCTCTGCTTCCTTAATAAATATGGTGTCACTGGAACAGTTGCGCCGGAGGCGCAGATACTGTCCGTACGGGATCGAGTTTTTCAATGGAGTCGGATGGAAACTGTCAAAATGAAGGACCGTATTCCCAGCAGCTGTCTTGCGAAACAAAGTGCTTGAAAGATGTCCTTCTGCCGTGGTCGAAACGGAGACATCTAGGAAGGTGACGCTGTGGGAATTGTGGGTCATAGTGAACTTCAGATTTCGATCGTTCACATTAATTCTATTGAAAAATTCAAATAACTTGGTTTCAGGTCCCTCCCAGACGACGAAGACGTCATCGATATACCTCAGCCATTTGGTTATATGGCTGGTGTATTCAACAAGGTCCTCGTCGCCGAGGAGGGACTTCTCCCACTCCCCCAGGTACAGGTTGGCGTAAGAGGGGGCACAACAGGTCCCCATAGCCACACCCTGCACCTGGAGGTAGTGGGAGTTGTCAAAACAAAAGTAGTTGTGATGCAGTATAAAGTGCAGACCATTCACAATAAACCTAACCAAAGCCGAATCATATAGGGAATATTGTTGCAAAGCTCTTTGCACAGCAGCCAGCCCCTTGGAATGGGGAATGCTGCTGTACAGCGCCTCGACATCTATGGTCACCAGAATCGCATTCTTAGGTAGCCTCAGATCGCTGATGAGTTGCAAGAATTGTATTGTATCCTTTACGAAGGAGGGTAGGGCCAGAACGAGGGGTTGCAAATGTGCATCTATAACACGGCTAAGGTTTTCAGATATAGCCCCATTGCCTGAGACAATGGGGCGACCTGTGGGTTTGATCGGATTTTTATGTATCTTGGGTAGACTATAAAAAGTGGCCAGTTCTGATAAATTCATAGATGTTCCTGGTGATTTCCCCTCTACGGAATGCCCGGTCAACCATATTATAGAAGCTGGAATTGTATTGATTAATGTTGAGGGCTGAGATTACTTTGTACCATTCTTTGTTTTTTAATATGTCCAGGCACCATTCTTTGTTTTTTAATATGTCCAGGCACATTGAAACATAGTTGTCGTTATTCATGACGACTACGTTGCCTCCCTTGTCTGAGGGTTTTATCACGATTGTGGAATTTTTTATGAGGCTTTGGAGAGCTGCGTTTTCATCATGAGAAAGGTTAGTCGGTTTAGAATAAGTTTGTGGTAGTTTGGATATGTCACGGATGGTTTGCCTTAAAAATACTGCAACGTTGGAATTAGTGCTTGACGAGGGAAATGTAGTAGAAGCCTTTTTGAACATTGTAAGGGGATTCGGGGTCGATCTGTCAACCTCCTGCAGTAAGGCGTCTAGATCGATTTGATCTATTAGATCCACTGTGTTGTTTTCTTGATAAAGGAGAGTTAGGTCTCGTAAGGCTCTACATTCCTTCATACTAAGAGGAGACCCATCCACAGCGCCACCTTCCAAGTTGTCCCTTGCATGCAGGTATTTAAGTAATAACCTGCGTGCAAAGAGTTGTAAATCAATAATAGTTTCAAAGACATCGAAATGTTGTTCCGGACAGAACGTTAATCCACGGGACAAAAGTTGTATCTCACTAGGTGACAAGTTGGTGGAGGATAAATTAACTACACTTAGGTGGTTTGTTGTATCCGCACCACAAAGGGGTCCAAACCCTTGCCTGTTTTGTGGGTCTGTGGGGACGCTGGCCCACCGCCCGCTTTCCTGGGAGCTGCTCTGACGTGGGGGAGACGGGGGAGCTAAAGAGAAACTGCACCACCTAAAAACATAACAACTCACAATACCTAAACTACATGTGAAAACGTCATAATTTCTACAATAGGTAACTATACGATTTAGACAACTCGAATATGATGGTGCAGGTACATAAGTCTGGTACTATTGGTCTTGATGCTATGTCTGACATATGTTGACCTTTTTCATAGGGGGCAACTATCCTCTGAAGAGGACCAGGGAAGGGTCGAAACGCGTCAGGATTAACGTATACAACTTCTGTTACCCCACATACATGTATGGTATCACAGGCAATATGTGTTGCTACTGTTTTTAAGAATTTACTTCAAAGATAATTTTGGCCGCCATCTAATGCATTGTGCCTAGTGCTTGGTTTAATTGTATACTTTGTCTATTATAATGGTACGCCATACTCAAATCATGTCATGACTCGACTAGTCAGTACTTATCCTCAGTGATTTTTATAATATGCTATTTAGATACTTTTTGTATTAATAAAATTGAATTTTTTCAACCATGAATATTGCATTTTTCTGGCTGCTTTAAAGCCCCGTTAGGGGGTTCTCGTATAGTTTTTTGCAATTTTGGGGTGTGCGGCCTACTTGTCTACACTCATTTTAGTGCCTTTGTTATTTGTTTCGATTTTCCTTTTGGTGGTTAAACACCTTCCCCCGCCTTTTGGCACTGGAGTCTAGACATGAACTGCGAACTGGCTGTTTAACCGGTATCTACGATCCTGGTATATGGTTCTTTTTCCTTTATCTTGTGTATTTCACGTGTATATTATTGCAATACTCACTTTAGCCTCCAACAGATTGCATTTTGAGATTCAAAATGAGCAAGTTTACAGGGACTGATTGGGCTAATTTAATGTCCCAGTATGAGAACTCCTTCGAATAGGGTGATCAAAAAACCCTGTCGATCACGACACTATTTTAAAAACTGACCAAGGTACTCGAGAGGAAATCTGCCCTCTTTTGGCATGTCAAGAGTTTTGGCAGATACCTCGAGGAACAAATCAATCCTTATGGACTACGCGTTCAAATCTTCCCAAATATTAACTTAATAAGTGAGGAATGTAAGACCGAGTGGGAGGCTAACCTCAAGTTATGCTCCAGGGAGATGATGTCGATTTTATCTAGGGAATATGGCAAACAGCTTGTCCTCCTAGACGGCATCATCAGTAAACTGGAACAAACACAGATCCAATATGCCCAACACCCCCTCTTTGCTGAATCCCAAACTCGTCTGGAGGAAAATCTCTCGACGTTTAACAAAAACATTTTGCGCAATAAAGAAATGCAATTCTGGAGGGACAAACATGCTTTTTCGGAGGGATATGCCTACAGATGGAGAAACTATGGGTCACCATCCAACAATCAATTACGTCAGGAACCCAAAAATAAGAAGAATATTCCAACCTCGAAATCTCTGGGATTTTCTGACCCCGAACCTGAACGTAAAAACTCCTCCCAACGTAATCAGGCGCGTAGTAAAACACAACAGAAAAGGGATCGCAGTTTCAGGAACTCTCCGGAACACGACCCCAAAAAACGCGCGACGGATACTGTTTCTACACAAGCAGGCCCTTATGATACCCAACCTGGCCGCAGTGCGACAAATGACGGCACTGCAGAGGCGAGCGGGGTAATACCTTTTGAATCGAACAGCAATAGTGTACCCACGCAGGAATTCTCTAAACTCCTCATGCCCTCTGTGGGCCCAAACAAAGTAGCTTCACAAAAAGCTTTAAACTCCTCCCGGGGACCAGCGTCCCCACAGACCCACAAAACAGGCAAGGGTTTGGACCCCTTTGTGGTGCGGATACAACAAACCACCTAAGTGTAGTTAATTTATCCTCCACCAACTTGTCACCTAGTGAGATACAACTTTTGTCCCGTGGATTAACGTTCTGTCCGGAACAACATTTCGATGTCTTCGAAACTATTATTGATTTACAACTCTTTGCACGCAGGTTATTACTTAAATACCTGCATGCAAGGGACGACTTGGAAGGTGGCGCTGTGGATGGGTCTCCTCTTAGTATGAAGGAATGTAGAGCCTTACGAGACCTAACTCTCCTTTATCAAGAAAACAACACAGTGGATCTAATAGATCAAATCGATCTAGACGCCTTACTGCAGGAGGTTGACAGATCGACCCCGAATCCCCTTACGATGTTCAAAAAGGCTTCTACTACATTTCCCTCGTCAAGCACTAATTCCAACGTTGCAGTATTTTTAAGGCAGACCATCCGTGACATATCCAAACTACCACAAACTTATTCTAAACCGACTAACCTTTCTCATGATGAAAACGCAGCTCTCCAAAGCCTCATAAAAAATTCCACAATCGTGATAAAACCCTCAGACAAGGGAGGCAACGTAGTCGTCATGAATAACGACGACTATGTTTCAATGTGCCTGGACATATTAAAAAACAAAGAATGGTACAAAGTAATCTCAGCCCTCAACATTAATCAATACAATCCCAGCTTCTATACTATGGTTGACCGGGCATTCCGTAGAGGGGAAATCACCAGGAACATCTATGAATTTATCAGAACTCCACACCCCAGGGTGGCCACTTTTTATAGTCTACCCAAGATACATAAAAATCCGATCAAACCCACAGGTCGCCCCATTGTCTCAGGCAATGGGGCTATATCTGAAAACCTTAGCCATGTTATAGATGCACATTTGCAACCCCTCGTTCTGGCCCTACCCTCCTTCGTAAAGGATACAATACAATTCTTGCAACTCATCAGCGATCTGAGGCTACCTAAGAATGCGATTCTGGTGACCATAGATGTCGAGGCGCTGTACAGCAGCATTCCCCATTCCAAGGGGCTGGCTGCTGTGCAAAGAGCTTTGCAACAATATTCCCTATATGATTCGGCTTTGGTTAGGTTTATTGTGAATGGTCTGCACTTTATACTGCATCACAACTACTTTTGTTTTGACAACTCCCACTACCTCCAGGTGCAGGGTGTGGCTATGGGGACCTGTTGTGCCCCCTCTTACGCCAACCTGTACCTGGGGGAGTGGGAGAAGTCCCTCCTCGGCGACGAGGACCTTGTTGAATACACCAGCCATATAACCAAATGGCTGAGGTATATCGACGACGTCTTCGTCGTCTGGGAGGGACCTGAAACCAAGTTATTTGAATTTTTCAATAGAATTAATGTGAACGATCGAAATCTGAAGTTCACTATGACCCACAATTCCCACAGCGTCACCTTCCTAGATGTCTCCGTTTCGACCACGGCAGGACGACATCTTTCCAGCACTTTGTTTCGCAAGACAACTGCTGGGAATACGGTCCTTCATTTTGACAGTTTCCATCCGACTCCATTGAAAAACTCGATCCCGTACGGACAGTATCTGCGCCTCCGGCGCAACTGTTCCAGTGACACCATATTTATTAAGGAAGCAGAGGGGCTCCAAAATCGACTGTTAGCAAGGGGCTACAGTAGATCTTGTCTTAAAAAAGCTTACAATCAGGCTATTGGACACTCAAGATCTCAGCTACTTTTTAAATCCAAACCCTCCCCAAGCCCTGGATGCAACCCTACCCGGATCACCATGCGCTATTCCCGTCAACATCAGGCTATCAGAAAGATTATAGAACGTCATTGGAGTATCCTCACCGATGACCCCAAGCTACGTGAATTTGTTCAAGATAGACCCATTATAACGTACAAAAGAGCCATGTCACTGCGGGACCAGCTTGTCCGCAGTGAATATACCAACGACAACAACAGATTTAAACACTGTTCCACAGTGGATTCTTTCCCCTGTGGACACTGTTCGTATTGCTCACTCATCAAACAGGAGAAAATCTTCGTTTTGCCGAACGGCAATACATTTACACCTAAACAGTTTGTAAATTGCCGCACTCGCGGTATCGTATATTTGATGGAATGTGAATGTGGTGCATACTATGTGGGGAAAACCAGGCAGGAATTCTGGAAACGCATTTCCCAACATGTTTACAGTATGGAGGTGGGGAACCCATACCTCCCCATTGGGAGGCATATAATTTTCACACACAATTACAAAGTTCCCAAAGTCACCTTCGTGGCTCTTTACAGAATAAACATTCCCAACAGAGGTGGCGACTGGAATAAGTCTCTGCTGCAAAAAGAGCAGAGATGGATATTCCAGTTACAAGCCACCTCTCCACCAGGTTTAAATGAATCAATCTCATTTGCCCCCTTTTTGCAGGGATTTTCATCGGGGAAGACACAATGACTTCCCCCTACCCTCCCCTTTTTTTTTTTTTTTTTTTTTATTTATTTATTTATTTATTCTTTCTCAACATTGCGTCTCCAGATCTGTAGATATCGCTGCCTGGTTTTCCCCACACATAACTATTAAAGTTATCACGATTACCCTTGTTTTCCACTATGCTCAGATGTACGAGATGCATATTAATGTGCATACCACCGATCAATATAATGGATCATATGCTTTGTATCGTTTTATCCCTTGTTAAATTTAGCCTTAAATAGTTCGGAGTTTTTTGATTGTTTCAGTATTTAAGATTCATGCAATTTTGCCTTTTTCTTTGTTTTTGTTCATATACCATTTTGATTGCGCAGGCTGTAATAAATTGTTGCTTTTGTAACTGTGCAGTCATGCCAAGGCATACAATACCACTTATGACAGGATGCACCTAAGACGGCCAGTCAGCAGTCAGCCCATGGTACACAGACTATGTGCTCAGCACCACCAGATAGGGCATATAAATGACTAATACTATGCCCTATCATTACTATCATTATTTCTGCCTAAGAATATATTGGTGGCAGGATTGCTCTGTGTTCCCCCTGTCTCCCTCGGTTTTTGTGTCTCCCCTCCAGGGGCGGGGGTGGACCTCCCACAGTGTCTTCCTGGCAGGGTGAGACAGGAGACGCTGGGGCCCGCGTCTCCCAACATGCCCACTAGGTGGCCTCACCTGAGTGGGATGTTTCTCTCCCTGCCAGCGGCGTCCCGGATCCCTTCCGGACGCCGCACTCACGAGCGCGCGCCCTAGGGCGCGTGCGCGTGACGTAGCGGCGCCTGCGCAGTTGCGGCGGAAACGACGGGGACGCCCGGAGGTATATTCCTTTCCGGAACGCCGGGGGGATCACACTGGGGAGCACCGCTGTGTTGCTCCTTTCCCCTGATGGATGGGGAAGGGGAGGGATGTTGGACATATCAACACCTGAAGGGAGTTAGCCAATTGGCACTCCCTATAAATATGGGAACCACTAGGGGATACTCATTGGACATTTTTCAAACTGAAGACAGGTCATACAGATTGACAGCAAACACTGGTAAGTACCAATGAAATGAATGTGATACTTCTTCAATGACTTAGTTCCTTTTAAATCACTGTTGACCTTGTCAGATTCATTCATACTCATACTCTTAATTAATTAAATTCTTTCAGTACTCAGAATATTCCATTCAGCTCAGCCAAACTAGGTAAATAGTCCCAACACCTCCTGTGTATTCTCCCACACTGCATGTCACTTTCACTGTTAGTTCACCTTTGTTGACAGTTTTTTGCACATTTTTTTGCACATTGTCTCACATGGCTCATCCACCTTTGTCCCCTCATGTGTGTCTTTCCTTTTTTCTCCCCCCCACTGTCCCCTCCCCCCCCCAATACCCACTCCCTTCCCCCCCTTTCCTCCTCTCCTCCCCTCCCCCCCATCTATTCACGCCTCACATCTCATTTTCCAACCCACTTGCACTTTCTGGTCATCTCTCCCCCCTTCCCCCTTCTTTCCTTTCCCCTGTCCCTATTCACCCCTCACACAGTTCACACTTCACCTTCTAATCCCCTTTTCCTTTTCACCTTTTTCCCTTCCCCCATTTCTCTCCCATTTCCACATATTTATCCCATTCACTTTTCACCACTCCCTCGTGGTCCCATCCTCTTCCCCCTCCCCCCCCCTTCCTCTCCTTCATCCCCCTTGTCTATTCACTGGAGGTTTCGCCTGTGCTTTTGCCTACTGTTCTTGGCATAGGTACATGGGAATTAATTGGCAGCAGGGCATTTGCTAGTTTCCACTCATTCTATTCTCACTTACACTGTGTTGGGTCACTTCTCTTTTCTCTCGCTTCTTTCTCACTGCTTTTCTCATTTTTCTGTTTGGTCCGCTTCTCTATTTCCTTCCACATTTTTTTTTTTCTCTCTTTTTATCTAGCTATGCCCTCTGCACACCCCTGCACCCACCATTCAACACCTCTATAAACTTCTATAGCTGGGAAATTTTCCAATTTGTATAGAACAATCTAGTGATTCTTTGCTCTTCAGCATTCAACACTTTCTACCCCTTTTTATTTCCGGTAATAACTTACATTCCCCTTTAGGTGCCTTTCGGGTTGTTCGCTGCCCCTCTTTCCCCAAACTTCCCCGCCCCACACGGGGGCTATCAGATGTGATCCCTTGCAAGACACACTTGGCCCACCGCCCGCTTTCCTGGGAGCTGCTCTGACGTGGGGGAGACGGGGGAGCTAAAGAGAAACTGCACCACCTAAAAACAGAACAACTCACAATACCTAAACTACATGTGAAAACGTCATAATTTCTACAATAGGTAACTATACGATTTAGACAACTCGAATATGATGGTGCAGGTACATAAGTCTGGTACTATTGGTCTTGATGCTATGTCTGACACATGTTGACCTTTTTCATAGGGGGCAACTATCCTCTGAAGAGGACCCGGGAAGGGTCGAAACGCGTCAGGATTAACGTATACAACTTCTGTTACCCCACATACATGTATGGTATCACAGGCAATATGTGTTTGGCCGCCATCTAATGCATTGTGCCTAGTGCTTGGTTTAATTGTATGCTTTGTCTATTATAATGGTACGCCATACTCAGATCATGTCATGACTCGACTAGTCAGTACTTATCCTCAGTGATTTTTATAATATGCTATTTAGATACTTTTTGTATTAATAAAATTGAATTTTTTCAACTATGAATATTGCATTTTTCTGGCTGCTTTAAAGCCCCGTTAGGGGGTTCTCGTATAATATTAATATTATTATTTTATTCATTTTAGTTATTTATATTGTGTTTTTGCTGCTGATAATATAGACTGTATATCAGTGGTTGTCAAATTATGAGTTCTAGAAGCCCTCAATTGCAGCCCTGAACGCAACAATGGGAGGAAAGGAAAGGCAACACATAGTACTTAGTATACATCATTTTATATACGTATGTCAGAGACTACACATGGACTAGAGGAGATGGTCAGAGACTGCAGACATACTAGAGGAGATGGTCAGAGACTGCAGACATACTAGTGGAGATAGTCAGACTCTAGAGACGTGCTAGCTGATAAAGTCATAGACTGCAGACCTAATAGAGAAGATGGTTAGAGACTGCTGACATGCTGGAGGAGATGATCAGAGACTGCAGGCACAGCAGAGAAGTTGGTCAGAGAATGCAGACATCTTAGAGGAGATGGACAGAGACTGCATATCCTCTAGAGGAGATGGTCAGAGACTACAGACACCCTAGAGCACATTGTCAGAGACTTCAGACATACTAGTGAAGATGGTCAGGCACTACAGATATGCTAAAGGAGATGGTCAGAAACTGCAGGCATGTTAGAGGAGATGGTCAGAGACTGCATTCCTTCAAGAGGAGATGGTCACAGACTTTAGTTATGCTAAAGGAGATGATCAGAGACATCAGGCATACTAGAGTAGATGGTTAGAGACTACATACTTTCTAGATGAGAAGGTCAGAGACTGCAGCCATGTTAGAGGAGATGGTCAGATTCTGCATACCTTCTAAAGGAGATGAGCAGAGAATGCATACCTTCTAGAGGAGATAGTCAGAGACTGCATACTTTCTAGTGGAGATGGTCAGAGACTAAAGACTTCCTAGAGGAGATAGAGATTGCAGACATGCTACAGGTGCTCTTGCAAACTGGAAATGCTCTGCAGTCAGAATCTGGGAACAAGTTACATGAGACTGCTGGAGATCATTGCTATCACAGCAAATCAATGCTCCTACTTTCTTTATTAGAATCTGCATAACAAAGTACCAAAGGGCTGCAGGTTGGGCACCAGGGTTGTAGGTAATTTTTAGATGTTAATACATATTTTCACTGCTGTGATGAAACTTAAAGGAGTCACTGGTCATGACCAGTTCTTAATTTTTACATCAAATTTCAATTTAGTTTTAGTTGTATTGCAACTATTGAAATAGTAGAGATGTGGGACTCTTAAGAAAAAGCATATTTTTGGGTAAAATGTACATTTATTCAAATTTGCTAAAACTTCAAAAAGGTCAATCCATATGACAGCAAATTACAGTAAAATACAGTTGTATATAAAAACAATCGATCTAGATACTGTAGCAATTGTGTATAGTAGTCTTTGCAGCTGAACGCGTTTCTTGGACAAGGACCTCTTCATCAGGAGATATCAATATAGACTTAGTTTTAGTTATATTTTAGTCTTTTGACTTAAATGCAATTTTAGTTTTAGTCGTATTTTAGCTAACTGAATTGTTTTACTTATAGTCTTTTGACTAAAATGCCATTGTAGTTTTAGCCGTAGTCATACTTTAGTTGACCTAAAATCTCCAGTACATTTTAGTTGACTGAAACCATTTTATTTTCAAATCAAATCAATCCTGATCAAAAAGAGTGACACAAGAGCAGGGGAGGGGCTGATTTCCGCTGTCTGTGGCAATGGACGCAACAGCAGGACTGGGGAGTAAGCCAATCTGGGTGCCCCCATGGAAAGTGGCTTTCCATGGGGGCACCCATTGAAGAGCAGGACCCCAGAAGAAGAGGTTCGGGGCTTCTCTGTGCAAAAGCATTGCACAGAGCAGGTAAGTATAGTCACGTTTGTTATTTTAATACCAAATTTGGTTAAATTGTAATGTATTATTTAAGCAATTGAGGAGGTCTGTAACGCACACAGTACTCTGGATGGTGGTCTGAGGGGGCCTGTAATGGCATACACAGTGCTCTGGACAGTCGTCTGTCCGAGGTGGCCTGTAATAATGCCACATACAGTGCTATGAACAGTTGGGAGGCTTGTAAATGCTGTACAGTGCTCTGGACGGTCATCTGAGAAGGCCTGTAATGCTGCACAGTGCTCTGGATGGTCATCTGAGAAGGCATGTAATGCTGCACAGTGCTCTGGACGGTCATCTGAGAAGGCCTGTAATGCTGCACGGTGCTAAGCATACCATGCCACTAAGCATGCTAGAGTGAGGGCAAATCCCCCCCGTCACATACTGTATATGAGCTGACAAGGAGCATTCCCTTGGTTCTGAACTGCTGCTGCCAGGGGATAAGTGGATGCCAACTCTCTAGGGGTGCTGCGTCCTCCCAGCATGTGTTTTTATTCTGTGTTGCATGGCGCTGCACCACATGCTGCGTGCAGAAAAATGTCCAGCACCACTGTTAAACTGGCCATACATGGTAAGGCTGAGGGGCGAAAAAGAGCGATCTATCAATTTCCCCATTCATGCTACACAGTGTGAATGGCGTAATCTCCCCTGCTGGCTGTATTCCGAAAGCCTGTACCCAAGGCTGTCAGAATATTGGAACAGTGGCTGCATCTGATTAGACCCACAGCTGCAGTTTGGCTGACAATTTTCATCAGGAACCACCTGAAATTTGCTCCATGTATGGCCAGCTTTAGTAGGTTTTCATATTGTGCTTTGGTGAGGACAGGGGCCATCGTTTTCTCATCCTGATCTGTAATTCCAGTGGCAGGATTCTGTAGAGACAGAAGGAGGTGGCCACAGCCCCAGGCAGATCTGAAGAAAGTCTGGTGTGTGAGCTGGGTGCTGTACAAAAAACACAGAGAACCACCCGGACAGAAGATTTGAAGTCTGACAGCAGCGTTATCCTTAAGAATTTCACTGCTCTAGTCATTTGGCACAAATCCTGAAGGACTGGGAGCTCTAAGGGGAGATTATTCTATCCCGTGTCTGTGACTCCACTTGGCAAAGTGACATCTAAAAAACTGCTGACTAGAACGTTTGCTAAGTGAACCGCTGTTTTGAAGTTCTGTAAAGTGTTCTGTAGCATATCTTCTGCCTGAAGAGTTGAGGTTTCATTTGGTATAAATATATTATATAATATACAATTTTTAATGTTAAGCTATTACAGGTAAGGTTTCAGAGTTTACTCTTAGCGGTTAGATTCAAAGCAGATTATATTACAACATTCAAGACTGCATAAATTAATGATGTTGGAGATTTTGTTGGAAAAAAAAATCTAATTCAGCTCCCTCTATGAAATAATGAAAATATATATAATATTCATTTACATACCCTGGCCGAATTTATGATTTCTTGGCCATTTTTCAGAGAATATGAATGATAACATAAAAAAAATTTCTTTCACTCATGGTAATGGGGCGTACACACGGTCGGACTTTCTGGAAAGCTAGGTCCGACGTACTTGCCGCCAGACTTCCGGCGGACTACCGCCGGACTTTTCTGAACGGCCAGACTTGCCTACACACGGCCGGACTTTCCGGAATCCAGTCTTCCGCCGGACTTTCAGAATGAACGGACTTTCCCACACACAGACAAGTCCGTTCATTTTGAACGTGACTCGGGTACGACGGGACTAGAAAAGGAATTCAATCTCGCCGCTTTTTTTGGCGAGATTGAAACCTTGCGAGCCCCGTCTAGGGCATCCCAGGCCCTTAGGTCTGGTATGGAACTTTAAGGGGAACCCCCTACGCCGAAAAACCGGCGTGGGGTCCCCCCAAAATCCATACCAGACCCCGATCCGAGCACGCAGCCCGGCCGGTCAGGAAAGGGGGTGGGGACGAGCGAGCGCCCCCCCCCCCTCCTGAACCATACCAGGCCACATGCCCTCAACATGGGGGGTGCTTTGGGGGAGGGGGCGCCTTGCGGTGCCCCCCCACCACAAAGCACCTTGTCCCCATGTTGATGAGGACAAGGGCCTCTTCCCGACAACCCTGGCCGTTGGTTGTCGGGGTCTGCGGGCGGGGGGCTTATCGGAATCCGGGAGCCCCCTATAATAAGAGGGCCCCCAGATCCCAGCCCCCCCACCCTATGTGAATGAGTATGGGGTACATGGTACCCCTACCCATTCACCTAGGGAAAAAGTGTAAATAATAAAACACAACACAGGTTTTTAAAATATTTTATTAAACAGCTCCGGGGGGGATCTTGCTCCGGGCTTCGGGGGTCCCTCCGGTTCCTCTTCTCCCGGCGTCCGGTTGGTTCTTCGGCCGGCCCCTCCGCTGTCTTCAGGTAGCTCTATTGCCAGCGGAGGTCCGGGCTTCTGGGCTTCTCTTCCTCAGATGTTGACATGACGCTCTCTCCGGCTGGACTGGTCTCTGAGGGCTCCGTTGTGACTTATATAGGCGGAGACCCCGCCCCCATACGATGTCACAGTCCCTGGGCATGCTGGGACTGTGACGTTTTAGGGGGCGTGGTCGACCTGCTCCTCCGTCGTATCTGGTCCGTCGGACCAGCATACAGACGAACGGGCTTTCCGTCAGGAACTGAGTCCGGCGGAGTTACGACGTAAGATTTGAAGCAAGTTTCAAATCTAAAGTACGTCGGATTTCCAGCCGAAACAGTCCGTCGGAAGTCCGATGGAGACCACACACGGTCGGATTGTCCGCCGGATTTGGTCCGGCGGCGTCCGTCGGACTTTTGCATGTGAAAAGTCCGACCGTGTGTACGCCCCATTAGTGTCTGGCTAAAGCCATTTATTATCAATCAACTATGTTTACTCTTTTTAAATCATAATCACAACAGAAACTACCCAAATGACCCCGATCAAAAGTTTACATACCCCAGTTCTTAATACCGTGTATTGCCCCCTTTAACATCAATGACAGCCTGAAGTCTTTTGTGGTATTTGTGGATGAGGCTCTTTATCTTCTCAGATGGTAAAGCTGCCCATTCCTCTTGGCAAAAAGTAGTCAGTTCCTGTAAATGCTTGGGCTGTTTTGCATGAACTGCACATTTGAGATCTCCCCAGAGTGGCTCAATGATATAGAGGTCAGGAGACCGAGATGGCCACTCCAACTCCAAATCCTTCACTTTATTCTTCTGTAGCCAATAACAGGTCGACTTGTCCTTGTGTCATTGGCCTTTGGATCATTGTCATGTTGGAATGTCAAAGTACGTCCCATGCGCAGCTTCCTGGCAGGTGAATGCAAATGTTCCTCCAGTATTTTTTGATAACATACTGCATTAATTTTGCCATCAATTTTGACCAAATTTCCTGTGCCTTTGTAGCTCACACATACCCAAAACATCAAAAAAGCTCAATTTTGGTCTCATCACTCCAAATGACTTTGTGCCAGAAGGTTTGAAGGTTCTCTGTGCTGACCTAACTATGAGTGAAAGAAAAGTTTTTGTGTTATTCATATTCTCTGAAAAATGGCCAATAAATCATATATTATATATATATATATATATATATATATATATATATATATATATATATATATATATATTTATTATTTATGAAAAAAAAAAAAACATTTAAAATGTGAGAGTAAAACAAAAAAGTGACTTTAAAGTCCCTCTCTAGCCATTTGTTTTAAGAACAACTCCCACCCCTCCAGGTAAATTTCAGGTTTTTTTTTTTTTTATTATCTTCCTCTAGGACAGCAGTCACAAACCAGTGGTCACTGGATTCTGGGGTTCTGCCGCAAATCAACATGTGGCAGATATGTGCCAGCCAATGTTGTTTACAGTGTTATTTTCAATGTGTGCTGACAGTCAATACTATCAGAGTATCAGTGCACATTGATTTTCAATGCCTCATCAGTAGTTCCAGCTCCTGTGAACTCAGAGGGAGGTGCTGGGAGTAGTGCAGAGAGCGGGAGGTGAAGAAGGCGGGGACTTCCAATAGCAGCGCGGATCACAGACTGTGGGAGGGATCACGGAGCTCGAGCACATGGCTGGATAAGGAGGTGAGATCCAATGATGAGTCTGTGTGATGCAGAGTGCAGGGGGAGGGGGGCAGAGAGCTAGAGCATTGTCTGTCTGTATAAGGCAGCAGTGTGGGAGGGGGCATAGAGTCAGAGCATTGTGCATATAAGGCATGTCAAATTAATGTTAGTGGTCCGTGGGATTCAACATTGTGAGTTTATTTGTCAGTGAGTTCTGAAGGATTGGTGACCACTGCTCTAGGAGTTAAGAAATCCTCTTCTTTGCATCCTCACAGGGGCACTCTTCATGGAGGCGGAATGAAAGCAGGCAAACTGCATTACTTCCTGTAGACTCAATGGTATTGGATATCAGTACTGCAATGATTGGAAGGGAGTGGAGGGCTATTGTCAATGACAGCCCTAATAACCCTCCATATCAGTATATGTGAAGATGCTGAATTGAGCAGAGTGACAATGCTGCAGCAACTTGACTTAAAAAAAATCAGAATTGTCACCAGCACTGGGAAGTAGGAGGTCACTGCCAGAATCACCAGGTCTTTAAACTGTTAATCAGCAACAATTTATCTTTTATCTTTTTTTGTTATTTAATTTAGGGAATAGTTGTGATTTATGGGAAAAGCTGCAGCAATGACTGGAAATACAAGAAACATACTTTCCTAAAAAGCAAAAGGTATTAGATTGAAATATCTATCACTATGACTGTAGAGATGTTGGACTCTTTAAAGGTTGCAAATACATCCACTATATATGAGGCAACGCTTGAAAGATAAACATGGGAAAGACCAGGTGGCTGAGTCCATAATGGTACCCAAAACTGTGTCCACTACACACATATTAAAGAGACTTTATTAGCTTGCCCATTCAGGGCAAACTAACAGCGTCACTGCAAAGGTCAATCCCTTAACCTAACTTATACGCACATGGCCAATGCTCCACTTTTTCTCCAATGTAGCCAGCAACACTACCCGACCCTAATGCCCCATACACACGATCGGACTTTACGCCAACAAAACCATGGATTTTTGTTTGAAGGTTGTTGGCTCAAACTTGTCTTGCATACACATGGTCACCCAAATGTTGGCCAACAATTCCGAACGTGGGAACTCGATGATGACAAGACATACGACAAGCCAAGAAAAGGGAAGTTCAATAGCCAGTGCGGCTCCTTCTGCTTGATTCTGAGCATGCGTGAACTTTTGTTGTGACTTGTGTAAACGCGATCAGACTTTCCGACAACAAAGTTTTGTTGGCGGAAAATTTGAGAACCTGCTAGCAAACATTTGTTGGCGGAAAGTCCGACAGCAAATGTTCGATGGAGCATACACACGGTTGGATTTTCCAACAACAAGCTCACATCCAACATTTCCCGTTGGAAAATCCAACCATGTGTACGTGGCATAACAAGTAAGGTGAAACATTTGACCTCCTTCCCTATGAATCAGACCTAACAGCCAATAGCTAGGACAGAACACTGTTATTTGACCAAGGGAGCAACATTCCTCAATTGGGACAATTCTTAGTATTATTGTATAATTATATTTTGTATACATGTGCACTTCCATACCTGTGGCAAAAGTTTGGGGAAAGCTCTTTTTCTTAGCAAAACTGTGTCCCTGTTTACAAGGCCAACTCCGAAAAGACATGGTTTGGCTGGTTTGGTATTGAACAGCTCAAGTGACCCTGACTTGACCATCTTAGAGATGAATTTGAATGCCAATTGGAAGTCAAGCCCTCCTATTCACCATCACTACCTGACTTCACCAATGCTCTTTTGGCTGAATGTACACAGGTTCCCAAAGACACACTCCATAATCTTGTGACAAGTCTTCCCGGGAAAGAAAAGGCTGTTATAGCTGCAAAGAAGAGGCCAAACACCTGTTAATTCGCACAGTTTAGAACAGCATGTCCAACAAGCTCATATAGATATTATGGTCAGGTGTCTAAATGTTTTGGTTATATGGTGTATATTCATCATACTTGTTAGCACTGCCCACCTTTCATAGCCAGAGCACAAAACACAAACCATACACCGCTCAGACAATCGAGGTGCAATATCTCTACAGGTGCTGGCCCCGGCTCACCACTGTTAGCTGAAGTATGTAGAAAGAAGAAGGTGGTCGCACACTGGAACGAGATGTTAGCTTGAAAGAAATCTTTATTGTCGCATACCAGACAGAGAAAACCCTGGTCCTGTATTGTCTGTCTGATATGCAACAATAAAGATATCTTTCAGGCTAACATATTGTTCCAGTGTGCGACCACCTTCTTCTTTCTACACCAATCATAGCCATTCGCCCAAGGCCAGAGGATAGTTGTAATATACTGTGTGAAGCATCAGGAGGAACTACAACAAGGTATGTTTAATCTTGGGGTGGCTGTTAATTAGGACTGTAGTTAGTTAGTTTTGGTAGATGTTTAATATACAGATTGGATGCACCATGTTTTCCTAATCTTGCCTTCAGTTGCCAAGGCCATAAAATCGTAATAGGACATTAGTATGGTGTTGTGCCTTTCTGTTGAACTTTCCACAATGTGGAAGGTAGGGATGCAATTATTCTTGATGTGGTTCAGACAGGTGCAGGAACCCACTCCCACTGTCACTTAGACATGGTGTGAGGTACAGAGAACCTCCTTTGTTACCTGCCTAACCAATACTAAGATGTAGAATTCTTCTTTGTTTTTATAATGTCTTTTATTGCTCACTTTTATTGCAACAAAGTTCAAGACATCACATGGGTTGTCCTCACAGGGGTTTTTCAGCAGTTCTCAGCCACAAAACATATATTCACCAGCCTCCTGGCTTACACTTGCACTTCAGGCCCTTTGTCTGTTTCCTCCAGACAGTCTTCTCACACACACAAGTTATGTGCATACACCTAGCAGCTCCCTGCTGCACTAGCTCCCACCTCTTTCCTAGGTGGAGCACTCCTGACTCCTGAGCAGAGACCTCCTCTGTCTGCCAGAGTGGAGCCCTGAACCATAGTCAGATCTCTAATTAAAGCCCTGCACACCCCTGCCAATTTCGTGTGCTAATTGTTTTCAAAACCTGGATCCAGGATGGTGCAGGACCTTAATGCATGGCATTCTATACATTAAGGTGAAAGAACTTCTGTAGTTCTGCAGCCCCCTCTGAGCCCGGTTTTACTTACCTGAACCTGATCTTTCTCCGGCTGGGAACAAGCACACCAGCTCTAGCTAGTGTCTCGTGTCCTGATTGGATAGATTGATAGCAGAGCAGCCATTGGCTCCCGCTGCTGTCAATCAAATCCAATGACGCGGGCGCCGGGGGGCCGGGCCGAGTGCTGCATTCTGTGTGATTGGACACAGAAGCTGGACCTGGGAGTGCACTCGCACAGGTGTCCACCTTAGGAGAGCCTTCTCCAACATGGGCAATCAATGCGGGGAGGAGCCACCAGCGCCGTACCCCATAAGAGGCAGATCAGGGCCACTCTGTGCAAAACGAACTGCACAGTGGAGGTAAGTATGACATGTTTGTTATTTAAAAAAAAAAAAAAAACCCCTTTAACTTGAGGTTGAGTTGCCCTTTAATTTTCAGCCTGTTTATGCAAACAGGATGAAAACATATGCCATACACCTGTACGGTGGATACCATAACTCTAATCTAATATTGCAGCTGTCCTCGGCTTCTGTAATGGTTTCCATTTTTCTTTCATGTTAAATAAGCAAAGTATACACAAAGCTCAGCTTATATATCTATTTAATTACATTTTCGTTCTGCCTTTGTTTCCTGAATAGTTTACTGCTGACCGTGAAATCATGAATGCTTTTGTTTTTAGGAAGCCATGCAGAAAATGTATTTGTCTATTGAATCTTTCAGTTAACATTATAATTATACAGCATGTGTTTATTTCCTTTTTGCTTCCCACCGAGCTTTAATGGGTTTCCCGTTGTGTTCCTTATTACTTCACATTGTTACTCATATGTTTCAGAAGGGACGGGTGGTTTAAGAAGCCAAGAACATAAGCAATCATGTTTACAATAATTATGAACTGATTCACAGTATTTATATAATGTGCACATGTATGTAAACTAGGATCTGTGGTCTTCAACATTTCACGTAGTTTGCAATTAACTTGCTGGTTGTTTTTTGTTTGTTTTTTTTTACTTTGAAGGAACTGCATAGTCTACTAAAATTATTTTTCTTTTCTTTTTTTGGCATTTCTAGGCATTTAAAAAATGTTTAATCAAGTTATACATTTCGAAAATAGTTAAAAGACTGTATGTACATCTATAACCACGTTTTTTTTGATGAGTTTATTTTTATTACTTGCTTTTTCCCATTGGTGACATTTCCCTCCCTGCCCTGGAAACAGAAAATTAAGGGGAATCTCTACAAAGTGGGGGGACATGCTCTCTCAGACAGCTGTCATGGACAGAGGTTCCCAATGGAAGAGTTCTACTCACCTCTTGTTCTTATCTCTTATCTCTTCTTATCTCTTCCACACCCTATAAAAAAATAAATAATAATAATTACATCAGGAAGCATGTTTGCACTAATTGAGCACCAGTTCACAATGTTTATGTAATGTGCACATGCTTGTGAACTTGGGTCTGTGGCCTTCAGGGTTTATTGTAGTTTACAATTCACTTGCTGTTGATTTTTTTATTATTATATAGATTAGCAGATGAGTTTTGTGGTCACCTTGAAGGTTAAAGGAGAGAAAACAAAGAATAATTAAAAGTGGAACTAATTTCCACTGGGGTGAAGGAAGTAGCCTTTGTGGAACAGTTAGGCTAGATTAACACCGACCTCCTGAGTTTGGTTTATGTAAACACAAAATTATCTTGGCTATATTCTAAACGTTATGCTTCCCAGATCGAGTGTGTTTAAGCCCCTTTTATTCCTGAGCATTTTTTCACGTAATTCCCTAAACACAACAATGCACAAGATGAGGGATTTCATTATTCTCAATGAGCCTGTTGTGTAGCTTGTTGCCTGTCACATGAAGCTCAAAAAATATATGACTTTCTTTGGGGCACAATTTGGGACCAAGCTAGGGGCATGGAGCCTGTGCCAGGATGGTTTAAAGCTAGTGACTGCCATAAATGAAGTAAAGAGGTTTTAACAGAAAATTTTTTATTGAACAAATCAGCATTACAATACAAAATGAGTTAGTACAATCAGTACAAAAAGAATAAAGACAGTAAGATCTACCATCATCCGGTAGCCACTATTTATCAAACATTCCAGGTGTGCAGATGTGAGAAGTATCACCCAACAGCATAACTTAATGCATTATAGTATTATAAAATCTTAGGTAACATTATGTAAGTAATCAGTATTCGATTAAACCTGGGCGGGGGGGCAGGAAGGAATGGAGGGGGGGAGGGGATGGAAGGGGATGGGGGGGGGGACCAGGACAGAAGGAGAATAAGCATGGGATAGAAAATGTCCTCCAATGTGTTTCGCGTCATAATTAGGGGGTAGGGGGTTCAAGATCCCCGGAAGCATCTACCCAAGAGGACCAGATTTTATCAAATTTCCCTGGGCATTGCCTACTTTCATATGTCATTCTATATAGAGGGAGTACCAAGTTAACCGACCTTTTCCACGAGGCTAGAGTAGGAGGCTCTACCAGTTTCCATCTGAGTAAAATTTCACGTCTAGCATAATATAATGAGAAGGTAAGGCACAATTTACTATACCTGTCTCCCTCAACATCTTCCAAATGGCTGAGTAGAAATATTTGAGGATCAACCGGTATATTTAAACCTGTGACATTGCCCAGTGTGGAGGCCACTTCTGTCCAGAAGGGTCGGAGTTTGGGACAGGACCAGACCATGTGCCAGAAGGTGCCCACCTCCTGCCTGCATCTTTGGCAGTTGGGATCTCTTTGATGGTAAATGCGTGCCAATCTCTGTGGGGTGAAATACGCTCTGTGTAGGAACTTAAATTGTACAAATCTATCTTTTGCAGCGATCATGGAAGGAATGCAGGAAATCAAACACTCCTTCCACTCTTCCTCGTCCAAAGAAGGAATATCCATCCTCCACTTTTCCCAGGTTTTAGTCAATTTGGTATCATACTCTACTGTAAGGTATAGATATAGTGTTGAGAGAGGCTTCCAGATCACACTGGAAATCAAGACCCATTCAATGGAGTCAGGTTCCAAAGTGAGGGGGGCAGGGAACTGGGCTTCAAAGGCGTGCTTTAGCTGCGTAAAGAGGTTTTAAGACCAGCAACTAAACAGATCAGTGAGGAGGCATCCAAACATGGTTTGAAAAACAAGGCTTCTTTGAAATGTTTTATAGGCAACCTTGTTTGTTAAAGCACAATGTTTCAAATGCAATGGGTGTTTTTCACCCCTTTTTCAACTTTTTTTTCCCTCTATCTAGGTACCACTGGTCTTCATCATCTTTTAGGCAGATAGAGAGAAAAAAAGAAGATTAGATAGATAGATAGATAGATAGATAGATAGATAGATAGATAGATAGATAGATAGATAGATAGATAGATAGATATGTAGCCTTACCCCCACATGAGCCGCTGAAAGACTAGATCCTCTGTTCTCGCCTTGACCTGTTAAAGGCCTCAACCCCTCTGACAATTTGAACCTTAAAATGAAACATAAGTCAGTTTAGCATAACTTCTAAGTATACCACTAACTACTCATCAGCAGTGTAAAATACACATTAAAAGCACAACCAATTATACAATGGATATGTAGGTATGATGTGTCAGACCTTATCTAAGTTGGAATACACAATAGCCTCCCCACCTGAAGTATGATGGGGTAGTAGAAAGGTGGTCATACCAATAAAAGGGCTATGCTTCCAGGTACACTGGCAGAGGGAGAACTAGGCCTGAAGAACCCTGTTAGCACACACGATTTGTGTATGATCAGCATCTCCAGTAATTGAGGGTGCAAAATGAACTGTCTTTGTCATTAAGAATAATTTTCTACCAGCTGGCGTTGGGGCCCTTGATGATGTTGGCACACTAGGCCAACTGGAAAAGAGCTAGTGCAGAGGACCACAAAACAGCCACACAGGACCTGATAAGGACACTGGGAATGTTATAGTAATTGAAAACCTAATGTATTAAAAAATTAAATTATTTTTGAAATTTTAAACATAAGGCTGTATTTATTACGTGATTATTCAAAAAAAAAAAAACTTCCTTGGCTTCGTTAGTGCAGCTCTGTGCATTGCTGTAGCTTCCACAGCAATGCATAGACCTGCTAGTGGTCATGTCCAGTTTTAGGGCCTAGCCAGCCTCTAGACCTTAATCCTATAGAAAATTCATGAAGGGAGCTGAAACTTTGAGTTGCCAAGTGACAGCCAAAAAACCTTAAGGATTTAGAGAAGATCTGTAAAGAAGATTGGACCAAAATCCCCCTGAGATGTGTGCAAACCTGGTCACCTACTACAAGAACCATCTTAACTCTGCGCTTGCCAACAAGGGTTTCTCCACCAAGTCATGTTTTGCTTGGGGATCAAATACTTATTTTACGGACTGAACTGCAACTCAATTTATAACATTTGTATAATGTGTTTTTTCTGCATTTTTGTTTCATATTCTGTCTCTATCATTTAAAATACACCTATGATAAAAATTATAGACCCTTCATTTCTTTGTAAGTGGGCAAACTTACAAAATCTGCAGGGGATAAAATAATTATTTTCCCCACTGTAGATGGATGTAAATAGAAGAATCTGTTGATCTGATTCCAGGAATGGGTCATACATCGGATTCATCCTCTGGTATTATTGTACAGTATAGTAAGAGACAATTAAATTTCACTGTATGGTAAGTGGTGATCCCCTGAAGAAAAACTTTTTCCTCTTAATCCACTCTATTAATATTTAATAGTAGAAGAAGTGTGAAGTGCTGGAGAGGCCTGTGGGCTGTTGATGTGAGAAATTACCGGAGTACGTACTTTAGCACAATATTCTTTATGTTCCACATAAATGGAAAAGCTGAGACAATCACCTTAGGTTTCATTTCATGATGAAGGTGACTGTGAATAATATTACCAATGTACAGTTCTCATGCATAGTGGATCAAGAGCTAGAAAGTAAAGGCTACAAAAATCTGTTAATGGAATCCTTTTTATGACAATTTTTCTATTCTTACCATTAAAAAAATATTTAATTCATTTAGAACATGGAGATTAGGAGAAGGCTGAGAGCAATAGAGGGGACTTTTATGAGTTAAGAATAAGTACTTAAATAAAATATATTTTTTTAGAACCACACACAGCACGAGTTTGTCAGCAGGTTACAGCCAATCATTTAGGCTGTATACGGTGTCCCCAAAAATGCAATGTTAGCAGGATCAGCCGATCATGCATCAAATATATGTCAAAGAAAAATTTCTAAAACATTAGCAGCGCTATTTCAAAAAAAGCAAATATTTAAAAATATCAATGAAATTGCTTAAGAGTCCACTTAAACAAAGTATCAAATGGTGATCCACTCAGTGAAAGTCCATTAAACAAAGGCAGGTGAGTAGAAACTAGACGATCGTGTAAGAAAATTTTAGCAGCGATCCCAAGTCTCCATCACCACACCACTTGTGCCTGGCAGGATCAGCCGATCACTGCCAGCACCTACAACACGTAGCTGAATATATTTTGACCTAAATTTATGATAATATTTTATTTTATTGGATATGTTTTATAACAGAAAATAGAAAATATATATGTTTTTTTTTTTTTTTGCATTCCAGGTTCCCTCCCTTATTATTATTATTATTATTATTATTATTATTATTATTATACAGGGTTTATATAGCACCAACAGTTTGTACAGCGCTTTACAACATGGGGGCAAACAGTACAGTTACAATACAATTCAATTCAATACAATACAGGAGGGATCAAAGGGCCCTGCTCGTTAGAGCTTACAGTCTAGAAGGGAGGGTCAAGTAGAACAAGCGGTAACAGCTGTGGGGGATGATCAGATAGAGAAAATGAAAATACAGTTGTTAGGTGTGGGTAGGATAGGCTTCTCTGAAGAGGAGGGTTTTCAGGGATCGTCTATAAGCTAATAGAGTAGGAGATAATTGGACAGATTAGGGTAAGGAGTTCCATAGGATTGGAGAGTCTCTGGAAAAGTCCTGGAGGCGAGCATGGGAGGAGGTGATGAGGGAGCTAGAGTGCAGGAGGTTTTGAGAAGAACGAAGAGAACAATTAGGTTGGTATTTTGAGACTAGGTCAGTGATGTAGCTGGGGGCAGAGTTGTGGATGGCTTTGTAAGTAGTTGTTGGTATTTTGAATTTAATTTGTTGGGTGAGTGGAAGCCAGTTGAGGGATTGACAGAGAGGAGTAGCAGACACAGAGTGGTTGGTAAAGTGGATGAGTCTGGCAGCAGCATTCATGATGGACTGAAGGGGGGGATAGACTATCTAGAGGTAAGCTAATGAGGAGGGAGTTGCAGTAGTCAAAGCGAGAGATGACCAGGGAGTGAATTAACAGCTTTGTTGTGTCATTGGTTAGAAAGGGGCATATTTTGGAGATGTTGCGGAGGTTGAGGCAGCAAGATTTGGACAGTGATTAGACGTGGAGCTTAAAGGAGAGTTCAGAGTCCAGGATTACACCCGGGACCTTGGCATGTGGGGATCATCGAAATCACCAAAAGGTACCAGCAAAGAAAAAAGCTAAAGTTACTGTATATTTACCTTATTCCTGTCTTCTACATTGTTTGATGTCATCTAGTTTACTTATGCATTTTTATGAAAGTCATTTCAGGTTATTTAAAGGAACAGTCCACCCTGATGGGATATGCATAACACTGGATGGTTATGCACCACAATGCACTTACAAAAATTCATTGTGTAATGTGTGTTTTAATGCATTATGTTCAACACAATATTCCCAACACACACATTCCTGAAACTGGCTGTAAATGTAAATGGGTGCTGTAGCAACCACTGGCTGGAAACCAAAGACATTCAAAGAGAAAGGGCCACTTGATATTTTGTGGGCAGAAATAAAAACAGTTTTACAAATGAACAAATTGGTTTTACTTAGATTTCTTTTGTAATCAGCATGATATGATTAAAAACAAAGAGGAAGAATTTAAGTAAAACAAGGCAAAGTCTCTCTTTACATCAGTGTCCTCGGTAGAGTCCCACCTGACATCCTGGTCCTCACAAGAGTCCTCCCTTACATCAATGTCCCCATCAGATGCCCCCCTTACATTAGGGACCCCATGACCTTCCCATCACTGTCCATGAGTCTCCCCTTATATCAGTGTCCCTATCAGAGTTCCCCTCTTACATCAGGGTCTCCATTAAAGACCCTCTTTACATCAGGATCCACATTAGAGTATTCTCTTAAATCAGGGTCCCCGTCAGAGTCCCCACTTACATCAGGGTTCCTATCAGAGTATGCCCTTTCATCAGTGTCCCTGCTTACATCAGTGAACCCGTCAAAGTCCCACCTTACATCAGTTACCTTGGGAGGAAAGGGGGGGATAGAGACAGTGCACATCAGTTACCCTGGGAGGAAAGAGGGGGAAAGAGACAGTGCACATCAGTTACCCTGGGAGGAAAGAGGGGGATAGAGACAGTGCACATCGGTTACCCTGGGAAGAAAGGGAGGGGATAGAGACAGTGCACATCAGTTACCCTGGGAAGAAAGGGAGGGGATAGAGACAGTGCACATCAGTTACCCTGGGAATAAAGGGAGGGGATAGAGACAGTGCACATCAGCTGAGGACTGGGTGAAACTTGTAGCGGGCCACAAGGGGCTCGCAGACTGTAGTTTGTAGACCACCGATATGGATGATGGTACAACACTGCTTAATTTTTTTTTTCTAAATAAATGTGTTCCTATTTAACCCCTTAGTTAACCCTAATCATCCCTAAATTACTCCTTCCTCTCCTTCCTCCAGATTTTTCTTTTTTTTATGTCTTTTCTAAACCATTATTATTTAAACATTTGTATTGTCATTTTGACTCTTAATTCTTTATGTGTGTTTTGCATTAAAAAAATGACCAAAATTGAAAACAACGACTTAGCTTTGTTTGTAAATAACTTCACAGTGTTAAGTACTAGAACCTTTAAGCAGTGAATCCAATGTTCAGTAAAACATTCTCTGCAGCTGAATCTTCCAGCTTCATGTGTTTTAAATGACAATTATTGATTTCCCACCAATAAATGTTTGGCAGAAGCCACATTCACTGCTTTATAAATAGACCCCAAAAGTGTCTTGATAAATGGAACATATTACAGAATAAAATTTACAGTGACATTAGTTGTTTTAAAAATAACATTGGTCAAAGTTTTTGTTTTGTTAATATTTTTGAGATATTTTTTTTTCAAGACAATATCACCAAAACAGTACAAAGTGTTTGTTCTGAAAAATATATAATATTTAAAAAAAAAAAAAAATTTATATATATATATATATACACACACACACACACACACACACACACACACACACACACACACACATATATATATATATATATACATACATACATACATACACTATATATATATATATATATATATATATATATATATATATATATATATATATATATACATACATACATACATACATACACACACATACACATACATATGTATATACATATATATATATATATATATATATATATATAGCCATTTTTCAGAGAATGTGAATGATAACACAAAAACTTTTCTTTCACTCATGGTTAGTGTTTGGCTGAAGCCATTTATTGTCAATCAACTGTGTTTACTCTTTTGTGAATCGTAATCACAACAGAAACTACCCAAATTACCCTGATCAAAAGTTTACATACCCCAGTTCCTAATACCGTGTATTGCCCCCTTTAACATCAATGACAGTTTGAAGTCTTTTGTGGTATTTGTGGATGAGGCTCTTTATCTTCTCAGATGGTAAAGCTGCCCATTCCTCTTGGCAAAAAGCCTCCAGTTCCTGTAAATTCTTGGGCTATCTTGCATGAACGGCACGTTTGAGATCTCCCCATAGTGGCTCAATGATATTGAGGCCAGGAGACTGAGATGGCCACTCCAGAACCTTCACTTTATTCTGCTGTAGCCAATGACAGGTCGACTTGGCCTTGTGTTTTGGATCATTGTCATGTTGGAATGTCCAAGTACGTCCCATGCGCAGCTTCCTGGTTGATGAATCCAAATGTTCCTCCAGGATTTTTTGATAACATACTGCATTTATCTTGCCATCAATTTTGACCAAATTTCCTGAGCCTTTGTAGCTCACACATCCCCAAAACATCAGCGAACCACCTCCGAGTTTCACAGTAGGAATGGTGTACCTTTCATCATAGGCCTTGTTGACTCCTCTCCAAATGCAGCGTTTATGGCTGTGGCCAAAAAACTAAATTTTAGCACATATATATGTATCAGCGCTCAGGACCAATGGCATAAATCACATTAAGTATATCTGTAAATTACATAATGTCAAATAATGGTTGCTGAGAGTAGTATCAGAAAGTCTACAGAAAGTCCGTGGTAATTGATGGATGTGGTGACAAGCAAAATCTTTAGTAGACACCAGCGCTAAGGGCAGCTTTCATGATGAGCGAAGTCAGCTCTCTAAACAACCGTAGAAAAACAAGAGAAGGAAGGCGCCTCTGAGTGCAAGTATTTAATGAAAAACAATATTTACATACCCCAGTTCTTAATACCGTGTATTGCCCCCTTTAACATCAATGACAGTTTGAAGTCTTTTGTGGTATTTGTGGATGAGGCTCTTTATCTTCTCAGATGGTAAAGCTGCCCATTCCTCTTGGCAAAAAGCCTCCAGTTCCTGTAAATTCTTGGGCTATCTTGCATGAATGGCACGTTTGAGATCTCCCCATAGTGGCTCAATGACATTGAGGCCAGGAGACTGAGATGACCACTCCAGAACCTTCACTTTATTCTGCTGTAGCCAATGACAGGTCGACTTGGCCTTGTGTTTTGGATCATTCTCATGTTGGAATGTCCAAGTACGTCCCATGCGCAGCTTCCTGGCTGATGAATGCAAATGTTCCTCCAGTATTTTTTGATAACATACTGCATTTATCTTGCCATCAATTTTGACCAAATTTCCTGAGCCTTTGTAGCTCACACATCCCCAAAACATCAGTGAACCACCTCCATGTTTCACAGTAGGAATGATGTACCTTTCATCATAGGCCTTGTTGACTCCTCTCCAAATGTAGCGTTTATGGCTGTGGCCAAAAAACTAAATTTTAGCACATATATATGTATCAGCGCTCAGGACCAATGGCATAAATAACATTAAGTAAATCTGTAAATTACATAATGTCAAATAATGGTTGCTGAGAGTAGTATCAGAAAGTCTATAGAAAGTATGTGGTAATTGATGGATGTGGTGACAAGCAAAATCTTTAGTAGACACCAGCGCTAAGGGCAGCTTTCATGATGAGCGAAGTCAGCTCTCTAAACAACCGTAGAAAAACAAGAGAAGGAAAGCGCCTCTGAGTGCAAGTATTTAATGAAAAACAATAAGCACGTATTCACACTTACAGTAATGTAAGAGTAAGAGTACAGCTCCGGGGAAGAAATCATCCTAGGTCAGTCCTGCGTCCATTGCAGAAAGCTGCGATGTAGCTCCAAAGGGATAGCCGTGGACCTCCACACGGAGTGACAGGCTGCTGGGCTGCTAGGCTGGATGGAAGCTTCCGTGTAGCCGGCAAGGCGCTCGTGGGTGTGTGACGTCACCAGGATGACTGAGATGGAAGGGAACACATGACGCGTTTCAGAGCATGCGCGAGGCTCACAATGGGCATGCGTGCTCCTTTATCAAGTGTGGAGAGGACGGGAAAGATGAGGACTTAAATAGCTCTGCATTGAAGACTAAAAACACTCCAGCTGGACAAGAAAAGAGCACGGATATAGCTAATAACAAGAGAGTCTGCTATCACAAACATTTAAAACATATCGAGGATATCTAAAAATCTCAAAAACAATGAAAAAACCAAAAAGGAATAATTATCAGCAAATAATTATATATATTGAATAAAGGAGTTATCTATATGAGGTATAATATATGTATAGGCAAGAAGTAGGTGTAAAAAAATCAGATAATTATAATGATAATTAAATATTAAAAATGATAACGATAAGAATAATTAAAAAGCACAACTGTGTGTACTCAAGATTGGGTTATTATATCTCGCTGCTATTAAAAATGAAATAAAAATATTCTTTCAATGATATCTCATGTGTCAGGGGTTTCTATCTATGGAATCAGTGACACATGAGATAATATACAAAAAGGGAAATATGTAATAGTTCACATTATAAAATTGCTAGAAATGCAAAACAACTGCACCAAAAAGGCAGTATATGACATACGGAGAATCTATGCAGGGGATCTATATAATTGTATATGGATGTGTGGGGAGAGGGAAAAGGAAGGAAATAAAGAGAGGGGGAGGGCGGGGGGGGGAGATAGGTAGGGAGGGGGGAGGGAAAAGGGGGGATAAGGAGGGAAGAAGGGGGGGAAGGGGGAAAAAAAGAAGGCGGAGGAGGTGGGGGAAAGAAAGGAAGAAAGTGGGGATAGAGAAGGAAGGAAGGAGTAGGGGTGGGGGGAAGGGAGGGAAAGGGGGAGGGAAAAAAGGGGGGGAAAGGAAAAAAGGGGGGGGGGAGGGAAGGAAACAGTGGGATGCAAGGCAGTGATCAGTTATCAGATACTATATGATGGTATTAACTTCTATTTCTTCATTCAACCCATTGGGTACCAAAGTGTCTAAGGTGTATATCCAAAACATTTCACGTTCACACAATTTGGAAAAACATTCAGCTTCGGACAATTTACGTGGTATTGATTCTATCACCCACACTTGTAGGCCTACGGTGGATTGGTTGTGGTGCTCCAGGAAGTGACAAGGAACGCTATGTTCATCGCAGCCTTTTTCTATGAATCGACGATGTTTACCAAAGCGTTGTCGCAATGGACAAATTGTGCGACCAACGTATAATGATTTGCATGGACATGTTAAACAGTAAACTTCGTAGTCAGTAGAACAGTTATAAAATCCCTCTAACTGATAGCTCTTATCTTTATGTTGAAAACTACGTTGGCCATGTCTCACAAAGGCACAGGTCTTGCATAAGCCTTTGTTGCACCTGTACATACCTGTAAGAGGGATAAGACACAAGGAATTTTCAGGTTTGATGGTTTTCAATTTACTAGGCACTATCTTGTTTTTCAACGTTGGGGCCCTTCTATAAGTAACCTTAGGTCTATCACCAAGATTATTCTTAAGAAGGGGATCCTGTTTTAGAATATTCCAGTGTTTATGGAATATATGTTCCATTTTCTTGTATTCACTATGATATCTAGTAATAAAACGTACAGTGTCGTTGTCGGATGGTTTTGTCGTCTAAGGTTTTTTGCCTGGAAGAAAGGTGGCATGGGCTTGATCTACTAGTTTCTCAGGAAACCTTTTCTAAGAATTTACTCTATGCGCACTTTGGGAAATGTAATCCGAATCCCTGGTACAATTTTGTCTTAATCTGCAATGCTGGCCTTTGGGAATATTATTGATCCACTGTGGGTGGTGGCAGCTATTAAAATGTAAATAAGAATTCCCAGCAGTGGGTTTGGTGTAGTTTCGTGAAAGAATATGATTTTGGTCGTGAAAAAGTTCAAGGTCTAAAAAGGAGAGGCTTTCTGTATTGTGTACAAATGTAAACGAGAGACCTAGATCATTGGCATTACAGTGAAAGACAAAGCAGTCGACCAAGGACGATGGGCCATCCCAGATGACGATAATGTCGTCTATATATCTACCGAAAAAAACTAAATGTTGGGCAAAAGGGTTGTTGTTCCATATAAACCTATCTTCCCGCAGACCCATGGTCAGACTGGCATAGGATGGAGCAAAATTTGTTCTCATGGCTGTACCATGGGTCTGTAGGTAAAATTCATCATCAAAATGAAAATAATTATGGTTTAAACAAAAAGAAGTGGCTTCTGAGATAAATATGTCCTGTTTTGCATTTATGGAGGGATCGAGAGACAGAAAATGTTGAACTGCCATTAGACCTATATGATGGGGAATGGACGTATACAAAGAATTAATGTCTAGAGACAGCCATGAATAACTATCTTGCCATCTATAAGCAGCCAGGAGTTCCATCAAATGTATCGAATCTCGTACATAGGAGGGAAGGTCCTGAGCTAGAGGCTGTAAGAAGGAATCAACATACTGAGAAAAGCTGCTGGAGACATTATTCATAGATGCCACAATAGGCCTACCGGGGGGGTGGGAAGAATTTTTGTGCACCTTGGGCAGATGGTAAAAATAAGGCGTACTATAAAATTCTTTGCGTAGAAAAGAGGCTTCATTTTTGTTGATCACTTCATCTAAAAGGGCTTGATTGACTAATATCTTGGCCTCTAGTCTAAATTGGGGCAAAGGATCTGAAGGCAGTTTTCTATATGTTTCCTTCTCTTGTTTTTAAAAAACTAAATTTTGGTCTCATCCCTCCAAATGACTTTGTGCCAGAAGGTTTGAGGCTTGTCTCTGTGCTGACCTAACCATGAGTGAAAGAAATGTTTTTGTGTTATCATTCATATTCTCTGAAAAATGGCCAAGAAATCAAATTCTTATGAGCACAACTGTATATATTGTAATGCAAATTAGATATCATTTTTTTATTAACTTACATAGGTGTTGACTCCGAGTATAGTAACTCTTCTTCTTTCTCATTGCATGTAAATAATGGATTCCAAGCAGAAGCACCCTGCCGTCATTAAGTTCTTGAGGAATGAGGGGTGCAGACTCTCGGACATTCATAGAAGGCTACAGAATGTTTACAGAGATGATACATTGACAGATGAAATATGTTGTCATTGATAGCCCTTTTCAATGATGTCATCTCCATCTTTGTTTTATGTGCCCTTGCATTGAGCCTGCCTTGTTCTTTGCAGATCAACAGACATGGTGGGTTTATTTACTAAAGTTGAAGGGTGCAAAATCAGGCTCACTTCTGCATAAGAACCAATCAGCTTCTAGGTTTTATTGCCAAAATTGAACAAGCTGAAGATAGAAGTTGATTGGCTACCATGCAGAGCTGCACCAGATTCTGAGTGCTCCAACTTTAGTAAATCTACCCCAATGCGCGATAGCACTTTTAGTGTCATACAGCCGGAAGTAGAGGATTTACAGGCTGGTGACATGTAAGGAAAAAGAAACAAAATGACAGCTAAAGAGATATTTATAGATGAACTCACGATTTTGCCAACAAAGTTGAATTTCCGGTTTGCTGAAGGGCTTTAAATGTAATTTTTAAAGCCTATTTCACCCTTCAAAACCATCTTGGTGTGCCTTTCCCATTGTTTCCAAAGCATTTCACCAAAAGTTCACAAAAATCTCCTTATTTTCATTTACAATTAAAGGTAAAGAAAACTTTAATGATTTTGCTCAAGATTTAAAAGATGAACTGGATCTGTGTATACAATGCCATATGGTTTTAAATTAGAAATGAGCAGTCAGCAGATGCAAGTGCTGAGCTTTGTTATTAGAAAGCCCAGAATGCTGTGAAAGAAATTGCTATAGATAGTAGAGCTAAATGTTACAGTTTATTTAAAAACGTGCATAAACCTGTAAAAATGTTTTAAAAAGTTACATAAAAATCAATAAAAAAGAAATACAATTTACTTATAAACTCTGCATTTTGCTTTGTAAACGTACATAAGAATGGAGGAATAAAAAAAGAGATAAAGATGCCCTTAAAAAAATAAACAAAAGAAAATTTATAATAAATTAAAAAATAAATAAATAAAATCATTATCTTCTTTAAAAAAAACAGCCACCAAGTTTCAATCTGATTCAGAGAAGTCATGGAAAGGTCAAAATATAAGAGTCTATCTATACGGACAATTTCACCTCTGCCTTTAAAGTCTAGGACGCTAAATGTGAATTAGGATTTGTAGTTAAAGACGGAAAGAGAACCACGTTTTGTTTTATTAAAGAAGAAAAAAAATATTTGAAGATAGCCCTGCGTGTAACAATAAAAGACATATTTATATCCCCAGAGGGAGGTAAAAATGATGTTGCTCTAAGATTCTTAAAAAATATACAGCTAGATGTCCTCAAACTGCTGACTGGTTTTCCGACTATTGAAAACTCATTGCTCTCTCGGGGCAAAATGTCATACAACAGACAAAAAACACAAATATGTATCACAAAATATATGTTTTTTTTTTATTGCAAAACCAATTTAATGATAAAAAATAACTTTTTAATAAGCTTTTAAAGTTATATTATGCTAGATTATGAACTATATTAAACAGCATGCAGATCACTCTTTTGTTTCATATATAAATTCATTTTATAGAGCCATATTAAAAAGATTATGACTTCGGGGAGCTGTACCGTCAACTTTGCTTTGAAGCACAACTGTCAGCTTTCCTTTGTCTAAAATTCTTTGTGTCGGACAGTTTTATTTCTTCAATGGAATAAGATTTCCAAGTAAGAAATTTAGGGGTGAGGAATTAAAGAGCAATATCTGAGCAGCATGGTGGATATGCGGGTAGTGCTTTTGTTTTGCAGCCCTGGATTCCATTCACACAAGAGAGATCAACATAATACGACTGATTTACCAAAAAGTTGAAAATCCTCATGCAAAACATTTTGTGAATATTCACTTGAATTATGCAATCATGTTAAAAGCGTGAAAGTGTACTTTAACCGCTTAAGGACCGCCCCAGGTACATATACTACATCTTATAATAGCACATTGTGACAGACTTACCTGAAAACGAAGCCCTCCACCACTGAAGGTGCTTCCATCTTCACCCAGTCTTCTTTCTGGGTTCACGGGCGATATGAATGTCTGAGCCGGCAATGGAGTCGCTATTTACGGCACGGCTCTGAAGGAACGGCATGGGTATGCCGTTCCTTCAGAGTGCATGCGCCTGTGACGTCACCGGCTACATCTAAAGTAAATACCTTCTAAATGCTGCACGTTTAGGAGATATTTACTGTACCTACAGGTATGCCTTATTATAGGCTTATCTATAGGTAAAAATCATACATGGGAGTTTACTCCCATTTTAATGGTTGAGGGGTGGTAAAACCCTGTGGTTGAGCCCCCCCCTTCTGACCTCTACTCCCTTTAGCTGCAGAGGCAGAGGCCAAGGGTGCACACATGTAAAAGATGCTTTACTTCATGGCTGCAGCAGGAATTATACCCCCTGACATAGCGTCCACCGAACACGGCCCATTCTAGTAAATGGGGTCCCTCTGCAAGTGCCTGGAAACCACATTCAAAGCACTGGGTTGTGGCACCCTAGTGCAGAGATCTTGGGGTTAAAGCAGGCAGTGAGGAGGCGATACAACGCCTCCTCACCATCTGCCTAATGTTCTCTGACAAGCAGTCCACTTTCGGAGAGCAACACAATTGTGAACAAGCCTGTCGGGGAATCCCTGTGAGACATCTGGTGCGTAGATATGGGCATGCACATGGTATTTCCCGCAGAACCGCCAACAGACGTGCAAGAATTTGTGTACACACACAAGCTCAATTTCTGTTGGGGGCCAGATGGGCTATTTAAAGGACATTCATGCCAATGTTCTGTGCTGACTGATCTTTAGCTGTTTCCTGTGTCCTGCATTTATCCGGTATGAGTCCCTTGTTGCTGACATGGATAGCTCCTGACCTGATCTCGTGTTCTGCTTCTAACCTGTAATGAATTCCTGACCCAGCTCCGTTCCTGGCTATTCCTGTGACCATGCTTCTGTCTCTGATCCTGGATTCCTGTCCTGTTCAAGTGCCTGTTCGGCTGTCTGTGGTACCAGCTCTGTGCACTGCTGAGTGTTCTTGCCTCAAGTCTGCTAAGAACCCTGACAAGCTGCACATCCTGAACCAACAAAGTAAGGGGAGTGTCCCTTCAGCCTGGGCTAGACTTCTGAAAACTTCTTCTGTTCCTGATTCATTGATTTTGCCAGTCTCCTTGGAATGGCATCTCCTGCTGCAAGTTCTTCCATCAACTTCCACAGGCGCTCATGTTCCTCCTGTCTGTCGGTGCCCTTTGTTCCACCTTCAGCGGGGCCCGGGCTGGAGGTACAAGAGAGGCCAACCTCATCATTTCAGTCACCTGTCAGGTACATAACAGCCCTTAGTGTTGCATGGAGTTCCTGAAGGTAATTCAATGGCCTCCAAAAAAATGTTGTAAGCTTAAAGCAGAATTTGATTAAAAAAAAACAATAGCAGGTAAACATTTTTCGCAGAAACAGTGGCAGGGGAATTCATAAAGAGCATCTAAAACACTCTTTAGAATTCAGATGTGCCTCCACACAACAAATGTTTGTGCTGGTGACAGATTCATACATCTGTTGTAGACAGGTACATGAATCTGGGGCATGCATCACGTGGGGAGGCACACTAAAGCCTAGTACACACGGGCCGAATGTCGACCAGCATTAGCTGCTTCAATAGAAACCAGCTGACATTTGGCCCATGTGTTAGGCAGCCAGACCGACAGAAGGCAGGCGAACGAGTTATGATCAGCAGTCTCAGCCAATGGCTGAGAGTGTTAACCAGAGTGTTCTGGTGGGGGGGGAGCGTCCCCCTTTCAGAGAAAAATAGCAAAGTGGCACTATTATAGCCTTAAGGTTTTACATAGAATGCATTAAGGTGAAAAACCTTCTGAGATGCAGCTCCCCCCAGACCCCCCTTTTTCTTACCTGAGCCTGATCCGATTCAGCAATGTGAATGAGTGCAGTGGCTCCAGCCGCTGTCGCTCTTCTTATTGAACAGAATGATAGCAACGGGAGCCATTGGCTCCCGCTGGTGTCAATCAAAAACTGTGACACGGGAGTGGGAGGCAGGGCCAAGTCCCACTGTCTGTGTCAATGGATGCAGCAGCGGGACTCAGGAGTGAGCCTGCAAGGGTGCTCCCCATGGAAAGCGACGTTCTGTGGGGGCACCTGATGAAGAGGAGGGGCTTGGACCGCCGGACCCCAGAAAAAGAGGATTGGGGCTGCTCTGTGCAAAACCATTGCCTAGAGCAGGTGTGTATAGACATGTTTGTTATTTTTATTTTAAAACATTTGAAGGTTTACAATCACTTTAAGAACTACCTGAATCTGCGGCACTTGTCACTAAAGTTACCTAAATAGGGCAGTAGGGATTTTTTTTAATCTGGCACAGGCCACTTTAAATGGCCAGAGTGTCAGAAACGTGTTATGCCTTGTACACACGGTCGGATTTTCCGACGGAAAATGTGTGACAGGACCTTGTTGTGGGAAATTCCGACCGTGTGTGGGCTCCATCACACATTTTCCATAGGAATTTCCGACACACAAAGTTTGAGAGCTTGCTATAAAATTTTCCGACAACAAAATCCGTTGTCTGAAATTGCGATCGTGTGTACACAAATCCGACACACAAAGTGCCACGCATGTTCAGGATAAATTAAGAGACGGAAGCTATTGGCTACTGCCCCATTTATAGTCCCGACGTACGTGTTTTACGTTCAGAACGATCAGATTTTCCGACAACTTTGTGTGACCGTGCATATGCAAGACAAGTTTGAGCCAACATCCGTCGGAAAAAATCCATGGATTTTGTTGTCGGAATGTCCGATCAATGTCCGACCGTGTGTACAGGGCATTAGAGTGCTTTATTGAATTCCCCCGTGTGTCTATAGGTTAAAAAATATTTCCCAGGGGTTCCATGTGCTTACTATACCAAAAGAACTTCAGTGACCAAGGCTCTCCAGCTGAAACGCGTGTACTTTTTTGTTTTCCTACATGTGCCAATAAATTATTCTTATAGATTGGAGTTGCCGGTTATTTTTCTATTTTGTCTACCTCCTTTAAATGTATCTTATGTTGGTATTAGATGTCAGAACATCTCCATTTGATCTACACATCCACCTTCAACCTGTGCTGGAGATGGGGAGAAGCAGTGGCCACTTTATATCACTGCTTCTGGACCTGTCACAAAATTGTTCCATTTTGGTATACAGTGAAGGCTTACAATGCACATCTTACTGATATACCGGTATCTCCAGACCCTCTGCACCCATAACAGGTGTATCCTCCACAATTATCCAACTTACAGCTCATGTCCTGACTGCCTCAAGATGTCTGATTTTTTACTGAAAGAGAACTTTGCCACTATCACCAAGGGACCTCCATCCCTGTATTGGAGAGATTTAATTGATGGAACTCTTATCCACCAAACTCCCTAACACCCTTAGTCTCTTTGATTCCATGTGGAAACACTGGAATCTTATTAATCTGACCTTTCAGTTTTACCCTGAACAAACATGATGCCACTGATGTTCTCAATGACTGGACATTACTCTTGTCTTTCTTTTCGATTATTGTCCGACTCGGTCTATACCTGTTTTCTGTTCTTTCTTATCCCTCATCTTTATCTCCCTTCTAATACTGTAAACATCCTGAGAAACTTGGACTTTATCCACTGTTATTGCTCACTTTCAGATCAAAAAGTTTATAATAGGATGCAATTGGACTCCTACCTATTTTGACTGAAATGTTTTTTATGCAGATGTCGTTGTTGTTCTTTATCTGTAAGGCTAGGTTCACACATGTCCGGCTGCAGTTTGCAGTACGAAGTCCGGTGCGGTTTTGTTCACCAGTTCAGGTGCGATTCAGGTGCAAATTTTTACTTGAATTTGCACCTAAACCGGACCAAAAATCGCTAAGGGACCCTTTTCAGAAACAGACCGTGGCCGTCCCGGACATGTATGAACCGGCCTAATTGATTTGCATATGTGAACCAAGCCTAAAGCACCGGAAAAAAGCAAAGTACTTTAACCACTTCAGCCCCAGAAGGATTTACCCCCTTAATACCCAGGCCATTTTTTTTTGTGATACGGCACTGCTTTGCTTTAACTGACATTTGCACGGTCATGCGAAGTTGTACACAAACAAAATTGATGTCCTTTTTTTCCCACAAATAGAACTTTCTTTTGGTGGCATTTGATCATCTATTTGATACGCTATAAACAAAAAAAGAGCGACAATTTAAAAAACGAAACAATATTTTTTACTTTTTGCTATAATAAATATATCCAAATAAATACAAAAAAAATTCTTCATCAGTTTAGGCCGATATGTATTCTTCTACATATTTTTGGTAAAAAAAATTGCAATAAGCGTATATTGATTGGTTTGCACAAAAGTTATAGCGTCTACAAAATAGGGTATATATTTATGGCATTTTTATTATTATTATTTTTTTTACTAGTATTGGTGGTCATCAGCAGTTTTTAGCAGGACTGCGATATTGTGGCGGACAGATCAGATACTTTTGACACTTTTTTGGGACCATTGACATTTATACTGTGATCAGTGCTAAAAATAGCCGCTGATCACTGTATAAATGTCACTGGCAGGGAAGGAGTTAACACTAGGGGGCGATCAAGGGGTTAAATGTCCCTTAGGGTGGTGCTTTCTAACTGTGGAGGGAGGGGACTGACTGGGAGTAGAGAGAGATCGCTGTTCCTAATCACTAGAAACAGACAATCTCACTCTACTCCCCTGTCAGAACGGGGATCTGTTTTTTTTACATTGACAGATCTCCGTTCTGGCTCTCTGTGGAGCGATCGCAGGTCCCGGAGTTTACCTAAAGCCAAAAAGTTGTTTTTTTATTGTTTTTATTTTCATTTTGGTTTGAGTAAGGAATGGATATAACCCCTGACAGGCCTTTTTTGCCATATGTGTCCCACTGCAAACATTTCCCATCACTTTCTGCCCATTCAACACAAAAGGAAATCTTACTTTTTGTTGTGTTGGAAGGGAAACTCCACTCTTGGACACTACTTCTCATTACTTTTTATCTCAGAGTGAATCTCCCCAGCAGGGACACAGACAGCAATAAAACAAACAGTCAGGGGTTCTGGCCCTTCCACACTCCATCCAAAATTAAATTAAGTAAAGTTTCGGATTTACTGTAAATACACATTGAAGTAGAACTAAAATCATTAATTGAAACAAATAAATTGCAGGTACAGTTTCTTGGTAGAATTTCTTGCTAAAAAGCCCAGGATGTTGTAGAAGAAAATTCTACCAAAAATTTCACCTGCTATCTATTTTTTGTTTGTTTGTTTGGTATTAATATTAGGTCTGTTTTATGCTCTCAATATGTTTTTGGTTTTGTTTTTTTTTTAAGAGATCAAAACGGGAAACAGATGCCAAAAAGGGGTAACACAAAGGGGAAATGTTACATAGATTAAGGCATAACACAAAATAATATTTTTTCCAAGGTGGTAATGATCTGTTTACTGAAAATATGATGGAAGATAAGTATGTTAACTTTCATCTGATCTCAAAATTTATGGTGGGGGGGGGGCAAAAACAAACAGGAGAGTTGAGAACTGAATGGATCATCTAATAAAATCTAGGGAAGAGAAAGGATGGGGAAAAGGAGAGGGATATTGGTGGATGGGGGGGGGGATAAAGGGAGGGGGGAGGTTTTTTGAGAGGACATTGAAATTTTCGTAGGAAGACCATGCAAAAACAATTTTAACCTATATACACTGGGGGGGGGGGGGGGTTACTAAAACTGGAGTGTGCAAAATTTGGTGCAGCTCTGCATAGAAAATAATCAGCTTCCAGGATTTGGCACAGCCGCTTCAGATTTTGAACTCACTAGTCTTAGTAAATTAACCCCGCTGTGTTGATATTTCTTGTGGGTATGGAATCTGTAAGGTGTTGGGAATAAAACTGTGGGCAGAGACAATGTTACATCACCATGTATGTGCAGAGGTTACATCATAAGTGGCTGCCCAATGGCCATAAAGAAAAGATTCAAGGTCCAGAAGAAGAATGTGAGAAGATGTCAGTGTTCATGGACAGAGAAATGAGGAGAAGTGCAGATGTTGCATTGTTGGAAGAAGGAACACTAGGGGACAAGTTTGCTATAATGTAAAGGAATGCACTGCATATGGCAACAGTTCCAGGGATCCATAGTGGATTTAGTTCTGCTTTGACTTTAAACCTAGCTATACCAGCCCTTAATATTTCACTTCCTGTTTCACTGATACCCTCTCAGGACCTGACACATGAGGTTTCACCAAACCATAAAGTGAAAGGAAATCTCCTTACATTAATTATTTGTTAACCCAGCCCCTGAAATTTCACCTTTAACATGTACGTTTTATAAAACATTGTATTGTTTATGCACTGTGGTAAAGTTTGAGTTTTCGATTGAGTTACAATAGGCGCAGCCAACACACACATTTTATTTTGCACAGTAGTTGTGGGAACACAATAATTTGGCTCGCAGACATCTGTTAACACTTAATACTTGGGAACACATCAGTTGAGGGAGTGCAGGTAAATTTACACTGGTTTACTATTCATCTTTAACATGGTATTAGAATTTCAAAAGTCATTTTCAGTCTTTTTAAATATGTAGCCTTCACATAGGCATGCGCACAGGGTGTGAAAATGCTGACGCTGGTTCTGTGCAATGCTTGTGTGGTATTTAAATTAATATGAAAAAACTGCTGCCTCCACTGAAAACAACTTCTAAAATGGGTGTTCGATAGAGAAAAGGGGTGTGTAGTGGCTCCTGATGATGTTGTGCTGACGAAACACGTACGGTAGAGCTACCATCGTCATTGCGTCACTTCCATTAAAGCTTGTGGAACGCACCGCAGCCCAGACTTCAAATGTTTTTGTTTTGTTAATAAGCCGGCTTGATGAAAGTGCATTTCGAATTTGTTACAATAAGGAAGTTATACAGTATTGCACTATGGGTCTTGCCTTTACTATCTCCATATGTAAAAACAATGGGACATGAAAGCTAAAGGAAAGAGGAACATTACATCGGCTGTGGATTTGAGGTCTGCTGTTTCAGAAAAGCACACACCGCTTCAGGCAATTTTCAGGCACATGCAGCCCCAGGTGCAGACCCCGGCTCACCACTGTCCATAGCACAAAAGGAGAAGAAGAAATGGTTGCACACTGGTACCAACGGAATGCTTGACAACATTTTTTTATTGCTGTATGCCAGACAATCATACAGGGTTACCGTTGACGCGTTTCGCACAGTACACTCGTGTGAAACGCGTCAACTGTAACCCTGTATGATTGTCTGGCATACGACAATAAAGATTTTTCATTAAACCGTTGGTTCCAGTGTGCGACCATTTCTTTTTCTCCTGCTGTCAATGCTGGCTACCCCCAGGGGGGAGAGCTCTCTGGTGAGTGAGGTACAAGAGGGGGAGCACGAGTTGAAACACCAGCATCAATCACTAACTTTAAAATATATTGGAGCACCTTTAAAGAGCACCTGTCACTTTATGAGTTATTGATGAACTTGAATATTTATATTTAATTTGATGATATACGGATTTGGAGCACCTTTAAATACCACCAGTCACTTTATCAGCCACAGAAGGACTTTTATGTGTGTTATATCCAATTTCATGTATATACTCATATTTTGGCATACACATTTTTTTCCATATGAATTATTTTTTCTGAAGCTTATAAATTTTAATGTATATGAATTTTTAAATTTATGGCTTAAAGCACTTTAAAGAGCACCTGTCACTTTTAATATTTTTTATATCCTGATGTTTATCCTAGATATCAATTTGCACATGGTCATTAACTTATTTTACAATATATGTCTATATGGTACACAAATTGTAACACTAGGAACTCACTGATTCATTTACTTACACGCATTTCCAATATATACAAGCAGCGCCACACCCACTACACACCCCTTTTTTCTAGTGCGCACAGGGTGTGCCTTGGCAGACCCTAATCACCCTATGTGGCGCAGATTCTCCCTGTTTAGACCCATGATATTTCACTAAAGCCCCTGAACGGCGGGCTCACAAAAGTATTGTAAAAAAATAATTTAAAAAATAAATATAAAAAAAAACTACATACACCGTCCGCTGTCCTACTGACACTAATCTCTGCCCTACTGACATTGTTTACTGCTCTAAAGAACCTGTAAGTATATATACATATGCACATATACATATGTGTTGAGCTTTGGGGTGCACAACCTAATGCAATAGACTTCGCACACCTATGAGCCTTCATTAAAATAATATCTGATGATCCTACCAAGAACATCCTTGCTCAGGTACTTCTTGTCGAGGGATGACAACTGTCCCTCAATAGTGCTACTGTGCTGAGATACATGATGATGTGCTGACACACATTGGCCCACTGTTATTGGCACCCTTCTACAAAGAGAAGAACCTTCAATTTACTGTGAAATGAACTGATTGCCATCCATTACTGTTTATTCCATATTTAAAGGGGTTGTAAACCCTTATGTTTTTTCACCTTAATGCATCCTATGCATTAAAGCGGAGTTCCACCCAAAAATGGAACTTCCACTTTTCGGAATCCCCCCCCCTCCGGTGTCACATTTGGCACCTTTCAGGGGGAGGGGAGAGCAGATACCTGTATAATCCAGGTATTTGCTCCCACTTCCGGGCATAGATCACCGCAGTACCCGTGGATATCTATGCCATATACGGCGGCTCCTCCGCCCCCCCCCCGCTGTCTTCTGGGAGACACATAGGTCCCAGAAGACAGCAGGAACCAGTGGGATTGTGCAGCGCGGCTCACTGATGCACAGTAGGGAACCAGGCTGTGAAGCCGCAAGGTGGCGAAGATGGTGGCGTCTCCACCCGAGAGGGACGGATTGGCTTCGGGTGCCAACATTGCGGGCGCCTTGGACAGGTAAGTGTCCATATTTTAAAAGTCAGCAGCTGCAGTATTTGACAAAAAAAAAAATTGGCGTAACTCCACTTTAAGGTGAAAAAACTTCTGTCACTGACTGGCCCCCCGGCACCCCCTTTTTACTCATCTTATGCCCCGTACACACGGTCGGACATTGTTCAGACATTCCGACAACAAAATCCTAGGATTTTTTCTGACGGATGTTGGCTCAAACTTGTCTTGCATACACACGGTCACACAAAGTTGTCGGAAAATCCGATCATTCTGAACGCGGTGATGTAAAACACGTACATCGGGACTATAAACGGGGCAGTGGCCAATAGCTTTCATCTCTTTATTTATTCTGAGCATGCGTGGCAATTTGTCCGTCGGATTTGTGTACACATGATCGGAATTTCCGACAACGGATTTTGTTGTCGGAAAATTTTATATCCTGCTCTCAAACTTTGTGTGTCGGAAAATCCGATGGAAAATGTGTGATGGAGCCTACACACGGTCGGAATTTCCGACAACAAGGTCCTATCACACATTTTCCATCGGAAAATCCAACCGCATTAGTCCTGTGATTCACATGCCAGAGATGCGCTCTTCCCCTCTGCCTGTTGTCTCTAACAAAAAGTTATGCCTACCTCTGGTGGTAAAGGTGATCAGCATTATGTTCCAGACCTAGTAATACAAAAATATTATTTTGGTACAGAACAACTGAGAGATTCCACTCTGTCTACAGCCAGAGAATATGAAAAATTGATGGGAAACCTGTTGATCCTGCTGCTAGGTTGCCCTTCCCATACATGGTTTTTAAAAACAAGTTGTATCAAATGGTAACACATGGGAAAGATGTTGTGGAGTAATTGGTCATTTTTAAATGTTATCGAAAAATTGTATTAGAACTCATAAATCATACATTGGGTGGGCACCTAGGATTTCAGAAAGCTTAAGAGAGGTAGTCCCAGAGGTTCTTTTGGCCTGGGTTACATGTAGGTGTGAAGGGATATTGTGAGTCATACCCAAAGTTTCAGAAGTCTTCATTATAGCAGCCCACTGGTACCTCATACCTTCACACCTCTGCCTACCACCCCTAAAATTATGATCTGGTGGAAAAAATTGATAAGACCCTTAAGACCATGTTAACCCCCCTGGCTGTATTCCCGAGTCTGGCTCGGGGTGGATTTTCAATACCAAAAGCGGTAACCCCGAGCCAGACTCGGGATTGCATCGCAGGATCCATGTAGAGGATACTTACCTTGTCCCCTGGATCCTGCGATGTCTCCCCGCTGTGATCTGGCGCCGTGTCTCGCTCGATTCACAGTGCCGAGCTCCGTTTCCTGCGAGTTTTGCGACGCACGGGGACGGAGTTCGGCGCCAAATTCAAAAACTAAAAAACACAGTATAGATACAGTATACTGTAATCTTACAGATTACAGTACTGTATCAAATAATTACACATCCCCTTTGTCCCTAGTGGTTTGTCCAGTGTCCTGCATGCAGTTTATTATTATAAATACTGTTCTTTCTGCCAGGAAACTGGAGATTGTCCATAGCAACCAAAAAATGTCCGTTTACATCAAAAGTGCTTTTAGACCAGCTAGAAAACAGCAATAATAAATTAGAATCACTTGCAGAATTGAGCGATAGTGATTTGTGGGGAAATCCGTCATCAAACACTGAAAGTAATGACAGTGACAATTCTGCAACTGAGCAAATTTCTGTGTTTTTGATTTGATTACATTATTGAATAATTTTTATTATTATTATATTATTATTTGTTATAATTATTTATAGTTATTTATTATATTATAATTTTTTATTTCATTTTTCAAATGTTATCATACCCAGGATTTCTACTAGACTCTTGTTTGGACAGATTTAAGTGAGTTATTCCTAAGAATTACAGGCCTACAATATAAAACGCCAAATTTCCGTGCAAAATAATTGTACCGCTTTCAGCATCAAAAATCTGAAATAATCATACCACCAGGGAGGTTAAATGATGCCACCAGAAGTAAAAGTAGATGCCCCCAAAGTGAAGGGGAATGTCCATAGTAGACATTTGTCACCAGAACATTTGACCAAATTGGAAGATTTATCCTCACCTCTCGTTGTCATGACAGCGCTAATGCTGTGTACACACGAGCAGACTTTTCGACCAGACTGGTCCGATGGACCGAGTCCAGCGGACAATTCGACTGTGTGTGGGCTTCATCGGACCTGTAGCGGACTTTTTCGGTTGAAAATCTGACGGACTTTAGATTTGGAACATGTTTCAAATCTTTCCGATGGACTCGAGTCCGGTCGAAAAGTCTGCTCGTCTGTATGTTAGTCCGACGGACAAAAACCGACGCTAGGGCAGCTATTGGCTAATGGCTATCAACTTCAATCTGTTCGTAGGGAAAGTCCGTTGGAAGTCCGCTGAAAGTCCGTCGGATAGACCGTCGGACCAGTCCGGTCGAAAAGTCCGCTTGTGTGTACGCGGCATAAGATGTAGGATTTCTTCTCACTTTTTTTCTCATTAAAAATGGTCACCCACCAGGACAAATAAAGAAGGTGAATCTTCCCAGTAGTTACACAGACTGTAGTAAAACTTGATAGGAGTTCTATGTGTTCCCCACTTTATTTGAAAATTTTAAAAAATTAAAAGTTTTGCCTTTACAAATAAATGAAGCTGATTCATTTTTTTTAAGATACCTTTGTGAATGGGATTTATCTAAAAATAAACTGCATAAAAACGAGTTTCCCTTTAAAGAAAATTATCTCTTAATAATCCTTTACTGTGTATTGATCTTACTTATACTTCATTTTTATTTGATCCAAGTAAAACATGGTAAATTCCTTTTCCTTTAGAGAAAAAAGAGAGCACACCAGCTGCTTTTAAAGCACCAGATAACTCAGATTTATATTTAAATAACTTTTCCCATAGCCAAAAGAATTTGTTTGATAGTCGTCAAATTATGCTGCAAAGGAGAAAATAAAAAAAGACAATTTTGATAAAATTATGAATATTACAAGAATAATATTTTCTGATATGTAGCAAGTAAAAAAAGGAATATGAAATATTCAAATATATGTCTTTAAAAGATAGAGACAATCTGGTGTTTTAGTGCTAGGAGAAAAGCAACATCTTGTCTCTTCTAACGGACGGTTTATAGGAGTTTTTGAACTGATTTAAGCTTACATCTCCTCAGGGACAAGCATTGATTTCAACCATTCTTTCTTGATTACGCAGTATGTTCCAGAACACGAACTTACAAAAATTTACTTTGCCATGAAAAAACCCCAGAAAAAATAGTAAAATATAGATATGTAATTTTCCTTTTTTTTTTTTGCAATTTCCCATGGACTTTCAGCTACCGTATTTGGGTTACATAACTCATTAAACTCATAATTTCTTTTCCATAGATTTGTGACTAATCTTTATGCAAAATACATACTAAGAGTGACATAAGGGCAATAAAAACTGCACAGAGAAAGCAGTAGTGTTTTGATTGCTAAACATATGGCTGGCAGCCATAGATGGGGGCACACAAGGTATTAACCAGGGACTATGTACGAATACTTCAAAGCTTTAGTAATGAGGAATGGAAATGTGTCGGCTTTGTTCAACAATTTTTGCAACTCATGAAAAAACGAAAGATAGGAGGCATGCATCTAATAGAAATGTTATGGCTTCAAAATATTTAACTTTTTTTTATGATATGGGAACAGATTTTTATGTTTGTTGGAGATCCCTGTAGTAAGGTTCATGTAGCAAGGTATTTTGCAGCAGCTTGTGAACTGCTCATGAGGCCATCACTATGAAACTTTCAGTGTCTCGGTGCAAGGATTAGCAGCAGAAGTTCCTAGCACATGACAGGGTGAGTATCAGTTTGCAGAAGAAAGGATACGTTTAGGGGCTAGATGAGGTTAGCGTTACAGGAAAAGGGGAGCTCTATGTGTCAGAGAGGACCTGTCCCTCCTCTTCTATAATACTGACAATAATATTTGAATAAGGGGTAAAAAAAGTAGCTTTTACAACTGCAGGCTTTCTTCATACAGGAGCCTCTGTAAGCATCCATCGCACAAAGAGCAGGACCAGGCTGTCACACTGACAGCAGAGTCTTGCAGATTACATGGAAGAAGCAACATTCTCTGGGTAATCTGCAGGAAAAGCAGCATTCTCTGAGTTATCTGTTTTAGCTGTGTTGTGTATCAGGAGTCAATATCAGTGCTGTATTTCAACACAGATGTAATGTTTGAGGGTTGGTTGGTTCTTTGAGATGTTTGTGTCTCAGGAACGTTGACAGAGGTGATGCACAGTGTTGGCCCAGTTGCTGTTTCATTCACCTGGTACAGTAATGCCCCGTACACACGGTCGGACATTGATCGGACATTCCGACAACAAAACAAAAATCCTTGTCTTGCGTACACACGGTCACACAAAGTTGTCGGAAAATCCGATCGTTCTGAACGCGGTGACGTAAAACACGTACGTCGGGACTATAAACGGGGCAGTAGCCAATAGGTTTCATCTCTTTATTTATTCTGAGCATGCGTGGCACTTTGTGCGTCGGATTTGTGTACATACGATCGGAAATTCCGACAACGGATTTTGTTGTCGGAAAATTTTCTAGCCTGCTCTCAAACTTTGTGTATCGGAAAATCCGATGGAAAATGTGTGATGGAGCCTACACACGGTCGGAATTTCCGACAACAAGGTCCTATCACACATTTTCCGTCGGAAAATCCGACCGTGTGTACGGGGCATAACAGTTTTTAAAGTGGACCTTCACCAAAAGTGAAAGTACCTGCCATTCTCCCCCCCCCCCCACACACAAACACACACACACACACCCACCCACACCACAGGTAAGTTGTTGTTTTTTCCAGGTACCTTTTTGACAGTTACAAGCTCCTACCTCATTTCTTGCTTAGGTGAGGATGACATTGGTGGTCCCACCCCCTTCCCCACTCGCAGCTATCTGGGACACATCTGTCAGGGCTGGGCCCCTGTTACCGAAAGAGCAACTATTTTCTTTCAATGCTCAGAAGCTGTTTGGTTGTCAGTTAATTGCCAGCCACTCGTTGTTATCACAGTGACTCGCCAGGTTGCCATTAACCTGCCTCATTAGCTAAGCCTACAGCCAGCCCCTTTTTACTTTTTACTATTTAAGCAGCTTAGCTCATTTCCTCCTTGTCCTTGCGTGGTATATGACCTCTAAATGTGTTCCCTCCTGTACTCATGTGTATGACTTGGCCTTGCTGACTTCCCTTCCAATTCTTGTTCCTGATTTTGGCTCCTGATTAAGCTGACTTCTGGTTTACTGACCCCGGCTCATCTGATTACCCGCTCTGGCATCCAAGCCCTGGCTTCTGTTTTTTTATTACTTTCCTGAACTGTGTTATTTTTGCCATTTCATTAAAGGTATGATTTTAACTGCACTCTGTTTGGTTTATGGTTCTTCACAACATCACACATCCCGAGAGGCTCAGTACGTCACATGATCTTGCTCATGTGCAGTAAGAAGCCAGTTGTTGTTTATCAGGAAGTCACAGACGACTCCCAAAGCCAAGTTGGCAGTTCCGTGTGGTGGAAGACAGCATTGGGTGCCATGGCCTGGTAAGAACCTGGTTTTTAAAATTCAGCAGATACGGTATTGGCTTTTCATAAAAAAAGTTTTTCTTTGTTTCTGTTATAAAATTGTGTAAATAAGTAAGTTTTCTCCTTCAGTCATGGGCACTGCAGAGGCGGCACTGATGAGGTGTCACTAATGGGCACTCTTGATGAGGCACTAATATGCAGCACTGATGGGGACCAATAGGTGGCACTGATGGGCACTGGTAGGAAGCACTGATAACTGGCACTTCCTAGTTACGATGTGATCAGCTATGATTGGACACAGCTGATCACATGGTAAAGAGCCTATGTCATAGGCTTTTTACGGAGACTGGAGATGCGGTGTCAGAGCAGCACACCGCACCCACGGTAGCACACGAGCGGTTTATCCTGTTGGACGTCATATGATGCCCAGTCAGGGTAATGAAACCACCATCTGGCCATCATTTTGCTATAGGCCGGGCAGGGTATGGTTAAAGTTTAGGATAAAATACTCTAAATTAACAGTTATAATAACCACTTGAAGACCAGGCCTTTTCTGGAACTTATTGTTTAAAAGTTTAAATCAGTATTTTTTTCTAGAAATGTTTTTGCACCCCCAAATATTTTATATATGTATATGTATATATATATATATATATATATATATATATATATATATATATATATAAACAGGGACCCTCATTGTAATGTTTTGCAATGTTACACTGTATTTGCAGAGTGGCCTTTCAAATGCAATTTTTTTGGAAAAATACACTTTAATGAATAAAAACAAAAACAAAACACAATATTTACCCAAATTCTTTTGTATAATGTGAAAGATGATGTTACGCCAAGTAAATAGATACCTAACAAGTTGTGCTTTAAAACTGCGCAAACACGTGGAATGGTGGCAAACTACAGTACTTAAAAATCTCCATAGGCGACGGTTTAAACATTTTTACAGGATACCTCTCGCTCTAACGTTTGCATCGATATCTCACATGTGTGGTTTGGACTCTGTTTACATATGCTTGCGCGACTTACGTTTGTGTTTGCTTCTGCACACGAGCCCGGGGTGGGGTGCTTTAAAAAAGAAAAATCATATTTATTTTACTTTTTTTTTTTACACTGTCCCTTTATTTTTATTTTCTTTATCACTTGTATTAATATTACAAGGAATGTAAATATCCCTTTTAATAGAAATAAGGATGACAGGTCCTCTTTATTGTGAGATCTGTGGTCAAAAAGACACCAGATCTATAATTTACCTTTAACCACTTCAATACCAACCACTTATGCCCCTTCCTGCCAGGACAATTTTCAGCTTTCAGCGCTGTCACACTTTGAATGACAATTGCGCGGTCATGCAACACTGTACCCAAACTAAATTTTTATCATTTTCTTCCCACAACTAGAGATTTCTTTTGGTGGTATTTGATCACCTCTGCGGTTTTTATTTTTTGCTAAACAAACTAAAAAAGACCAAAATTTTTGAAAAAAAATTATATTTTTTTAGTTTCTTTCATAAAATTTTGTTTTCCCCTTCACTAACAGGCACTGATGAGGTGGCACTGATGAGGCGGCACTGATGAGTTGGCATTGATAAAGTGGCACTGATGGGCACTGATGAGGAGGCACTGATATGTAGAATTGATGGGCACTGATAGGCGGCACCGATATGCAGCACTGATGGGCACCAATAGGAGGCACTGATATGCAGCACTGATGGGCACTGATAGATGGCACTGACAGGTGGCCCTGATGGGCACCGACAGGGGGCACTAATGGGAACTGACAGGCGGCTGTGATGGGCACTGACAGGCGGCTGTGATGGGCACTGACAGGCGGCACTGATTGGCACTGACAGGTGGCACTGATGAGCAGCACTGATGATTAGGTACTGAGAAGTACTGACAGGTGTTACTGCTGGGCAGTGATTGGCACTGTGGTGGGCTGTGATTGGCACTGTGATTGGCACTGTGGTGGGCACTGGCACACTTTATTGTTGTGGCACTTCTGGGCACTGATTGGCAGGTGATTGTTACATTTGAGGGGTCTGTGCTGATAATCAATGTGCTGATTATCAGCACAGATCCCCCCCCTCTGAGCTGTCGATCGGCTCTCCCTGTCAGCACGAATCGAGGAATGCCATTTACAGGCACTTCCTGGTTCACCCGATGATCAGCTGTGATTGGTCACAGCTGATCACGTGGTAAGAAGCCTCTGACAGAGGCTTCTTATCACGATCGGAGATGCGGGGTGTCAGACTGACAGGCTGCGCTCGTGATTGCCGCAATGCGCACCCCCACGGCCGCACGCCAGCATGTTATCCTAATGATGCCCAGTCAGGATAACAGAACCACTTCCCAGCCGTCAATCTGCTATAGGCCAGGCGGGAAGTGGTTAAAAGCAAAAAAAAAAAAAATCGATGGCCCGGGAACCAGAAGTGATGTCAGACATTGCTCAGGTCCTCCAAGGGCATAGAGATAAGTGGTGGCCATCTTGGCCTCACTTTTCCCAATGCCCAGCTAACGGCTGCATTGGCATCGCTCCAGGGCTTTACCAATCCATTAGGTAAGCTTCTAAAGGTGATTCCCATGGCAAATCCACGGGACCACTTTTATCTAGAAGAGAATCAACCATAGTAAAAAAAATACCGGGGTTATGGCAGCTAGCTGCTTTCATAACACCAGTATTTAACGGTAAAGTAATTACAAGCAAAACAAGCTGAGTCCAATCCAGCTAGCACCTTGGCTCCTTTGGGTCTGCACGGCCAGTGGTGACAACCTATTATAGCTCCTTCACACAGAAGGCCAGAAATTCTCTCTAGCAGAGCCCTGCATAGCAGTAAAAATCAGACGAGTTCTAAATCTTTGCCACTCTATCCAAAATAAAAAAAAAAAAGTTTTGGCTGGACATAGACTTTTAAGACCTGAAATTTAATCAGCCTCTTTTAGCTCCCAAGTTTGCAGTCTCATCAAGATGCATCTGCATTTTATAAAATATGTTTTAGATAAAATAGAAATATCTCCTAAGAAAAACCGGTATGCAGGAAAGTGTGCCTCACCTTGGGGACATATTTTGTTCCAGCCCCGGCTTCATGACACTTTTTATCTCTATATTTGCGCACAGGTTCTCATAGATCTTGTCACTCGATATTGTTAAACTTTTCTGTTCGTCGTTTATATTCCTGAAAAGTTGTGAATCAATAAATATAGGCAAGATTTACGAGGGTAAAGTAATTTCATTGGTTGCGAGTCATGCGGAGAGCGAGCCCATGAATTTAATTTACAAACCGGTTGGCCAGACTATCAAAGGCAGACATGTGATGTTATAAATTGTGACGGCCGGGGGCAGTTACGGTTTCTGGAAAATGCTTGCCACAGAAAAGCTGCATTTGTCGGCACTTTATCGTGAACATTTTAATGTTAAAGAAAGACATTTATTTAAATGTATTCTGAGTAGGTTTAACAGGGATCCCTTTCTTTATAGTATATAGTTTACATTTATAGATTATTTTCTGTTAAAGAGATGTTGTCTGCTTGCCCATGAAGGGCAAAAAGACCATCAGATGTATTCAGTAAAGACCTATGCTCTATTTTTTGGCAGTAGTTTCCTTAAAAGAGAAGTATGGGAATGTTTTTTTTTAGGTGGACCCGAAGCTGCACCTGTCCACCATGAGCTCTAATAGGGCGTACACACGGTCGGACTTTGTTCGGTCATTCCGACAACAAAATCCTAGGATTTTTTCCGACGGATGTTGGCTCAAACTTGTCTTGCATACACACGGTCACACAAAGTTGTCGGAAAATCCGATCGTTCTGAACGTGGTGACGTAAAACACGTACGTCGGGACTATAAATGGGGCAGTGGCCAATAGCTTTCATCTCTTTATTTATTCTGAGCATGCGTGGCACTTTGTCCGTCGGATTTGTGTACACACGATCGGAATGTCCGACAACGGATTTTGTTGTCGGAAAATTTTATCTCCTGCTGTCCAACTTTGTGTGTCGGAAAATCCGATGGAAAATGTCCGATGGAGCCCACACACGGTCGGAATTTTCGACAACACGCTCCGATCGGACATTTTCCATCAGAAAATCCGACCGTGTGTACGGGGCATAAGACTGAGAACTGAGCGATCAAAAACTGCTGATCACTCGATTCTCTAGACCTGCTCTATGTCATCAACCGGCAGCAAACTTCAGCCGCTGTCTGCTGAAATAGGTCACAAGAGTGCAGAACAAATTGCACTCCTGTGATCCACAGGAGAAGAGCAGCCAAATGGGCTTTCGCTGTACTTCTCCCTTAAGAACTGACTGAGCCTAATTCAGGCAAGCATTTGAGACAGTTTCAGTAGCATTACTGGGTGGGAAATTCAGGTTCCAATTTAAAAACCTGTTGCTATGGCAGAATAGGAAATTGTTGGTAATTAAAAACAGCACTGAGCTGGCATACAGACCTGTGTGACAGCTTATCACACAGCTATTCAACCACCCCAACTTATGTAACCTTTGCAGTAAGGTGCACATGGAAGGGAAATGCACATGACAAACAACTATATCCCAACACACTTACCAGCCAGCCTGCAAAACAACCAAATTGTCAATGTCTAACATTGCACATTAAAATCAGAGGGTTTTGTTTGCACACATTTTTAAATATATGGGTATGCCACAGTGCCTACGCCAAGGCTCCTCTGTGTACTGCGGGCCAAATTCTATCATTTTCAGAGTCTCCCAAGTTGGAGCACATATAGCAGTGGATAGATAAAGGGCAGGTTTGGGTGGAGGGAGCCCACCTCTCCTTAAAGCCACAGGGATGCATGGAACGTCAAGCAAAAGCACAATGGCAGTTGAAGGCATCCAGTGTGTCCCTGCATCAAATTCAACTAACTGTACAAAAAAGTGACAACTACCCCAAACTATAAGTAACTAAGTATGAACCAGATGGAGACTCCCATCATCTCATATGTAGTATGGTGGTCCCATCCCTTTATATAGATATGGAAATTAATGCCCCCTATTTGGGACTTTGAATGGACCACCAACTCAAAAATTATAAAAATAAATCTTTAATATCATGAATGCATTTGGGCATTATATTGCATGCGGTTTTTTATACAACACATTGGTTTGTCTTATGTAGCACATGTCGTGCATCCTTTCATACATGTGGTCTTTTGTATTTGTATTTTAATTCATGATATTAAAGATTTATTTTTATAATTTTTGAGTTGGTGGTCCATTCAAAGTCCCAAATAGGGGGCATTTATTTCTATATATATAAGTATCTAAGTAAGTATAACTATAAGTAACTATAGGTAACTATTAGTAACCTTTGCAGTAAGGTGCACATGTAAGGGCAACGCACAAACAAAGATTTCCCAGCACACTTACCAGCTAGTCTAAAAAAACAACCAAATTGACCCTGTCTAACAATTTATGTAAAAAACAGAGGGTTTTGTGTGCACACATTTGCAAATATATGTGCAAGTCGCAGTGCCTACATCAAGGCTCCTCTGTGTATTGCGGTCCTAACTCTATAATTTTCAGAGTTTCCCCACACAGGGCTCTATTCCTGGCTCTATTTAGCTGTCAGTTGGGAGATTCCACAACTGAAAGCTTAGAGTAAACCAAGGGGCTGGAGATACAGCTGATGTCATTACCTGTAATATGGCAATGCCTATATTTGAGAAATGACCTGTAACTTTTGGGCAAAGCCTGATGGGGAACTGATAGGCTAGTTCCCTATCAGGTCCACCTTGCTGTTGATTGACAGCGTATGGCAGTGGGAGGAACCATAGTAGCTATTCAGTCCAAAGGCGGCTCTTGAATCTGCCCACTGCCATGCGGTGCCCATTAACAGCAAAGTGGACCTGCTGCAGAACTAGCCTCACAGTTCTCCATCAGGCTCCACCCAAGCCTACTACACAGCTCCTCAGCTATGTACTTCTCGGTGTAATGAGCATAGTTGTCAGGGGGAGAGTACATTCCAGAGACCTGTCTCTGACAGCTACATGAATCAGGCACAATTAAGAACACTTACGGTGCAGCGCCCCAACAGAAATCTAAAGGATGTCTGTGAGAATAAGGAAGTTATCGGGGCATTCTGCTTTTCACAATTCATAAGGGATGGACAAGCCTTAGACAAACCTAAGTTGGAACTGCCTACTCCTAGCAGTTTGTGATCTTCAGCAATTACATGAGTGAAGCAAACTACAGTGCCTTGCAAAAGTACTCACCCCCTTGGCATTTTTCGTGTTTTGTTGCCTCACAACCTGGAATTAACATGGATTGTTTGAGGATTTGCATCATTTAATTTACAGAACATCCCCACAACTTTGAAGTTTTTTTTTTATTATTGTGAAGCAAACAACAAATAGGACAAAATAAAAGAAAAAATAATTGTGCGTAACTATTCACCCCCCTAAAGTCAATACTTTGTAGAGCCACCTTTTGCTGCTATCACAGCTCCAAGTCGCTTTGGATAAGTCTCCATGAGCTTGCCACATCTTGCCACTGGGATGTTTGCCCATTCCTCCAAAACTGCTCCAGCTCCTTCAAGTTGGATGGTTTGTGCTTGTGAACAGCAGTCTGACCACAGATTTCCCCTTAACCCCTTCCCGCCGAGCGTACGCAGATGTGCGTACTCAGCTTTCGGGGGTTATACCGGGATGATGCCCGCAGCTGCAGGCATCATCCCGGTACTGTTTTGTAGAGCGGGTGATCGTCTTTCCTGGTATAACAACCGATGTGGTATAACAACCTTTCCAGGTATAACAACCAACGTCCCCCCCTCCCGCCACTCTTACCGGGCCTCCCGTTCCATCGGGAGGCCCGATGACCAATCGGCCGCCTCCGGTGGCTGGGGACGGACTGGAACGAAGCCATGAGTGGCTTCATTCCAGCCTCCTAATCGTAAACACAGAATCGTCGTCACTTCCCATTTACTCGGCTGCCAATGGCGCCGGTTTAAAAGAATATAAAGTATTCAGAATAGCCGTTTTCGGCGATCTGAATACTTTGAAGTGCAAAGGAGGGATTATTATTATTATTATACAGGATTTATATAGCGCCAACAGTTTGCGCAGCACTTTACAACATGGGGCAGACAGTACACTTACAATACAAATCAATACAGGAGGGATCAGAGGACCTTGCTCGTTAGAGCTTACAATCTAGAATGGAGGGTCAAGTGGAAACAAAAGGTAATAACTGTGGGGGATGAGCTGATGGAAAAAATGAAAATACAGTTGTTAGGTGTGGGTAGGATAGGCTTCTCTGAAGAGAAGGGTTTTCAGGGATCTTCTGAAAGCTAATAAAGTAGGAGATAAGCGGACAGATTGGGGTAAGGAGTTCCATAGGATTGGAGAGGCTTTGGAAAAGGCCTGGAGGCGAGCATGGGAGGAGGTGACAAGGGAGCTAGAGAGCAGGAGGTCTTGAGAGGAACAAAGAGAGCGAGTAGGTTGGTATTTAGAGACTAAGCTAGTGATGTAGCTGGGGGCGAAATTGTGGATGGTTTTGTACGTAGTTGTTAGAATTTTGAATTTAATTCTTTGGCCGAGCGGAAGCCAGTGGAGGGATTGACAGAGAGGAGTGGCAGACACAGAGCGATTGGTAAGGTGGATGAGTCTGGCAGCGGCAGTCATAATGGATTGAAGAGGTGATAGACTATGTAGAGGTAAGCCAGTGAGAAGGGAGTTGCAGTAGTCGGGCCAGAGATGACCAGCGAGTGAATTAAGAGCTTTGTTGTGTTATTGGTTAGAAAGGGGCGTATTTTGGAGATGTTGCGGAGGTTGAGCCGGCAGGATTTGGACAGTGATTGGATGTGTTGCTTGAAGGAGAGTTCAGAGTCTAGGACTACACCTAGAACCTTGGCATGTGGGGATGGGCTTATAGTTGTGCCATCGATTTTGACAGAGAGATCAGGGGAAGAGGCATATGGGGGAGGAAAAATTATAAGTTCGGTTTTGGCTAGATTGAGTTTAAGGAAGTGGTGAGACATCCAGACTGATATATCTGAGAGTAAATTACTGATACGTGAGGAGACAGAGGGAGTGAGCTGAGGGGTAGAGAAATAGATTTGGGTGTCATCAGCGTAGAGGTGGTATTGGAATCCATGGGAGGCTATCAGTTGACCCAGGGAGGCAGTGTAGATTGAAAATAGTAGAGGTCCAAGAACAGAACCCTGAGGGACCCCAACAGAGAAAGGAAGAGGAGAGGAGGAAGTAGAGTTATAAGAAATGCTAAAGGTGCGGTTGGATAAGTAGGAAGAGAACCAGCGAAGTGTACAGTCACGGAGACCAAAGGCGTGTAGTTTTTTGAGGAGGAGGGGGTGGTCAACCGTATCAGAGGCAGCAGAGAGGTCGAGGAGTAGGAGTACAGAATAGTGTCGATTGGTTAGTAGATCGTTTGTTAGTTTTAGGAGAGCAGTTTCTGTTTAGTGTTGAGGACGAAATCCAGACTGAAGGGTATCAAGAAGGCCATTATCAGCGAGGTGGATGCTCAGTCGGTTGTAGACCAGACGTTCGAGGTGTTTGGATAAGGAGGGTAGCAAGGAGATGGGGCGTAGATTGTGAAGATTGGATGGGTCCAGTGAGGGCTTTTTAAGTATGGGTCTGACAAGTGCATGTTTTAGAGAGTTAGGGAAGATGCCAGAAGAGAGGGAGAGATTGAAGATGTGGGTTAGAGAGTGTAGTATAGGGCCAGAGGGTGAATGTAGCATTTGTGAGGGAACAGGATCCAGAGGGCAGGTGGTAAGGTGGACATTAGCAAGTAGTTTAGCAACTTCGTCTGTAGTGGTGGGGTTGAAAGAGGGAAATAATGATTGTGCCTGTGAACATGAAGTGTAAAGCATGGAGGGTGTCGGCACAGTAGAGATCTCAGCGCGAATAGTATCAATCTTCTGTTTGAAGTGATTGGCGTTCTCCTGTGCAGTGAGTGAGTTGGCGGGTAGAGGCGGTGGAGGACGAAGTAGAGAGTTGAAGGTGGAGAAGAGTTGACGGGGACAGGATGATAAGTTGCTAATGAGAGTGGTAAAATAGGTCTGCTTGGCAGAGAGGAGGCTGGAGTTGTATTTTTGGAGGGCAGATTTATATTGGTAGAAATCTCTCTGGGACTTAGTCTTACGCCACAGGCGCTCCAGAGCACGACTACGTTTTTTCATACTTCTAGTATCATCTGTTTGCCAAGGTTGAAGGGGTCTGGGCTTGATTCTGTGTGTAGTGAGGGGGGCAAGTGAGTTCAGTGAGGCTAGAAGTGAAGCGTTGTACACAGAAGTGGCTAGGTTGGTGCAGGATAGGGGTGAGATTTTGTCGTAGAGGTTGTTGATAGCAGAGTAGAGAAGGGTTGAGATGACGTAGGGTCTTTTAGACCCCCGATCCCTCCATAAAGAGTATCTGTCACCACTTATTATTGTCACAAGAGATGTTTACATTCCTTGTGACAGCAATAATAGTGATCAAAAAAAATTTTTTTTTTTTTACACACAATTTATGAATATAAAAATAAATAAGAAAAAAACATTTTTTTTAAAGCGCCCCGTCCCCGCGAGCTCGCGCAGCAAAGAAAACGCATACGGAAGTCGCGCCCGCATATGTAAACAGTGTTCAAATCACACATGTGAGGTATCACCGTGATCACCAGAGCGAGAGCAATAATTCTAGCACTAGACCTCCTCTGTAACTCTAACCTGGTAACCGTAAAAAAAATTTAAAGCGTCGCCTATGGAGATTTTTAGGTACCGTAGTTTGTCGCCATTCCACGAGTGCGTGCAATTATAAAGTGTGACATGTTTGGTATCTATTTACTCGGCGTAGCATCATCTTTCACATTATACAAAAAAATTGGGCTAACTTTACTGTTTGTTTTTTTTTAAATTCATGAAAGTGTCCCTTTTCCCAAAAAGTTGCGTTTAAAACACCTCTGCACAAATACCGTGTGACATCAAATATTGCAACAATCGCCATTTTATTCTCTAATATATATATATATATATATAACGTTTGGGGGCTCTAAGTAATTTTCTAGCAAAAAATACGGATTTTAACTTGTAAACACCAAATTTCAAAAATAGGCTTAGTCATGAAAGGGTTAAACCAACCAAGTGTTGCTTTAGCAGTGTGTTTGGGGTCATTATCCTGCTGGAAGGTGAACCTCTGTCCTAGCCTCAAATCACACACTGAGTGGTACAGGTTTTGCTCAAGAATATCCCTGTATTTAGCACCATCCATCTTTCCCTCAACTATGACCAGTTTCCCAGTCCTGACTGCTGAAAAACATCCCCACAGCATGATGCTGCACCACCATGTTTCTCTTTGGGTGATGTAATGTGTTGGGTTTGCGCCAGACATAGCATTTTCTTTGATGGCCAAAAAGTTAAATTTTAGTCTCAACAGACCAGAGCACCTTCCTCCATACATTTTGAGAGTCTCCCACATGCATTTTCGCAAACTCAAAATGTGCCATTTTGTTTTTTGCTGAAAGTAATGGCTTTCTTCTGGCCTCTCTGCCATAAAGCCCAACTCTATGGAGTGTACGGCTGGGGGAATCTACAGCTCCTCCAGGGATACCTTAGGTCTCTGTGCTGCCTCTCTGATTAATGCCCTCCTTGCCTGGTCCATGAGTTTTGATGTGCGGCCGTCTGTTGGCAGGTTTGCTGTTGTGCCATGTTCTTTCCATTTGGTTATGATAGATTTGATGGTGCTCCTAGGGATCACCAAAGATTTGAATTTTTTTTATAACCTAACCCTGACTTGTACTTTTCAACAACATTGTCCCTTACTTGTTAGGAGAGTTCCTTGGTCTTCATGGCGGTGTTTGGTTAGTGGTGCCTCTTAGTTAGGTGTTGCAGCCTCTGGGGCCTTTCAAAAAAGTGTGTATATGTAATGACAGATCATGTGACACTTAGATTGCACACAGGTGGACATCATTTCACTAATTATGTGACTTCTGAAGATAATTGGTTGCACCAGAGCTTTTTATGGGCTTCATAACAAAGAGGGTGAATACATACGCACATGCCAATTATCATTTTTTTATTTCTGAAAAATAGTTTTATGTATATATTTTTCTAATTTTACTTCACCAACTTAGACTATTGTGTTCTGATCCATCACATATAATTCAGATTAAAAAAAAACATTGAACTAAAGGCTGTAATGTAAAAAATAGGTAAAAAGCCAAGGGGGGTGACTACTTTTGCAAGGCATTGTAGAAATCATAATTTATAGAGTTTTAGATATAGGAAGAATAGATATTTAGTACATGTAAAAAATATTTGCCTTAACCCCTACCTGCTGACCTCCTCCCAGCCCTTTAAGAGTTCTAAATGCCGGTAGATGGAGGTGAGCATTCCGGTCATGTGACCGCTGGGATTGGTAGTCACAGAAGTCACATGATTGGAAAGCTACCGTTCACAAATAGGCCTTGGTGCACAATCTCAAAGTAGATTTGTTTACTTATTGGCTTACCTCTACATAGTTTATCCCCCCCCCCCCCTTAAGTCCATCATGAATGCTGCTGCCAGACACATCCACTTTACCAACCACTCAGTGTCTGCTACTCCTCTCTGTCAATCCCTCCACTGGCTTCCACTTATCCAACAAATTAATTTAAAAATACTAACAACTACTTACAAAGCTATCCACAATTTAGCCCACAGCTACATCACTAGCCTAGTCTCAAAATACCAACCAAGTTGTTCTCTTTGTTCCTCCCAAGACCTCCTGCTCTCTAGCTCCCTCGTCACCTCCTCCCATGCTCGCCTCCAGGAGTTTTCCAGATCCTCTCCCATCCTATGGAACTCCCTGCACCAATCTGTCCGATTATCTCCTACTCTATTAGCTTTTAGACGATCCCTGAAAACCCTCCTCTTCAGAGAAGCCTATCCTACCCACACCTAACAACTGTATTCAAATTTTCGCCATCACTTCCTCCCCCACAGTTATTACCCTTTGTTTCACTTGACCCTCCATTCTATATTGTAAGCCCTAACGAGCAGGGCCCTCTGATCCCTCCTGTATTGATTTGCATTGTAACTGTACTGTCTGTCCCCATGTTGTAAAGCGCTGTGCAAACTGTTGGCGCTATATAAATCCTGTATTATTATTATATTAATAATAATAACAATAATTTATGAGCCTGCATTTATGCAGTCTCTTGCTGTTAAAGCCCACCCGCTGAGAGACCGCATATATGTATGCACGGCCGGTGAAAACAGGTTAAAATGTAATTAAACACTAAAATATTTATTGCAGCATACCAATCCTTCAGATGTGGTGGCAGTAATGCCGCGTACACACGAGCGGACTGGTCCGACGGACTTTCGACGGACTTTCCTAACGAACGGACTTGCCTACACACAATCACACCAAAGTCCGACGGATTCGTACGTGATGACGTACGACCGGACTTAAATAAGGAAGTTGATAGCCAGTAGCCAATAGCTGCCCTAGCGTCGGTTTTAGTCCGTTGGACTAGCATACAGACGAGCGGATTTTTCAACCGGACTCGAGTCCGTCGGAAAGATTTGAAACATGTTTTATTTCTAGTTCCGTCGGACTTTTGGGGAAAAAAAGTCCGCTGGAGCCCACACAAGATCGAATTGTCCAACGGGGTCCGGTCCGCCAGACCAAGTCTGCCGGAAAGTCCGCTCGTGTGTACGCGGTATAATTGTTTTTTTTTTTTTACCAGTCATTCTGTCCTAAAATTACACTCTTAGATCCCTAGGGTTAAATTTACTACATACTAATATTATGTTCACTTTGCAAAGCATACCCAAGGTCCAGAGCATCCAGAGCTTAATAATAATAATAATAATAATAATAATAATAATGTGGTGAAATTTCATTTGGCAAAGCATTCCCAATCACATGCAAAAAAAAATTTTTAAAAAAACTTTGTTTTTGCATCTAATTAATTGCATGATGGAAGTCAGCAGAACCTCACCACATCCACTAAGCTCTGGGGAAAATTCCCTTGCAAAGTGAACTGCCTATTTTCCTTTAGTAAATTAAACCCAGTGCATCTATAGAGGGGCAGCATTGTCACTCCAGGCTGCTCACATCTGATTTGGACTAGAAAACATTTTCTTCTCTCCTTAATATAAGTTGCCACCTCTAAGGACTTTTGGCAGTATCAACAGGTATTTTTTGGAATCAAAGAAGAAAAGCCTGGACGGCTGCACTCCACACACTATAGCCCACCTTTATTACACAAGTTAAAATAAAGCAGCCTAAAAGCACCTAAATAATCACAGTGGGGGTGGCCATCTGGACTTTTCTTCTTGGACTAAATACACAGGTTTGTGAACTGGGCTGCCACCCAACCAGAGTGTGTGTAAGGTGCATATGAAAGTGGACCAACCTGGAGAGGCACTTTTTTGCTTATAGGAGTTTTTTGGACTTTTCAAACAGATATGACAAAATGCTTTACATGGTACATTTAAAGCGGATTCCGTCCTAAAAAAAAAAAAAAAAAATTAAAGTCAGCAGCTACTAACACTGTAGCTGCTGACTTTAAATAAGTATTTACCTGTCCTGGGTGCCCACGATGTCGGCCACCCGAGGCCGACCCGTCCCTCGGCTCTCGGGTCCCGGCACCGCCATCCTAGGAAAGGGAAACAGGCAGTGGAGCCTTGCGGCTTCACTGCCAGTTTTCTACTGCGCATGCGCGAGCGGCGCTCCGTTCTGTGAATGGCCCCGTGGTGTTCTGTGAACACACACAGTTCCCAGAAGACAACAGGGCCGCTCACCGAGGAGAAGAACTCACCGCGGAATAGGAAGAGGCAGATTAGGAAGACTGCCTAGCAACAAGGGTTTAGGCAAGTTTAATTTTTTTTTTTTTTACGATTTTTGGTGATTTTTTTTTTTTTCATGGTGGCCCTCCACTTTAAAGATGAACTTCGTGTATTAGCTTTATCACATACTTATAGTTTGTGAGATACTCCAAACAAGTTGCAGCACAATTCTAAAGAGGACAATTCTCTCTCTTTCTCTCTAAACAGCAGCAACAATCCTTCACGTACAGCTGGGAACCATGAGATAGTTTTGCAGAACAGGTATCGATAGACAGTGGCAGTTTTACTGCAGTATATTGAAGTGTGTCACTGAAGTTTTACTGCAGTATATTATAGTGCATCAATGCAGTTTTACTGAAGTATATTGAAGTGTGTCAGTGCAGTTTCACTGTAGTATATTGAAGTGCATCAATGAAGTTTTGCTGCAGTATATTTTAGTGTGCAAGTGCAATTTTATTGGAGTATATTGCAGCGTTTCTTAAACAGGTACAATATCTTCTAAACTAGGCCAGAAGAGTCTGCAGCCATTTCAGGCGGTCATATGCAGCCACTGCTCAGTTGGCTGAAATTCAGCGGGAATTACACTTGCCCATAAACCGCCTGATTAGTGATATGCCTACCAGGTGCAACTCAATTTTGACAATGCTGCAGCTGCGGCACAATCAGCAGAGGGCCATCAATGAGTACCTGTGAGTATGGCATAACGGCAGTCAGCAAGGCAGCTCGGCTTTTTTTCCCCACATCAGTGGCTGCTGATAAAGGATGCATGCACTGTACGGTCACCATTTGAGGAGGCAGCCATGATGATGAGCCGTGACAATGCATGCATCAGTGACACAATCCCTGTTGTGTTCCTGCTGAAGCAGACTCTGCACGGCATGCCTATGGACAGGGCACTCAAGGCAGAGCAGCGGGAGGAAGAGGAGGATTTCCTTTCCTCTTAAGGACTGCTTTATGCAGACACCATTTTTGCAACACCACAGAACACACAAGAGGAGAGAGGAGGAGGATTATTGCAGTTTTGGAGCCATTGACGCAGAGGAAGACATATGTCAAATCTTAAGAGATGGTTTTCCATTCCCAGAACTCTTGGGAGTAGTAAGTGGCTGGGAGGAGGCAGTTCCAGATAGTGTAATCTTCAGTGAACCCAAGGACTCTGCTTCGCATACCTCCACAAACTTGCAGAGCATGGGCTACCTTATTCTTCAAAGCCTGCGAAAGGATCTGAGAATTTGTGTCATCAAGCAGAAGGATAATTATTTGTTGGCAACCCTCCTAGACCACCATTGCAAGGCCAACGTCTTGGAACTCATCCGATCTTGAGAAAACCTTAAAGAGGAGTTTATGTAACGCCTTTCCAGACTCTGGTAGGTTACAGTCTCAGAGAAGCTAGTCTTGAGGCTTCTGTTGGTCAAAGGAGGAGCAGTGGAGAAGGGGGGCCGCCTCAGTGATGTTTTTTAAATGTTTTAGTCCTCGGCATCTAGGCCTGTCAGCTTCCATATCTAGTCGGCTTCGTCTGCATCATATGGTGAAAGATTATCTAGAGGCAAAAACAGACATGGAGAGTAGGGATGAGCCGAACACCCCCCTGTTCGGTTCGCACCAGAACATGCGAACAGGAAAAAAGTTCGTTCGAACACGCGAACACCGTTAAAGTCTATGGGACACGAACATGAATAATCAAAAGTGCTAATTATAAAGGCTAATATGCAAGTTTTTGTCATAAAAAGTGTTTGGGGACCCGGGTCCTGCCCCAGGGGACATGGATCAATGCAAAAAAAAGTTTTAAAAACGGCCGTTTTTTCAGGAGCAGTGATTTTAATAATGCTTAAAGTCAAACAATAAAAGTGTAATATCCCTTTAAATTTCGTACCTGGGGGGTGTCTATAGTATGCCTGCAAAGGGGCGCATGTTTCCTGTGTTTAGAACAGTCTGACAGCAAAATGACATTTTGAAGGAAAAAACTCATTTAAAACTACCCGCGGCTATTGCATTGCCGACAATACACATAGAAGTTCATTGATAAAAAACGGCATGGGAATTCCCCAAAGGGGAACCCCGAACCAAAATTAAAAAAAAAAAATGACGTGGGAGTCCCCCTAAATTCCATACCAGGCCCTTCAGGTCTGGTATGGATATTAAGGGGAACCCCGGCCAAGATTAAAAAAAAAAAATGACGTGGGGTTCCCCCTAAATTCCATATCAGACCCTTCAGGTCTGGTATGGATTTTAAGGGGAACCCCGCACCAAAAAAAAAAAAAAAAACGGCGTGGGGTCCCCCCAAAAATCCATACCAGACCCTTATCCGAGCACGCAACCTGGCAGGCCACAGGAAAAGAGGGGGGGACGAGAGTGCGGCCCCCCCTCCCTCCTGAACCGTACCAGGCCACATGCCCTCAACATTGGGAGGGTGCTTTGGGGTAGCCCCCCAAAACACCTTGTCCCCATGTTGATGAGGACAAGGGCCTCATCCCCACAACCCTGGCCGGTGGTTGTGGGGGTCTGCGGGCGGGGGGCTTATCGGAATCTGGAAGCCCCCTTTAACAAGGTGACCCCCAGATCCCGGCCCCCCCCCTGTGTGAAATGGTAAGGGGGTACATAAGTACCCCTACCATTTCACGAAAAAAGTGTCAAAAATGTTAAAAATGACAAGAGACAGTTTTTGACAATTCCTTTATTTAAATGCTTCTTCTTTCTTCTATCTTCCTTCATCTTCTGGTTCTTCTGGCTCTTCTGGTTCTTCCTCCGGCGTTCTCGTCCAGCATCTCCTCCGCGGCGTCTTCTATCTTCTTCTCCTCGGGCCGCTCCGCACCCATGGCATGGGGGGGAGGCTCCCGCTCTTCTCTTCTTCTTTTCTTCTCTTCTTCATTTTCTTCTCCGGGCCGCTCCGCAATCCATGCTGGCATGGAGGGAGGCTCCCGCTGTGTGACGGCGCTCCTCGTCTGACAGTTCTTAAATAACGGGGGGCGGGGCCACCCGGTGACCCCGCCCCCCTCTGACGCACGGGACATGACGGGACTTCCCTGTGGCATTCCCCGTGACGTCACAGGGAAGTCCCGTCAAGTCACCGTGCGTCAGAGGGGGGCGGGGTCACCGGGTGGCCCCGCCCCCCGTTATTTAAGAACTGTCAGACGAGGAGCGCCGTCACACAGCGGGAGCCTCCCTCCATGCCAGCATGGATTGCGGAGCGGCCCGGAGAAGAAAATGAAGAAGAGAAGAAGAGAAAAAGAGAAGAAGAGAAGAAGAGAAGAAAAGAAGAAGAGAAGAGCGGGAGCCTCCCCCAATGCCATGGGTGCGGAGCGGCCCGAGGAGAAGAAGATAGAAGACGCCGCGGAGGAGATGCTGGACGAGAACGCCGGAGGAAGAACCAGAAGAACCAGAAGAACCAGAAGATGAAGGAAGATAGAAGAAAGAAGAAGCATTTAAATAAAGGAATTGTCAAAAACTGTCTCTTGTCATTTTTAACATTTTTGACAGTTTTTTAGTGAAATGGTAGGGGTAAGAACACCCTTACCATTTCACACAGGGGGGGCCGGGATCTGGGGGTCCCCTTGTTAAAGGGGGATTCCAGATTCCGATAAGCCCCCCGCCCGCAGACCCCCACAACCACCGGCCAGGGTTGTGGGGATGAGGCCCTTGTCCTCATCAACATGGGGACAAGGTGTTTTGGGGGCTACCCCAAAGCACCCTCCCAATGTTGAGGGCATGTGGCCTGGTACGGTTCAGGAGGGAGGGGGGGCCGCACTCTCGTCCCCCCCTCTTTTCCTGCGGCCTGCCAGGTTGCGTGCTCGGATAAGGGTCTGGTATGGATTTTTGGGGGGACCCCACGCCGTTTTTTTTTTTTTTTTTTGGCGCGGGGTTCCCCTTAAAATCCATACCAGACCTGAAGGGTCTGGTATGGAATTTAGGGGGAACCCCACGTCATTTTTTTTTTTTAATTTTGGCCGGGGTTCCCCTTAATATCCATATCAGACCTGAAGGGCCTGGTATGGAATTTAGGGGGACTCCCACGTCATTTTTTTTTTTTTAATTTTGGTTCGGGGTTCCCCTTTGGGGAATTCCCATGCCGTTTTTATCAATGAACTTCTATGTGTATTGTCGGCAATGCAATAGCCGCGGGTAGTTTTAAATGAGTTTTTTCCTTCAAAATGTCATTTTGCTGTCAGACTATTCTAAACACAGGAAACATGCGCCCCTTTGCAGGCATACTATAGACACCCCCCAGGTACGAAATTTAAAGGGATATTACACTTTTATTGTTTGACTTTAAGCATTATTAAAATCACTGCTCCTGAAAAAACTGACGTTTTTAAAACTTTTTTTTGCATTGATCCATGTCCCCTGGGGCAGGACCCAGGTCCCCAAACACTTTTTATGACAATAACTTGCATATTAGCCTTTAAAATTAGCACTTTTGATTTCTCCCATAGACTTTTAAAGGGTGTTCCGCGGCATTCGAATTTGCCGCGAACACCCCAAATTGTTCGCTGTTCGGCGAACTTGCGAACAGCCAATGTTCGAGTCGAACATGAGTTCGACTCGAACTCGAAGCTCATCCCTAATGGAGAGCTTTTCTAGTTGACGATCCACTGGGTTACTGGGTCATGAGAATAGACCATTGGCCAGAACTTGCCCAGAATGCAGTTTCTGGACTGCCCTGCATCCAGTGTGCTTTACAAACAGGCATTCAGTACTGCCGGAGGTTTTGTGACAGATAAAAGAGCACATCTGTCCACAGACTCCGTTGACTGGCTGACATTTATCAAAATTAATTAATCCTGGTATAGGAGAAGTTATGAAGCCCCTGATCCTGATGTGACTGATTAAGTGTTTTTGGGATGTGAAATCTATGCAAGACTGTCTAGGCTGCCTAGCTTTGTGGGTGTTGATTTTATCTGTAAGAATTTTTTTGGTATAGGTTTCATGGGCACAGTTAACACCCAAGGACCACCTTTTCTGCACCTGTTTGATAATTCACAGATCATATAATTAAATTTTTTTACAGCAAGGTCAATTCTTGCTTTCATCAAGAGTACCTCTAAAGGGTTACGGTGTGAAGGCAACAACCAAAGCCTCATTTTCCGACACTGTTTGACAGGGGCATATCATTTACATTTTTTAAAGCACACCAACACCCAAAGCCCACCTTTTCCGCACCTGTTAATTCTATCCAAAGTCTGCGAAACAGACATCAAAATTTATCCAAAGAATCTTGTTTCCGAGTGCACTAAATTGTGGCTTCATCAAACAGACTGGCTCCCAAAGCCATTGTTTACAAAATAAAGAAAGCTTGCAGGGAAAATGTCATTTATTTTTCTTGATAAATTATGTTTTTGCTGCAGCAGGTTCTTTACATGGTACAGATGGGCCACTTTACAGGCAGACCAAGGGGACCCCACATGCACTATATTTAAAGGAATTTTTCATTTTTATTGTTTCACTTTAAGCATCATTAAATCACTGCTCATTTAAAAATTATCTTTTTTAAAAACTTTTTTTGCATTGATAAATGTCCCCCAGGGCAGTACCTGGACCCCTATACCCTGTGTATGCCCAATAACGTTTATATAAGCATTAAAAATTGGCACTTTTGATTTTTCCAGTTTGGTCCCATTGATTTTAATGCAGTTCTTTATTCAGCTCCGAACTTTTGCGATGTTCTAAAGTTTTGTCGCAAACCAAACCGGGGGGTGTTCGGCCCATCTCTAGTGGTTGAACACTACTACAGTGCCTTGAAAAAGTATTCATACCTCTTTAAATTTTCCACCTTTTGTCATGTTACAACCAAGAACGTAAATGGATTTTATTGGGATTTTATGTGATAGACCAACACAAATAAATATCTGAAAAGTATGGTGTGCATTTGTATTCAGCCCCTTTTACTCTGATACCCTTAACTAAAATCTAGTGAGACCAGTTGCCTTTAGAAGTCACCTAATTAGTAAATAGAGTCCACCGGTGTGTAATTTAATCTCAGTGTAAATACAGCTGTTCTGTAAAGCCATCAGAGGTTTGTTAGAGAACCTTAGTGAACAAACAGCATCATGAAGGCCAAGGAACACACCAGACACGTCAGGGATAAAGTTGTGGAGAAGTTTAAAGCAGGGTTAGGTTATAAAAAAACATCCCAAGCTTTGAACATCTCACAAAGCACTGTTCAATCCATCATCCAAAAATGGAAAGCGTATGGCACAACTGCAAACCTACCAAGACATGGCCGTCCACCTAAACTGACAGACCAGGCAAGGAGAGCATTAATCAGAGAAGCAGCCAAGAGGCCCATGGTAACTCTGGAGGAGCTGCAGAGATCCACAGCTCAGGTGGGAGAATCTGTCCACAAGACAACTATTAGTGATGTACTCCACAAATCTGGCCTTTATGGAACAGTGGCAAGAAGAAAACCATTGTTGAAAGAAAGCCATAAGTAGTCCTGTTTGCACTTTGCTAGAAGCCATGTGGGGGACACAGCAGACACATGGAAGAGGCTGCTTTGGTTAGATGAGACCAAAATTGAATTTTTTGGTCTAAAAGCAAAATGCTATGTGTGGCGGAAACTAATACTGCACATCACCCTGAACCCATCATCCCCACAGTGAAACATGGTGGTGGCAGCATCATGTTGTGGGGATGCTTTTCTTCAGCAGGGACATGGAAGCTGGTCAGAGTTGATGGGAAGATGGATGGAGCCAAAAACAGGGCAATCTTACAAGAAAACCTTTTAGAGTCTGCAAAAGACTTAAGACTGGGGCAGAGGTTCACCTTCCAGAAGGACAACGACCCTAAACATACAGCCAGAGCTACAATAGAATAGTTTAGATCAAAGCATATTCATGTGGCCCAGTCAAAGATCAGACTTAAATCTAATTGAGAATCTGTAGCAAGACTTGAAAATTGCTGTTCACAGACGCTCTCCATCCAATCTGACAGAGATTGAGCTATTTTGCAAAGAAGAATGGGCAAAAATGTCTCTCTCTAGATGTGCAATGCTGATAGAGACATATCCAAAAAGACTTGCAGCTGTAATTGCAGCAAAAGTTGGTTCTACAAAGTATTGACTCAGGGGGGCTGAATACAAATGCACGCAACACTTTTCACATATTTATTTTGTAAAAAATTGTGAAAACCATTTATCATTTCCCTTCCACTTCACAATTATGTTACACTTTGTGTTGGTCTATCACATTAAATCCCGATAAAATACATTTACATTTTGGTTGTAACATGACAAAATGTGTAAAATGTCAAGGGGTATGAATACTTTTTCAAGGCACTGTATCTAGGGCTATCTTCAAAGTAACCAATGAAGGTAACGACTCAACCAGGCTAGTTGAATGTTACCCTCCTCGTGAGACAAAATGATGGATGATACAGTACTATTTAGCTGACAAGTTTGCAGGCTAGTAAAGGGGGGATAATTGAGCTAATGAGGCTTGCATTCTATAATGGAAAAGAAGGTAGCGAAAAACAAACATTTGAGAAGGGGAGATGGCAAAAAGGGAGAGAACAAATAGGGGTATGAATAGAGGTGGAAGGAGTGCAGTCACTCCCTTGTGGCTAACTGAATACTGAAGAGATATCTTCTCTGATCCAATCCTAAAATGTCAACATAGACCATGAGCTCCAATTTTTTTAAAATTTTCCTTTCCTATCGGAGTCAAGTTTGTTCGCCCATACCACAAGGGGAGGTGTGGTGGTTGTTTTGCAATAGTGGGGAATGACCATCCTGGGCAATGCCAGACATCTTTTTTTGCCGACCTAATGGATCCAGGAATCATGGAGAGGAGTGCTAATGTAGGAGAAGGCAGGATGTGGGTCTCCATAAGCTTACAATAAAGATTAAAGATTTGCAACTAGAATGCCTGAATGAAGGGGGGGGGGGGGGGGGGGGGCATTCTTACCATATGGGAAGCCCAGAGCCTTTAGAGGTATGGCAATGCCAGCAAGTTTCTGGAACCCTGCAGTCTAACTTGTGGAAAACAGAGGGGCACCTGTACCACCTAGTTATGAATTTGAACCCTTCCTTCTGCATCTTGGTTGCTAATGACAATTTGTTAGTCAGAATCAAACACTTTTCCCAGTCTGAGGGGGCAATGGTAGCCTGGAGCTCTTTTTAAATGTAGGTGGGAGGGTCTGAATGAGCAGCAGCTAAATAACAGAATACAGCTGGCAGATGGTATGTGTCCATTGGTCTTTCTGTAAAAGTAGAGATCCGAATGTAGTTGGACCTAAGAAGTTCCTTTTGAAGAGAGCTTTGTATGTTTCTATCTTGTGATAATGTATTGCCTGCGCTTCACTTATAACCCCAATAAACACTTAAAGTTGAAAAACAAAGATGTGCTTTTTTAACAAAAGACAAATAGCCCTTTTTAATCTACTGGCGAGACTTGACTACATGGGACCTTTTATCGAAAAGGTGAACTAACCCTTTAATATATTGAAGAAACCGAGAAAGTTTTCAGATAAAAAGTCTATATTTTCCCTACAAAATAATGTCATCTGCTGGGTATATCACTAATTATCTTTTTACAGTTTTATGGAGTATTTCCTTTTTCCTTGCGGTGATAGTCATTTCACAATCTAATTTGATAATCTCTGGTTTAGTCACTTATGTTTTCTTTGCAAGAATATGACATAATTGTTAACCTGGAGCTTCAGACATCAAGAAATATTACACATTACAGAAACAAGCAACGCTTCCATCTCCACTTTTTAGACAAAGGTTATTGTAGGCTTAATTTGCTGCTTAATTAAAAATATCTTCCTGAGGTTCTACCAATGACAGTTGAGTTCAATGTACCATGAGCAAAGGCGCTAATTGAATTTCCAAGCTTGTAATGCTAAAATAAGTATGAAATTGGGATAAAGTTTTATTCATTTTTTTTTTTTACTAAAAGACTAAACTTGCCAGGAGGATAGAATTTTACGGTGTGTTTAGTTCTTTCAGCTTCCCTCTTTAAATTAGACAGCAATAAAACATGTTCAAAATTAAATTTGTTTCAATTGTGTACAACTAATAGACTTTTTATGTTTGAGCATGGTTAGATTTAGTTATTTACTGTAGGTAAATAAACTGGAAAATGCAGAAATAATAATAATGGGAATAGGAAATTAACTTCAATTTTCCAGTTTACCTCGCTGGAGGGTCTTTCTTCAAAAGTAGCATATTACAATCATTCTCTCTGTATGCACAATCAGACCTTTGCATGGTTGAATCAGAAGCAAAGTTATCATAAACCAGTGTGATGTAGTATATGAAAAGGGAATCTTTAAGGGTTGATTCACCCTTTTGCTATAGGTCAACACAAAGCTCATCGACGTGCATTATTGTGCATTGTGTTATGTTAACCCATGCATTTGATTGGGCTTCCTAAATGCATTAAAAAGGTTTGTGTAATTTCTTTTTGGAATGCAGCAAACTACAATGCACCGTAGTTATCAAGTCTTGTGGTTTGCTGCAATGCACGTCTTTTGGTGAGCTGCATTGGGATGCCATTAGGTATGAACGTTTTCACATTCTGGAACGCACGTTCCAACAGACAAAAGTGTGAACTGAGCCTTGAAATAGAAGTCCAGTCAAATACTAACTAAGCTTAAATCTACTCACACCCCCATTCTAAGCCCTATTCCAACTACCCTGTAAGGAAAAGATGTCTACATTTACCTATGCTGAGGGCACTACAGTATGGTCACATGATCAACTACCTGCTTCAGTGTAGAGGAGGGAAAGCTGACAATGGATGTCATAGTAAGCCTCTGGATGACATTGTCGCATAGACATTGTAGCCATTGTTAGCAATCTCTTCTGTTCACTGAAGCCAAACCGGAGTTCGCAGGGAATAGGTAAGTATATGCATCTTCCTTACAGGGTAGTTAGAATGGGGCTTAGAATGGGGCTGAGAGTAGGTTTAAGCTTAGTTAGTTTTTGATTCGACTTCTACTTAAACACCTTACTGCCTGGCCAATTGCCCGGCCTATTGTAAAATGACGGCCGGGCGGGAGCACTGTTGTTTTGATGTCCTCCCAGAATTGCACTTCACGCGCGTGCCCACGGGCCGCACTCCAACGCAATCTGTCACCCGCAGTGTCCACAAGACATGGCAATAGTAGATCACTGTACGGGCCTGCTGCTGGTACCATGTGACCACTGTAGCAAGTCACAGCAGGACACATGACAGTTGTACACAATGAAAGGCTTTGTTACATGCCTTTCATTGTATACTATTGTAATGAGCTCTGTGATTGGCCGCATTCATTACATGGCACAGACAAGGCCAATCACAGCCCATCTGTACCATGTGATTAACGGTGGCCAATTACAGCTAATCACAATAGTAAACACTGAATGAGCAATTTTTATTCAGATAGGGGGATGTGACAGAGTCATCTGTTGTTAAGGACGCGGCGTCCGGCTTCCTGGCCTGTTTCTGACATGCGCATGTGATACCACCAGCAAAACCTTGGTGATAAAAATTGCATTGACTTGGACTTAAATATTTTATTTTTTTGCTATATTTACTGCACATTTTTCATTTTGCATTAAATACCGCATAACCATTATTTATTTTGTTGTAAATTGGAATTGTTTTTACCACATGTGATAATTTATACAAATGAGCCACGTGACTGTGTTATCATATGTGGTTACCGTAAGGCTACTTTCACACCGAGGTATTTTACAGGCATATTTGCGCTAAAAATAGCGCCTGAAAAGCGCATGAAAACTAGCTTTTCTCCAGCCCCAGTGTGAAAGCCTGAGTGCTTTTACACTGGGGCGGTGTGCTTGCAGGATAGGAAGCTCCTCCACTGCCCCTGCCCATTGAAATCAATAGTACTGATCTATGTAATAATGTCACTGGTCCCCAAAAAGTGTCATTTGGGGTCAGATTTGTCTGACAGCAATGTCGCAGTTCCGCTAAAAACCACAGATCACCGCCATTACTAGTAAAAACGATAAAAAAAATAAAAGTCCCTAAATCTATCCCATAGTTTGTAGACGCAATAGCTTTTGCGCAAAACAATCAATATACGCCTATTGCGATTTTTTTTTTTTACCAAAGATATGTAGAAGAATATATATCGGCCTAAACTGATGAATAAAATGTGTTTATATATATATATATATGTATATACATTATATATATATATATATATATATATATTTTTTTTTTTTTTGGATATGTATTATAGCAAAAAGTAAAAAAAAATAATTTTTTTTTTCAAAATTGTCGCTCTTTGTTTGTTTATAGCACCAAAAAAAAAAAAAAAAAAAACGCAGAGGTGATCAAATACCACCAAAAGAAAGCTCTATTTGTGGGGAGAAAAGGACGTCAATTTTGTTTGGGTACAGCTTCGCATGACTGCGCAATTGTCAGGTAAAGCGATGCAGTGCCGTATCACAAAAACCCCCTGGTCATTAAGGGGGCAAATCCTTTCAGTCCTTAAGTGGTTAAAGGTGAAAAAAAAAAAACATACATATTCACCTCTATGCTACAGCATTGGTGTGATGCTTCATCTGTTCCGCATCTGCTCTAAGACTGAGAACTGATCAACCACATGACCACTGATTGCTCAGCACACGGTCTGCTTGGACTGTCAGTTTCTCTGCTCCTCCAGCGCTCACTGGAATGGGTAGGCGCAGATGGCTCCAGCTCTCAGCAGCATGCTGAGAGGCAGAGCCAGCTGTTAATCAGGCAGATAGATGGATCCTGACAATAGTTGTTGGGATGCTATGAGAGAATGGAGCAGTTCTGTCACGTCAGCTGTTAGCAAGCAATAGTCTGCTATCAGAAGACTATGGGTCACAGAAGCTCAATAGTAAGTGTACACCCACAATAGATGTATAACCAAAAAAGCTTTGGCCATATATCCACTTTAAACAGATTTTGTCATGTTACAACCAAAAAAGCAAATGTATTTTTTTGGGATTTTATGTGATAGACCAACACAAAGTGGCACATAATTGTGAAGTGGAAGGAAAATGATAAATGGTTTTCCAAATTTTTTACAAATAAATATCTGAAAAGTGTGGCGTGTTTTTGTATTCAGCCCCCCTGAGTCAACACTTTGTAGAACCCATAGGCGTGCACAGCCCATTGCATTAGGGTGTGCACCCCAAACCTCAAACACATATGCATGTGTGTGCATGTGTATATATACGGAAGGTGTCAGTAGGGCAGTGGAACAGCTGTATGTATACTGAGATTAAATTACACACAGGTGGACTCTATTTACTAATTAGGTCATTTCTGAAGGCAATTGGTTTCACTAGATTTTAGTTAGGGGTATCAGAGTAAAGGGGGCTGAATACAAATGCACGCCACATTTTTTAGAAATTTATTTGCAAGAAAATTTGAAAACAATTTATAATTTTCCTTCCACTTCACAATTATGTGCCACTTTGCGTTGGTCTATCACATAAAATCCCAATAAAATAAATTTACAGTTTTGGTTGTAACATGACAAAATGTGAAAAACTTCAAGGGGTATGAATGCTTATTCAAGGCACTATATATTCAATCAGGCAGGCCCTTGCACTACATGGTTGAAGGTAAATCTAAAAGAAATTGAAAAAGAAATTTGTATAATATATGGCCAGCTTTACGCTACCTTTGAAAGTGAGTCCTGATGCTTTTCAGCTATAAACATTCTCCTGGCCAAGATGGTGATGGTGTACTTGCAACTAACTTTTCTCATAAGCCATCAGCCTTCTTGAATCTCCCACTTAAGGTGCACAATACTACCAAAACCTGGAGCAGCAGATACAGCGAAGGAAGATTCCTTCCATCCATGACCCATTGGTTTGTCTTAGTAATGACAATGATAAATCTCATTTATAACAGCAGGAAGCGGAACATGTAACTTTGACTTTGCCAAGAATGAACATCTGTTCTTGTCATCTACATCATCCTCACAGAAAAGCAACACAATGCTTCTGCTTCTCCCTATTGCATGTTTAAAATGAATCCTGCCTCAATATACAAGGTCCACTAATTAGTTAGATTTCATAATGCAAAAACGCTACAAGAAATGAAAAAAAAAAAAAAAACATCTTAAGAGAAAACGTATCAAATTTACGTACTATATCTTTCACCCATGGGCCACAGGTGAAAGTATAATCATTTGAGATCCTTGGGAATATTCTCGGGATGCTTGATTACAAAAGTCAAAGGGAAAACAATGTTTTTAATAGGTGGCGGAGTTCAACTAATGGGTACGTCTTATATTTTGATGTCAGGTCTTCTTCAAAGTAATGTACTGATAATTCTGAGAAAAACCAACAGTTTCTGTCCTGCATCTGTCAGTAAACCTTGATTTTAATTTGCTCTTTAACATTGATCAACATCGTCACGGACAATGGTCACAATTTTAAGGCCTCTTTCAGATGGGCGGACTCCGGCAGCGGATCCGCCTGTTGAGTGGGGAATCTCTCCGCTGATCCCCAATGAAGAGGAGGATGACAGGTCTGTGTTTGCTCCGATTGTGCAGAGCAGATACGGACAAAGCCCACTTTCCTCTATTAGCAGTTGGATGGAAATGGACCCTTTCCATCCGACATAGACAGCACTTTCTCCTAAAATTGCATAATAACAATATTTTTATTCCTATGAATTTAAGAAATCTTGATTGCTTTGTTGAAAGCTGAAATGTATTCTGATTATAATTTGCTTTCCCCACTCTTCAACATGCAAGTGAAATTATTCTAAAAAGCCTTTTTATTTTCAATACATACCTGTTTTAGGCCCAGTGACATCATCACTAGATCTTTTTGCTTTTCTTTTCAATGCAGGCTGGTAGGAAGGGCTCACAGGGTGCTGAAAACAGGATTCTGTAGTGACTCCCACATTTGATGCTGAACTTCCATGAATGAAGGAACTGAAATTCAGTAAATGAAAGGGGTGATTCAGGGACAGGGCAGGACTGGGACAAAAATTTGTCCCTGGATTTCCTCATGACTGGCCCACTTTAATTTTGAGTGTCCCCAACAGCGCCCCCCTTACATCAGAGTGTCCCCAACAGTGCCCCCTTTACATCAGAGTGTCCCAAACAGCGCTCCCCCTTACATCAGAGTGTCCCCAACAGTGCCCCCTTTACATCAGAGTGCCCCAAACAGCGCTCCCCCTTACATCAGAGTGTCCCCAACAGTGCCCCCTTTACATCAGAGTGTCCCAAACAGCGCCCCCCTTACATCAGAGTGTCCCCAACAGCGCCCCCCTTACATCAGACTGTCCCCAACAGCATCCCCCTTACATCAGAGTGTCCCAATCAGCAGCTCCCTTCACATCAGAGTCCCCACCAGCAGACCACTTCACATCACAGTCCCCACCAGCAACCCACTTCACATCACAGTCGCCATAAGAGAGCCCCCATCAGCAGCCCTTCACATCAGTGTGTCCTCCCTCTCCTCCCCCTCCCAAATGTACTCACCGTTTTGAAGGCAGCTTCTCGTTCCTCTCTCCAGTCATGTGATAACAAGTGGGAGAGAGGAAGGAAAGTCTGCCGTTGGTCTATCTCCCCCTGCAGGCTGGAGGGAGCATAACGGCTAATGCTCTCTCCAGCATATGACGGAAGCTGCTCCTCCTGACAGGAGTGAAATTGCGATCACTCACTGTCAGAGAGGAGCGGCTTCAGGACCGCACTGACTGGCCCACTGAGCCATCGGCCCACCGGGAATCTCCCGGTAGCCCCGATGGCCAGTACATGCCTGGTCAGGGACAGTAAAGCTGGAGAAGAAAGAGCTAGATGATGCTAGATGCCCTGCCAGGAAACAAGGTGGGCTCTATTTGACTTGCTGCAGCTTCTAGTGCACATTGTGGGAATCGCACAGTGTTCAGTGAAATCATAGTAAGCAATTTCAGTACAGGAGAGGAGCCTGTGTAAGCAGTTGCTTCCATGGGGTTTATTTGTTTTGACTGTTTAGTTGTGCTTGCCCTGCTGAGGTGCTACTTCCTGGGAGTTACCTCTGCTGACCAGGTTTTCCTGATCTTTTTGGGAAAGTAGTGCCCTCTTCTGGAGCAAACGCATAAAAAAAAGGGAACTACCTCTTGGGGGTGCCGTAGTAAGTAAGACAGCCATGATTACATGTCTCTCCATTTAAGGAATAGAATGCTGCTAAAGATGTGAATTACTTCCTGCATTTAACCACCCCCATGGGAGCACAATTGGGGTACCAAGGATATGGACATATGCCACAGCTAAATGGATTTTGGGACTTAAGGACTTTTTCACCTTTACAATGTATGACTACCTCATGAGCAGTTAGGGGCACCAGGAGAACAGCTATGGGGAACTTAACAGAACATGCACAGGAATGTGTATTTAAGATACCGTGTGATCTGTTTGTTACTTTTGAACATCTTCTGTAAAGAATATTTATTGGCCTGGTCTGAAGTCGCTTTAGGTCAATCTTAATAGGGTGCAATGCATGTATGGCATATCGCACCAACAGGGCTTAATAAAAGCACAAGACGAGTTAGAGAAGATGCAGTACTTTTTCTAATGTGCAGTGAAGCTATTTGGAGGAGGCTATATTGCCATTGTCAATGACTATACTACTAGTGTTGATAGCATAAGAAGCCAGTCTGTCAGCAAGCGGTGACTTGGCAAAGGTGATGGAGGACCTGGTAGTGAAGGAGCTTCTGTGCTTCGGCTCCTTCTCTAGCGAACAGAACGTCAATACTTGGTCTGACAGTGCAGCACGGGGAGTCCTAGGAACCTGAAAGACCCTCCTTTTTCCTTTATCTCTATTACTAATTAACACCTCTATTAGTTTTCTATACTGTCCTTATATGCTGGTATTTCCATGTTTCCATTAAACCAATGGAGACTGTCCACCTATCGTTCTACCACCCAAAGAGGATAAACCCTTTTACATGGGGTAAGTGTAGGATTAGTGAAGGGTCAGTGATTCCTAAAACATATTCTCCAAATATAGGCATTTCTTCTTCTTATATGTATCATCTTTAGGTATTGCTTAATAAAAACAACTTTTACAGTAAACGGACTTATTGCGTAAATATATTCCAGGCTTCAGCCTTGTGGTTAGAGCCAAGCTGCAACAATTTTCTTATAGTAAGCCTTATTGCTAAACATAAACTGTAAAAATAATATTTAAACTTAAAGAAGTCTTATGCCCCGTACACATGATCAGATTTTCCGACAACAAAGGTTGGATGTGAGCTTGTTGTCGGAAAGTCCGACCGTGTGTACGCTCCATCGAACATTTGTGGTCGGACTTTCCACCAACAAATGTTGGCTAGCAGGTTCTCAAATTTTCCGCCAACAAATTTTTGTTGTCGGACTTTCCGATCGTGTATACACACTCCGTCGCACAAAAGTCCACGCATGCTCAGAAGCACAAGCCGCCGGTCTTGTTAACTAGCGTTCATAATGGAGAATTAACATTCGTGACGTGGCAAATTAGGAAATCTCCAAATGCAGTGCACAATTATCTTCTTCTTTAATTGGATAATAATGAAGCTGCTTTGCTGGTGATACTGATGGAGTTATTGCAAATGAATTTTCAAAGGCTTTTTTTTCAAGTGATATCAAGAATAATAATAGCGCAAAATAAAAAACGCAAAAAGAAAAGCGCGAATCAACACTCACCAAACTTCTACTAACACAAAATTAGCAGAAGGAGCCCAAAGGGTGGCGCTAAAGAGCTGAAAAACCATGTAGTATGTCTAGTACGTCACTACGTTCGTACTTTTCGACCAACATTTGTGTGACCGTGTGTATGCAAGACAAGTTGGAGCCAACAACCTTCAAACAAAATTCCACGGTTTTGTTGTTGGGAAAGTCCGATCGTGTGTACGGGGCATTACAGATTATGTTTCACTAAAGCACAAAGCATTGTAAATATTTCAAGCGGTATTTACAAGAAAATCACAGAAGATGGAGTGAGGCCTCGGGAGTTAATAAGCACAGGATATGTACAACAGTACAGTTTCCTAGTATTCAAGTGAAACATATGAATCAACGTCATTGAGAATGAGGTTAAGGCTCACGATAGTACAAGATGTAGGGACGGGGTAAGGGACACTGTCTGGTCCATAGAACCTTCCAAGGATCCCTATCAGGGGGTTAGTGCAAACCAGTTACACACCGTACCACCACCCCTCCAGCAGAGTCACCCTCCAGTAACGTTGCAGTGTAATGCCATATTGAGAGCTCTTTTGAACTGTCCTGTTCTACAGTGTACCAATCATTTAATCATTGAGACTATTCAAAATCTAAATAACTACTATAAAGTTCCCACTTTGCTAAGGCCAGTGTGTGTGTCATCCCTCCCATGGGGCTCCCGTGGTCAAGGCCCCTTTTACACACATTGGCAGGTTAAAGCAATTGAAAGAATATTTTGTTTGTGTCTGAGGTCCTTAGTTTTGCTGAAAAGTTTCAGAATGATACCAGGGAAATTATTTGGCTTAAGGCTGCTCATTATCCTGAAAGCAATGAGATACAGCTGAAAACGTGTTGTGAAGGAAATCTTTTCTCTTAATTTTGAATATCAGGAGAATCCTAATCTCAGCGGCCAATGTTCCGAGTGTGAAAGATTATAAACAAGTAAATAGCGATCCTTTAGATGTGTATATACATCTAACATTATTTCATTAGACTGAGCTTCTGAAGCTGTAAATATTTCAATTAACCTATGCCTCCCTCATTTACGTATACATCAGTGACTACTTGCTGCTTATTTTCAAGGTCGAGTTTATAAAATACAGAATATCTCATGTGCTGCAATGCGTGGGAGAAGTAAACAAAGGCAGCAAAATCTTCTATGACAATGAATAGACATTGGTGATAAAAATAGAGACATAAACAGTTTAGTGCTCATCCACTCTTTAACCCATTGAGGCTGGCCAGGTGATACACACAATACACGTAGTACAGTGGAATCCCCTAGCATGAGGCTCCAAGAGTTCCCAAAGCTCCATCAGACAGGGAAACATGCTGACAGCAACCCAGCCTGGCATAACTGGGACTTCACTGCCCTATTTCTGCACACTCTGGAATTGCCTCTCCACCAGGTCCCACTAAGCCCCAATGCAGAGAGTCTTTCCAGGAGATGTCCCTATATACAGCTTAGAGGAAGGAGTACAAACAGTCCATAAGTTAAGTCCAGAGAGCGTATTGACAAGAGGAGAGACCAACATAAGGGGTATCCAGGAACCCAGCATTGCCAACAGGGGGATGTGAATAATCCCAAACTGCAAAGTCTTCCCACATTACGCCCCCCCCCCCCCCCCAAGGGAGAACGTAGTCTCACAAAGATGTCAACCAATATAAATCTGCCCTCCAAAAATACAATTCTTGCCTCCACACTGCCAAGCAGACCTATTTTATCACTCGCATTAACACCTTCTCACCCAGTCTATGTCAACTTTTCTCTACCTTTAACTCTCTACTTTGTCCTCCACTGCCTCCACTCACTAACTCACTCACTGCCCAGGAGATCACCAATCACTTAAAAAACAAGATTGATAATATTTGTGACGAAATCTCCACTCTACAGATATCCCCCCACTTAACACCCCATGTTCACAGGTACACTCAACACTTCCCTTATTCAAGCCTACTACTATAAACAAGGTTGCTAAACTTTTTTCTAATGCTCACCTAACCACTTGTCCCTGGACCATATTCCCTCTCAAATGCTACGGTCACCCTCTGACTCTATCCTACACTCTGTAACCCACATCTTAACTCTCTCCCTCTCTTCTGGCATCTTCTACAACTCTCTAAAACATGCACTAGTCACGCTCATACTTAAAAAGCCTTCCTCGGACCCCACCAATCTTAACAACCTATACCCCATCTTCATGATCCCCCTTACATTCCAATTCCTTGAACGCCTGGTCTACAAGCTCATTACGAATAACCTTCTTGATCCCTTCAGTCTGGATTTCACTTCTAATGCCCTGTACACACGATAAGATTTTCCGATGGAAAATGTGTGATAGGACCTTGTTGTCGGAAATTCCGACCATGTGTAGGCTCCATCACACATTTTCCATAGGAATTTCCGACACACAAAGTTTGAGAGCTTGCTATAAAATTCTCCGACAACAAAATCCGTTGTCAGAAATTCCGACACACAAAGTGTGTTTGTACACAAATCCGACGCACAAAGTGCCACGCATGCTCAGAATAAATTAAGAGACGAAAGCTATTGGCTACTGCCCCGTTTATAGTCCCGACGTATGAGTTTTACATCACTGTGTTCAGAACGATCGGATTTTCCGACAACTTTGTGCGACCGTGTGTATGCAAGACAAGTTTGAGCCAACACCAAAAAATCCATGGATTTTGTTGTCGGAATGTCCGATCAATGTCCGACCGTGTGTACAGGGCATTACACTCCACAGAAACTGCTCTCTTAAAACTCACAAACGATTTACTAACAGCAAAAACCAATTGACATTATTCTGTACTCTTACTTCTGGGCCTTTTGGCCTTCCTTTGATATGATTGACCACCCCCTCCTCAAAAAAAATTACTCCTTTGTTCTCTGTGACTGTGCTCTTTTTTGGTTCTCATCCTACCTATCCCACTGCACCTTCAGTGTCATTTACAATTCTACTTCTGCCTCTCTTCTCTCTTTCCCTGTTGGGGTCCCCAAGATTCTGTTCTTGGACTTCTCCTATTCTCAATCTACACCTCCTCCCTGGGATTGCTGATAGCCTCCCATGGCTTTGAATATCATTTCTACGCTAACGACACCTAAATCTATCTCTCTCCCCCTCAGCTCACAACATCAGTCTCCTTACGCATCACTAATTTACTAACAGACATATCAGTCTGGATGTCACACCACTTCCTCAAACTCAACCTGTCCAAAACCAAACTCATAATATTTCCTCCCCCACCCTTCCCCTGACTTCTCTGTCAAGATCAATGGCACAAACATCAACCCATCCCCGCATGCCAGCATGCTTGGTGTAATCCAGGACTATGAACTCTCCTTTCGACCCCACAACCAATCACTTTCCAAAGCTTGCCACCTCAACCTCCACAACATTTCCAAAATACGCCCCTTCCTAACCAATGACACCACAAAGCTCCTAGTTCACTCCCTGGTTATCTCTCACCTTGACTACTGCATCTGCATCCTCATTGTCTTACCTTTACATAGGCTATACCCCCTTCAGTCCATCATGAATGCTGCTGCCAGACTCATCTGCCTTACCAACCGCTCATTGTCTGCTACACCTCTCTGCCATTCCCTCCATTGGCTACCACTCACCCAACGAATTAAATTAAAAATACTAACAATAACTTACAAAGCCATCCACAACTCGGCCCCCAGCTACATCAATAACCTAATCTCAAAATACCAACCAAACCATTCTTTTTTATTTCTCCTAAGACCTCCTGCTCTCTAGTTCCCTTGTCACCTCCTCCCATGCTCACCCCCGGGATATTTCCAGAGCCTCTCCCATCCTTTGGAATTCCCTACCTCAATCTGTCCGACTATCTCCTGCTCTATCCACTTTTAGGAGATCCCTGAAAACTTTTCTTCTCAGAGAAGCCTATCCTGCCCCCACCTAACAACTGTACTTTTATTTTCTCCATCAGCTCATCCCCCACAGTTATTACCTTTTGTATTACTGTACCCTCCCTTTTAGATTGTAAGCCTCAATGAGCAGGGCCCTCTGATTCCGCCTGCATTGAATTGTAACTGTACTGTCTGCCCTCACGTTGTAAAGCGATGGGCAATCTGTTGGCACTATATAAATCCTGTATTAATAATAAATAATAATAATAAGGGGGAAGCACCATGGTGAAAGCCTTGCAACTGCATCCTCATGGCAGGGGATCACTTCTCCCAGTAACAGCTATGGGCCAAGCAATATATATCTCTCACCTCCTTCCTATGACACTCCTCTACTAAGGCAGGGCTGCCACTCTACTGCAATGACTATTAAAGACACAGCTCACACTCTGCCTATGGGATGGGCACATCTACTGGCCATCCACAGGGACTATAACAAGCCACATCTGTGCCATTCTCTACAACAGTACATGAAATAAATCTTAAAGAAGACATGAACTGTGGAAGCTGTGCCCCAAAAAGTCAAGCAGAGGGCAAAGAACTAATACCAATATTATCTAAAGGCTCACCGCAACAGATCTTTTCCACATTACTGACATAACATACCTTGTTATGTGGAGACCACTATCTTGGTAGAGAAGCAGGGCTTTACTTCCTCATGTCAGAGCAGTCTCACTGCCCTAACACCCTGATGACTGATAATGTAATGACTAGTTAGGACATTTTCAAAAAGCAGCAGGTGAGGTATAGGAAGCACCGAGCTACAGAATGGATAAAGCAGAAACAGAGAGATCCTTCCACTGCGGGTACAGCTTCCCCTTCAGTAAGGAGAACAGTGTGCAGCGTGTGACATCAACAAAATCCGATTCCAAATTTGGTGAAACTAGTAGTCAGAGGCAACAGTGCCTTAAATGATCTCACATTGCAGATATACAGGTATGATGCTTCAGGCACAGTAAAGTACACTGCTATTTTATGGCACAAGATAAATATTTCAGAGTACCAAGGCACAATTAATGGTTCTAGGTGTTCTTTAAACCACAGCAGATTTCACTTTTTGAAATTAGGTCCACTTTAAAGGATTGATAAACCCAAGAATAAAAAAATATATATTGCAGCTTACCAGTCCTTAGATGTTACATACAGGGGGTCCCATTATTAGAGCCATGAAGTGTTTCAATTGTGTTGCAAACAGTTAATACAATTGATGCAATATTGCTGATAAAAAAAGGGGGGATTTGTCATATAAATATATAGAGGTAAATAAATGGATGAATGAATGGAATGGCCAATGAATGTGGAATGAGAAAGTGTTTTATTGTATCAAAAACAATAATAAATATGGTTTATGGATTCACATTTAATGGTTGAAATACTTAAGACAAGTTTATTTTGTGTATGTCTTAAAATGTGTACAAGGTTAAGAGGAAATGTATTGTGTTTGTATTCCTATCTAGGGGTAGGAGGGAAATAGGGGTCTACCTATGGTATTCATGGAAAAAAAGCTGGATATTAAGCCTGATATCCCCTCTTTTAGAGTTTGGAGTTAAATTTAAATTTGATAATGAGATTTTGGTAAAAAAAAGGGTGAAATTATAAATGTTTAAAAGTTTGAGAAATTAAGCAATCGGGACCAAAATAACATTTTGACATGTATGGAATCCATGAAGATGCTAAGGATGTAACATTGCTGATAGTCAAAGCTAGCTTCCTGGTACTCCTCGTTTCCGGCCCTGATCCTGCCTTCCAGCTTCCAGATTCAGTGCGCGCCATCCAGAGCACCCTCCAGCATCCCAGGTTCCAGCCAGCCTGATCAGCTAGCTTGACCGAGGTCGTTCAGAGGCGCGATCTACAATACACCTCCTGGATCACAGCGAGTCTGATATCTGGAATACAGCCACTAAGTGCACCTTAGAGAGCTGTTTCTCTCCACCACTATTTTTCTCCCTGCACATTGAGCCATTGTGTCTGACAATTAGGATCGGAGCTTGGAGCACACTTGCTGACATTAACCCCTTGTCATCTGGAAGTCATGATGGTATCGTATATACTAATTTTCGGATTACTTCAACCATGATATTGAGTTGTGCTTATGAAGTCTAATAATTTTATCATCTCATTTTTTTATTGACAGTTGTTTTTAATTTCAAATCTCAACATGCATCCAATAAATTAACTTTATTGATTATACCATCAGCAATAGTTCTTTACTACTGGTCCCATTGAGCACTGCATTTTTGTTTATTTTTGTTGTCTACTTTTCTTCCAGAAGTTTGCAGCTGCACTGGTGTCCAGCTATTCCTTGCATAATTGTTATGACATGACAAAAGTTTCTAATGACTGCCAGTTTTAGCGCTTCAGAACTCTTTTTGTTTTTTGCAAGATAACTGAAATACATCACAGGTGATATAATTTGCTGCTCAGTGATTGCAGTATTCTAGTCTGCATCTCCCCAAGGTAACACAAAAAATCCTGTTAGTGGGCCCTGAGGACAAGGTTGATGACCACTGCACTAGACAGTGTAATCATTATACAAAAGTAACTTAGAATAGAGTTCTGTGCCACTAGACTGGGATTAACTCCTGAATCAGCAAAGTCAGCAATAAACAGTACATATAAGGATTATTTGCAATGTGAATAACAATACTACCATTAGTAGTCTAGCGTGCACTCTAAGAAAATGGCAAGGATATGGTGCAATGTCCCCTAGGAGGTAGCTCTTAGCATAGGCAGTAAGTGAAAGCCACTGTGCAGCAGTTGTAAAAAGACAGTCTTTAGTCCTAACTATTCAGCTGGCTAGCGTTTGGGTCCAAGTGTACCATTGGTGCACATGAAAATAGTCCCAGTTAAGCCTGCATACAGCAATACGGCTACTAGACAGCTGCATTGTCATTTCTTAAAAGGCCTAGTCTCTCTATCAGTAGATAGTAAATCCCCACAGTAGCATCTCACCAATCCCAGCGATATTGCAGCTCTCCATTGAGTCACACACAGCGATTAGTCCACTCTCTGCTCTGCACCCAGGGGACTCTGGCTGTCTGCACACCTGGACTCAGCACATGCCAACTCTGGATGGGCACATATCAACTCCCGATCCTGCTAAGGCTGCTGCTATGCAGCAGTAGTGCTGCACACTGGACAGCGATGTGCACTCTCTGGGCTCCCTCATGACAAGAGGAAGCTGAGTCCTGTACAGCATAATAAAATACAGCCTCCTTTTGCTGATATAGCTGTTAACCAGTTCAGCACTGCAGGGCAGCAGCTACAGAGAGCAGCTACAGCCAGTGTTTCTCTCACTCTCCATTCCTAGTCAAGCACCTAGCTACACAGAAAATACCTGTTCATCTTTCCAGAAAGTGGGGATGAATAAAAGAAAACATGTTTGAAGTTCAGCCTAAGTTATAACTATTTTTCCCATTAAAAGATAATTTCAAAAGCGTGAGCAGGATTACTAGGGGAAAAAAGCTTGAAAAAAAAAAAACAAAAAAAAAAGCTGAGAGGATCAGTGCTTCCCTGATACTATGGACATTAGGTTCATCACAGATGTTTGGTAAACTGTATTATAAGAAGTATGGCAAAAATGTTTTTTTTTTTTTTTTTTTGGAGAGTATAAAGATGTGAAAGTACGTTTTAAAGTTAAATAAATGTTTTACGCAACCAACTATGTTGAAGACATGTGAAGACATGTCAAGAATGTAAAAATTTGTTTTGTTTTAATTGGTTATTTTTAATACATTTGTTAAGTTAAATTTGTTTAATTCATTTTCTGAATTTGTTTCATTTATTCAAATTCAAATCAATGCAAATATTTCGAATTCCATTTGAATTCGAATCAAATTCCATTCTAAATCAAATTTATTCTATTAGAAATTCTAATTTTGGAAGATGGTTATATTATTTCTATTCCATTCTATTGTATTGTTTTTTTCTATTCTATGTTTTATTTTCCGTTCTGTTCTTTTCTATTATATTGTATTCTTTTCTATTCTATTTGAAATTCGAATTTTCGGAAAATGGTTAGCTTGTTATATTCCTTCTATTTTATTCTATTCTTTTCTATTGCTTATTCTGTTCTTTTCTATTCTATTGTTTTATTTTCTATTCTATGCTTTTATATTATTTTCTTTTCTATTCAAATGTATTCTATTCGAAATTCAGAAAACAGTTATATTGTTATATTATTTTATTCTAATGTTTTCAATTGTTTGTTCTATTATTTTCTATTCTATTGTAATTCATTATATTCAAATTTATTCTATTTGAAATTCGAATTTTGTAAAAACCTGTTATTGTTATATTCTTTCTATTTTACTCTATTCTTTTCCATTGTTTATTCTATTCTATTCTTTTCTATTTCATTTTCTATTATGTTCTTTTCTATTCTATTAGAATTCTGATTTATTCTATTCTAAATTCAAACTTCAGAAGATGGTTTTATTGTTTCTATTTTATTCTACTCTGTTCTATTTTTTATTCTATTTTATAATATTGGATGAACTGTCGTGATAAGCTCTCGAAAGCTCTGTACTAACGATCAGATAACTGTACGATCGCATCAAATGTAGTATTTTTCATCCAATTTTTGGATCTTGTGTACGGGCCATCGTGTGTGATGATGTGATGTGATGTGAGTGATGTGAGTGAGTGAGTGAGTGATCGTGTGTGAGGAGCCTTATCTGATTATGAAGAGTTTTGCTCTCTTTTCCCGTTGTGCCTACAACACAGGAAGGTAAGAAAAATCTCTTAACCACTTGACCTCTAGAAGACCTCTAGAAGATTTACCCCCTTCATGACCAGGCCATTTTTTTTGCAATACGGCACTGCATTACTTTAACTGACAATTGTGCGGTCGTGCGACACTGTACCCAAATAAATTGTATGTAGTTTTTTCCCCACAAATAGAGCTTTCTTTTGGTGGTATTTGATCACCTCTGCGTTTTTTTATTTTTTTGCACTATAAACAAAAAGAGACCAACAATTTTGAAAAAATATTTTTTACTTTCTGCTATAAAACATATCCAATAAAAAAATGTAAAAAATCAAATTTCTTCATAAATGTGGGCCAATGTGTATTCTGCTACATGTTTTTGGTTAAAATGCAATAGGCGCTCTTTAGGTTTGCGCAAAAGATACAGCATCTACAAGCTATGGGATATTTTTCTTTTTTTACTAGTAATGGTGGCGATTAGCGACTTATAGCGGGACTCACTTAGGGGTGTACTCACTTTTGTTGCCAGCGCTTTAGACATTAATGGCTGTGTGTTGATTTATTACAGCAAATTTACACTGTTATACAAGCTGTACACTCACTACTTTACATTGTAGCAAAGTGTCATTTCTTCAGTGTTGTCACATGAAGATATAATAAAATATTTACAAAAATGTGAGGGGTGTACTCACTTTTGTGAGATACTGTATGTATGGATTTTTTTTTATATATATACTAGTAATGGCAGTGATCAGTGACTTATAGCGGGACTGTGATATTGCCGCAGACTATTGAACACCAACTGACACTTTTGACACTTTTTTGACACTAATATAGTTCACTAGGGAAAGAGACCGATCCTAGTGTCTGCTTTGCAGAGACAAACGATCTTTCCTTCCCTACCTGTCACATTTGAGATATACCATGTTTACATATCTCAGTTCTCCGTGTCTTACTGGCAATTGGCAGGTGTCCTGGAGGACATTGAGTTCCCGGGACCCGCAGATCAACTTGTGCTGTAGATCATCACAGCAGAAGCGGCGCACACCCCCTGCTGGCAGAAATGCAGAATCATGTGTATATATATGTGATTCTGCGCACAGCTGCCACCCTGTAGCAGCAAAAGTGCTATAGGGCGGTAAAATAGTTGTTAAATAGGACAAAAACTGACTGCGGAGACAGCATTCCCTACTCTATCCAAATGGAAAACTAATTTTTGTCTTTTATTATACTTTAAAACTGAACTCCTGGAATGCAATCACTTTTTAAAATGTGCCAGCTTACTATGGGTTAAGTGCAAAAAAGTGTATGCCGCCTCGTGGACTAATCTTTTTATTTACAATTTACATTTTTATCGAGCGCCGAGAGTAAAGCTATTGCTATACTTCTGGTGCTCTGATGCTAGACCTCCTCGTCTCAGTTCCTGCAGCTGCAGAGTCGTATGCAACCACTCTGTCCACCTCTCCTCTCCTCTCGTTCAATCACTTTGTATTATGTGAACCCAAAAGTCCAAGTGCTTTGTATTATGTAAACCCATTCAAAAAACCCAAAGCCTTCTGTAAATGGACAGTGGAGGGGAGGTTTGCATCACAGACCTGTGCATGGTAACCAAGAGGGAGGGTTGATGACACCCTACACCTTCAGGAAGTGGGATAAATATGGACCCACAATGGACATTGGAGAGGTGACTCTTTGGTGGGCAGTGCTGGAGACGAAGAGAGTATTGCAATCTGAGTTTTTTTTTTTTTTGTAAAAACTGGGCAATGTACTTAAAGTCAATACTATAATGCCCCGTACACACCATCGGACTTTCCGACAAAAAACAAAACAAAACACGTATTTCTGTTTGAAGGATGTTGGCTCCAACTTGTCTTGCATACACACGGTCACACAAATGTTGGTCAACAATTACGAACGTAGTGACGTACAAGACGTACGTGATATCTCCATTACGAACACTAGTTATATCTCCGGCTTGTACTTGATTCCGAGCATGTGTGGACTTTTGTCCGACGGACTTGTGTACACACGATCGGAAAGTCCGAAAGTTTGTTGGCGGAAAATTTGAGAACCTACTAGCCAACATTTGTTGGCAGAAAGTCCAACAACAAATGTTCGATGGAGCATACACATGGTCGGACTTTCCGCCAACAAGCTCACAACCAACATTTGTTGTTGGAAAATTTGATCGTGTGTACAGGGCATAAGGAGGAGGGGACTGGTTGCACTAGAGAATGAACTCTTTCCAGGAGCTTGAGTCCTCTAGTCAAACTTTTTGTCACGTTCAAAGGCACATTTGTTGGAAGCATGGGGAGACTACATGCCATTGAATTAATAAGATTACTACCTCTAAGTTGCTTTCATGTGTGCGTAAGTGCTCCCCATGGCAGGAGACCAAATTCCTTCACGCCAGAAGGATAAAGTCTTTTTACATGCCACAATTAGAAAAAATGATTGGCTATTGAAAAATGTACCACATCGATTGTAATTAGCTTTTCAAAGAACCATAAATGTCAGACTTTAATGGCACTAGAAGGGACGAGTACATAAAGTTATATAAAAAAATATGAATTTTAATGAAAATATTTAAAAAAATATATTAAAACTTCATGGGAACAATTCCCTTTAAAGCAGTACTGGCAATATATATTCTTAATTCTTGGTTGACTTTGCTGGATAGCCAAGAGGTTGACGCATACCACAGCAATAGATTCCTCAGAACCTTTAATATCTTGGCAGCAAAGAAAATTGGCCTAACTGGAAAGACAGACATAATAAGAACATATAACATCGTCATAAAATATTTCTCATTCTTTGTTATCATCTGTGCCACTTACATGCCAATGACTCCTGTCCCAGCATCAACTACAGACACACTTGGGGGAGATAACGTATTGAGCATGAATTCTCTCCACCAGTTCTTTTACAAACATTACCCTTTTACATGTATGGAGAGAAGCCGCTGTTACTTTCTCAGCCCTGCTACACTGTGGTCCAGGCCCGGTCCTAAAAGGGTTGTTACACAGTGGGCCATAACATGGGGACCCTGCCACTTAGAAGGTCAAACCATACAGCCACCAGTCCACCCCACCAACAGATCCTCCGTCACTAACCACCACTTCCTCCTCTCTCAAGCTGGCTGCTCATCCCCTTTACCCCTTATGCCCTGTACACACGATCATATTTTCCGACAACAAATGTTGTTGATGTGAGCTTGTTGGCTGAAAGTCCGACCGTGTTTATGCTCCATCGAACATTTGTTGTCGGACTTTCCACCAACAAATGTTGGCTAGCAGGTTCTCAAATTTTCCGCCAACAAATTTTGTTGTTGGACTTTCCGACCGTGTGTACATAAGTCTGTCGGACAAAAGTCCACGCATGCTCGGAATCAATGCTCACCAAACACAACATTAGCAAAAGGAACCCAAAGGGCTCGCCTTACGCCTTGTACGTCACTACGTTCGTAATTGTTGGCCGACATTTGTGTGAATGTGTGTATACAAGACAAGTTGGAGCCAACAACCTTCGAACAAAAATCCACGGTTTTGTTGTCGGAAAGTCCGATCGTGTGTACGGGGCATTACTCTCCATCACCCAGAAGTTTGACATGAAGGTTACACTTCATTCCATGTTCCTATACACATTCTCACTCTCCCTTTGCAGTGAATTGATTTACCTAAAAATCAGTTGAAATCAGTTTCAACATTTTCAGTACAATTCACAGGATGTTACAAGTTTAAGCAACCATTGGCTTCCGCTCCTGCCAATCACAGCCAATGAGGAAGGAGCAAGGGGTGGGGCCGAGCTGCACTCTGTGTGTCTTATGGACACACAGAGCAGGGCTTGGGAGCAAGCATGCATGAGTGTCCCCACAGCAAGCAGTTTGCTATGGGGGAGCTAGGAGCGCCAGCGGGGGTTTCGAGAAGAGGAGGATTGGGGCTGCTCTGTAAAAAACCATTGCAGGTAAGTATAACATGTTTGTAATTAAAAAAAAAAAATATTAACCTTTACAATCACTTACTGGCTACGTTTTCACTAGTGCAACTTGTCATGCGACTTGGGACTGCAAAGTCACATGACAAGTCGTACCCCATGATTTCCAATGAGATCTGTTCATATCTGTGAGACTTCAAGTCGCAGCGACTTAAAAGTAGTCCCTGCATTACTTTGGTACCACTTTGATACGACTTGAGGTCCATAGATCTCAAGAATACACAGGCATTGCTTAAAGTCGCATCAAAATAGCAGCAAAAATGGCTGCAAAATCGCAGGGAAAATGTGACAAGAATAACGCCAAAAACGCACAACTTTCAGGTCACAATAGTAGACAGGCATGGGTCAAATTTCGAAAGAATTTTCTTTCGAAAATCTTATCTAATAATTTTCGTTCGAATTTCGCATAAGCGAGCTGCAGCAACAGCCGATTTTCGCGCAGCCATCGAATTGGAGTAATCAGGCATGTTGGAAATTTTTGGAAAAATAAATGATTTTCTAATCAATGATGGGAGAATCGTGCGAGAAATGTTATCGAAAAAGAAATGCGCACGTGCAAGAAAAGAAAATTCTTGAGAAGAAAAGAAGATTCCCAGCCACTAAATTTCTTTTCTGTAGCAACAGGAGGTGATATTGAAGGATTGGGTGGTTAAATTTTGAAATCAATGGTGGCATCATCGGATCACAAAATGCACCACATTTCTGATTTTCAAAAGATTATTGGACGAATTTTCATCAGTTTTTGTTGGATGCTAGTCTCCAATCGAAAGTGAAGAGGTTACTAACCATCAGAAAATTTTCAGACGACGGAATTCAACGTCAGAAGTGACGTAATGTGTTGAATTGTTTTGTATGTGTTCTATCATTTCTGAGCATGCCTAGTCTTGCTCTTCAGATTTTTTTTTTTGGCAGAAAACTGTACCAATGAAAAGAAAATCGGACGTTGAGGTCACATTAGACAAAAATTTTGGAGTCTGCACATCCAGTTTTAGTAGGCTGAAACTTCGTAATCAGCTGTCAAAAGCAGCCTACTAACGATCAGAAAATCAGCATATCGTTCATCGGACAAAATTTAACTTCAGATTTTCTGACCGTGTGTATGGGCCATTAGACCCTATACACACACACTATTAGATTTTCTGCAGATTTTTGTCTTCAGATTTACCAAAACCATGTAGTGCAAGGGACCGCCTGATTGCATACAAATTGAAACTCTTAAAGGTTTGACCTCATATTATACAGTTGTGCTCATAAGTTTACATACCCTGGCAGAATTTATGGTTTCTTGGCCATTTTTCAGAGAATATGAATGATAACACAAAAACTTTTCTTTCACTCATGGATAGTGTTTGGCTGAAGCCATTTCTTATCAATCAACTGTGTTTACATCATAATCACAACATAAACTACCCAAATGACCCTGATGCCAGGGTACGTAAACTTATGAGCACAACTGTATGGTTTTGGTAAATCTGAAGACAAAAATCTGCAGAAAATCTAATAGTGTGTGTGGGGGTCTAAGGCTACTTTCACACTGAAAGAGCCTGGCGTTAGCGGTAAAGCGTTGCTAGTTTTTGCGGTGCTTTACCATCGTTTTAGCGGCACTTTTTGGCCACTAGCGGGGCGCTTTTAACCCCCGCTAGCGGCCGAACAAAGGGTTAAAAGTGCCTATGTTGCCACGCTGCTGAATCGCTTTGCAGGCGCTTTGGCAGTTCTGCCCATTCATTTCAATGGGCAGGGGCAGTGTAGGAGATGCTGCTGGCAGGACTTTTCCCATCCTGCAAGCACACCGCTCCAGTGTGAAAGCACTCGGACTTTCAGACTGGGGAGGCTTGAGAGGTGCTTTTCAGGTGCTTTACAGGCACTATTTTTAGCACTAAAACCCCTGAAAAGCGCCTCAGTGTGAAAGGAATCTTAGGGTGAGTACCAATCAGTGGCGGTCCATAAAGGGCGCAGGAGCGCCACCCCCTCTCTCCTGTCACCTCTCTCTCACCATAGATAGATTCATGCATTGCATGAATCTATCTATGGTTGCTGCTGCCGCCCCCTATTCAGGTGTCCAGCCCCCCTTAGGCGCCAGGCACCTAAATTACAGTGGCAGGCTCTAATAGGCTTCCAAAATGGTAAACAGCGGGCGCAATGCTGTGCGTTCACTGTTTACTCAGTGTTGTGTTAGGAAAGCGAATAAATCACTTTCCTAACACTGACACGCCTCTCAGCCAATCAGGTGCTCGGGTCTTGTTACCTGTCACCTGATTGGCTGAAACAACAGGCGCTGTGATTGGACACCTGATAGAGAGGACTGGAGACATCGAGGAGCATGGACGTGGAGGACGCCACCATGACCCGCTACGAGACAGGTAAGTCCCCGGCGATGCACACTGGCAGCATTTGATGGGGCACAGTTGCGGCAATTGATGGGCACACTGGCAGCAACTGATGGGGCACAGTAGCGGCAATTGATGGGGCACAGTAGTGGCAATTGATGGGCACACTGGCAGCATTTTATGGGGCACACTGGCAGCAATTGATGGGGCACAGTAGCGGCAATTGATGGGCGCACTGGCAGCAATTGATGGGTACAGTAGCTGCGTTTGATGGCACAGTGGCTGCGTTTGATGGGCACAGTGGCTGCGTTTGATGGGCACAGTGGCTGCGTTTGATGGGCACAGTGGCTGCGTTTGATGGGCACAGTGGCTGCGTTTGATAGGCACAGTAGCTGCGTTTGATGGGCACAGTAGCTGCAATTGATGGGTTTTTTTTTTTCAGTTTGTTTGCGCCCCCCAAAAAATGTTGAGTACCAGCCGCCACTGGTATCAATACTAAAATAAATAGAAGTATGACTAATTCATTTACAAAAGGGAAAACAAAGAGAGAAAACTAAAATCTCCAATAATGTATATAAAAAGGTTCTTTTTAAATAATACTATTTTCCACAGTGAGAAAAACATAGGCATATGTTAGCAATCTACAAGCCTAACAAACCTATTGCTGTGCATGTTTATGGAGTATTGTGATTGATTTGGGTAAAAAAAAAAAAAGCGAAAGTTTGGAAAACAAAGTTGAGATAAAAACACATCTCTTGATGCAGACAGGCAGACAGATGAATGTTGAATATATTCCAGTGTTCTGTCCTCCGGTATTCTAAATTCCATGTTGTACAATTCAAGCTGTGGAACAAATTGTTTCCAAGCAGCAGGCATATTCTTCTTGGCATGTTTTCCATCCAGGCTGATTGGTCCTTTCTTGTTGCCTAAAGGCCTAGCACATGTTTTACCAGTGGATTGCCTGTCTGCTCCGCACACACTGCGGGGAAACCTTTGATTTCGATGTCCGGCACGACGGATATGGACTAATACATGGCATGCTGTACTATACACATCTGATTCTATTGCTGTGCTTTTTTCTGAAGTAGAACTTCTATAACAGTATTATTAAATATAAGCATTATTTTGTGCAACTAAAATAGCCTGAAAAAGTAAAAAAAAAAAAAAAGCATAAATCAACGTCAAAGATTTAGCTTCTGAACAATAACCGGCTTTTCGTTAAAATGCCTTTCTAACTCTTGCAAACGTGGCCAAAAAACAATTCACACTGTAATGTCTTTTCTTTTTCTTACTGCGATCTTAAAGCGGAACTCAACCACTCCTGAATATCCGCGCCCAGCTTTTCTGCATCCTTTTTTTAAAAGAAGAACCACATTTCAGAGCTTGCAGTGACCAGACGCATATGTGTGCGCAAGTGGTGGATTTCCAACGCATGCGCATTATTGCTGCCACCTTCTCTATGTAGGCACCAGTCTAATTTCTCCACGGCAGGCGGTGCCCATCCACAGAGGCCCTGTTGCTGAAGAGGAAGTCAGGAGGAACAAGGTACCTCTATGGGTCACTGGGGAAGCTATCCTATTGGATGCTGCTGCCCCATGTGACTCAAGCAGTCATCTTGGATCAGGCAGAGCCTTTTTAAGGCCCTGGCTCCCAGTTTTGGTGCATTTTGGTGAGTGGACAGAGTAGAGACAGGTACCCCGTCTGGGAGGGACAGCAACAGTATTAGAGAGAGGTCCCCGATGAGGAGTGTAAGAGTAGGTCCTTATCTCTTCTGGACATTCTTCTGATTGGGGACGAGACGGCCAGTCCGCATTCAGTCCCCTCTCAACAGACGCTGTCATTCTGGCTGGAATCTACTGCTGTGACGCTACGGAACTGTGAGTGTGCCCAGCTTGGTGGCTTTCCCATCAGGTTTCTTGTGGACTGTCACTGCATTTCTTCAATACAAGTTTATTGCACTTGCCTGTGTGAATTATTGACTGCACACCGCACTGCACCCCACCTACATGTAGATGGGCACTAAGGCCCATCACAGCATTTGTGCACATGTGCGGAAATGTGCCAAGCGTGCACACATGCTGTGGCTTAGTATTCCACTAACTCCTGGAATAGCTGTGATGTAGTAATTGCAGGAGTCACTAGGGCCCGGTCTGGGCCGGAAACTCAGAAGTGCTGCCTTTGGGCTCGTTCACACATGCCTTGCTCTCTGAAGAGTGATCCAATCGCTCTTCAGAGAGCTTTTGACAGGCAGTGAAGAGGCATTGTACCACCTCCTCGCTGCATGCTTTAACCTCTTGAAGCCTGCACTAGTGTAATACACACGGTTGCAGTGTGCTTACAGAGGAGCCCCATCCACTTAAATGGGTTGCATTCAGTGGTCACTGTGTACAGTATATACAATTTTGTTGTGCTGTATCTTTAAATGTGTAAGAAATAAACATATATAAAGTATAGGCGTATAACAATCAAAAGTGCAAAACTCAATAATCTATAACACATAGGTCCACTCAAAGGTCCATCAAAACTTAGTGTTGTAAACAAATCAAGAAATTCTTTGTGAATCCCCTGGTGAGTTCTACCACCACTACTGCCACAGTCAGCCTCTTACAAATCAAGAAAGACCCCAAACTTTAGGTGATCTTATCTCATTCACAGATGCCTGAGATCTCTTGCAGCAATCATAATACAGAGATCGGGCACACCAGCAGGGATTACATTAGGGTTGCCACCTGACTGGCATTCACCCGGACAGTTCGGCTTTGGAATCATGCATTTGGGTTTCAGACCGCCTGAAACCTGGACACATTATTCAGACCAGACTATGGCTTTCTAGCAGGGTTGCTGGCTGCAGTTGTGTAAGCCGAGAGTGTCTGTTATGCCCTGTACACACGACTGGTTTTGCCATCGGAATAAACTCTGAAGGTTTTTCCGACGGAATTCCGACAGAATTCTGCTCAAGCTGTCTTGCATACACATCAAATTCCGACCGTTAAGAACACAGTGACGTACAACACGTACGACAGGACAACACGTACGACGTCTCGTACTTGCTTCAGAGCATGTGTCGTTTTTGGTTCGTCGGAACATCATACAGACGAGCGGTTTTCCCGATAGGAATTTGTTCCGTCGGAAAAATATAGAACACGTTCTCTATCTAAGTCAGTCTGAATTTTCGACGTAAAAAGTCCGATGGGGCATACACAAAGTTGGAATATACGATGAAAAGCTCCCATCGGACATTTTCTGTCGGAAATTCCAACCTTGTGTACAGGGCATAACACTCTCGTTCACACTGCCCAAAGCCAGGACTAACAATTACCCCTCCCCCCACACAGATGGGAGAGGAGAAAGGGCTTGATCTGCTCCTCTTCCTCCAGCCCATACAACTGTGTGTCTGCCCACACTTCAGCAGCCTTAGTTACATCTGGATAAGAGGTGCTGACTGCCAAGGGGTGAGTGAGCTCACCATTCATCCCTGTCTGTGACTGAAGTCTCCCCCTTCTCTCTCCTGCCTCTGAGTGAGTACACTAAGGTAAATCAGGGTTCCCAGAGCACCCCTTACATCAGAGTATCCCTTTACACCAGAATCCACAGTGTTCTCCCCTTACATCAGTGTCCTCTCTGTACATCAGAGTTCTCAGTGTTCCCCCTTAGATCAGGGTTCCAAGAGCATCCCTTTTGTTAGAGTCCCCAGAGTTCTCCCTTACATCAGAGTCTGCAGAGTCCCCCCCCCCCTTACAGTGTAAGGGAACTCTGCGAGTTCAGATGTAAAAGGGAAACTCTGTGGACTCTGATATAAAAGGGGCACTCTTGTGATTAACTTAATTTAATTAATATATTGTAAAGTTTGGGGGGATTGTAGCTCCACAGGACCAAGTGCAAAGCTGTTAAACTTTAAACAAAAAGGCTTTTATTTTAAGCAAGGAAATCAAAATAAGGCTTCCAGCACCACACAAGCACAAAAATACAAAATAAAGTCCGCTTATCTTCAGCACAAAGTAAAAGTAAAAAGGCACATACAGTTCATGGATGGGTCTTTGCCCCAAGGGTTTAACAGTCCTTACAGGATCTTTTTAGCAGCCTCCAGCAGACGCACAACTCTTGAAGACAGGTGTATTCCCCAACTCCTCCTCAACACCACACCTAGCACTACTTCCTGTCTTTTAAGAGCTGCTTCCTGGGGGCTCTTAACCCTGTGTGTGCTGGAACCCCTGTAGTCAGGGGTTAAGGCTCTTTCCCACCCGAATATCACTTCAGAGCCTCCAAAATTCCGGGTCCCAAATATCTCTTTATTAACACAGAGAGAACTGCGAGTCAGTCCTCTCCTGACCAAGGCTATTCCCGGGAAATCCTCACCCATCCTGGGTGACCCCCTGAATATGACCACTCTTCCCTTAAAGGGACCATAACCCAAATATCGGTGCTATATAGCACCCGTCCCAACCTTGGCGTCCTGTACATACCGCCTCAACGCGGAGGTGTTGGTGGCACCATTCACCACCATACAATGGACTCGGGAGAGGGCATCGGCATTCTGATGTTGTCTCCCGGGTCTGTGCTCTACCCCAAAATTAAACTCCTGGGGAAAAAGAAATCACCTTGTCACCCTGGCATTGGTGTGCTTGTTTTGTCTCATCCAGGTCAATGGGGCATGGTCTGACACCAGGCAAAACCTCCTACCTAGGAGAAAATATCGTAGGGAGTCCAGAGCCCACTTGATGGCAAGACACTCCCTCTCTATCACAGCGTAGTTTTTTTCCTCTGTCGTCAGCTTCCTACTCAGAAAAACTACAGGGTGCTCTTCCCCATTGACCTCTTGAGACAATACTGCTCCTAAGCCCACACTTGAAGCATCTGTCTGCACCACAAACTCTTTCGCAAAATCAGGAGCCACAAGCATCGGATGTTGGCACAATGCCACATTAAGCTTCCGAAAGGCTTCCTCAGCATCCGTATTCCATTTGATTATTACTGACTTTCTGCCTTTTGTTAAGTCAGCCAATGGTGCAGCGACGGTGGCAAAGGTGGGGACGAATCTTCGGTAGTAACCAACTATGCCCAGAAATGCTCTGACCTGCTTTTTGGTTAGGGGACAGGGACAGTTCTGTATGGCTTCTACCTTATTCAACTGGGGTTTCACTAGCCCCCTACCCACAATGTACCCTAGGTACTTGGCCTCCTCCATCCCAACCGCACATTTCTCAGGATTAATCGTGAACCCTGCCTTCCTCAGAGAGTCTATGACTGCCTGAACCCAGCAAAGATAGGACTCCCAACCGGTGCTAAAAATGACAATATCATTTTTATATCATGGTGAGGACAAGAATGGACAAACACCAAATTTATGCTCTTCACAGTGTGAGACATCTCTCCATAGGGTTCTGCTTTGTATGAGAACATTGGGAAAATGGGAATAACTGTCTAACAAGAACTCCTGAAAATAATTATTACTCTAACCTTATTAGGAAATTATGCTACTATATTCAGGTGGCGTACAATTCTTTTACCAAATAAGAAGTTAAATAAATATATCAGTACCCAATTGGGGAATAGTGGGAGAGTTTTTGTATGTAGATTATCATGTATTTAAAGTAATTGTAAAGTTAAATTTTTTGTTAATAACAAACATCTCATACTTACCTGCTCTGTGCATTAGAATTTCACAGAGTGGCCCCAATCCTCCTCTTCTGGGGTTCCCCCGCTGGCGCTCTTGGCTCCTCCTCTTCTTAGTGTACCACCATAGGAAGCCACTTCCTATGGTGGCACGCCCGTGAGCTCAATCCACTGTCTGCGTCCAAGGGAGGGCCTCTGGCCATACTATAATAACCACATTTCTTCCTACTGATTTTTAGGTCTATTTCTACAATATTTATTTTTTATTTATTTATTTACGGTACTTATATAGCGCCATCAATTTACGCAGTGCTTTACATATACATTGTACATTCACATCAGTCCCTACCCTCAAGGAGCTTACAATCTAAGGTCCCTAACTCACATTCATACATACTAGGGACAATTTAGACAGGATCCAATTAACCTACCAGCATGTCTTTAGAGTGTGGGAGGAAACCGGAGTACCCGGAGGAAACCCACGCAGGCACAGGGAGAACATGCAAACTCCAAGCAGGTAGTGTCATGGTTGGGATTCGAACCAGTGACCCTTCTTACTGCTAGGCGAAAGTGCTACCCACTGCACCACTGTGCCGCCCACAATATGACAAAAGTCGACCAGGACAAATAGAGGAGTGAATCTCCCCAGCTGGGACACAGACAGCAATAAAAAAGGGGCTAACCCTTCTCTATTGAATCCAACAACTGAAAAAAACTGTGCTGTAATTTTTTCAGTACTGTCTCTAATCAATAATTTAATTTTCAATAAAGCATAATCCATTGAAGGATACCTGCCCACAGAGCATCATTCCAGCCAAAATTATATATATTTTTTAATTTTCAGTATATATACAGCTGGGCAAGGCTGGAACATCTGTCAATTCATTTTTATTGGTGCCAGTAGCCCATGTGGGGAGATTATGCTCCACTTCCTTCCTAAGAGAGCAAGGCACTTAGCCCGAGGGGGCAAAATGTGAGCTTGGCAAAATATTACTGTTTTAAAAATTTGACGTAAGCCCAACTCCAGAAAACTAAAACAAAAATAAATCAGCCCCTAAAAAAAAAAAAAACCCTATGTCTAGCACTGTCCAGTTTTAAAAGACCTCTCTGCCACTCGATGGTGCTATCCCTTCAACTTGAATGATGTCAACAGGCATTTAACCAATTTTTTTGAGAGCCCAGGAAGTCAAGGACATCATCAAACCATCCTGGACTTAAAGTAGAATGGTGCAGAGAGTGCCACACAAAAGTGGAGCCTGTTGAAGATGGAAAGTAGGGGGTGAGGAGCAGCTCCTTAATAATGACCATGATTTTAAAATGGAATGTCCAACAAGCTCATATAGGTGTTATAGTAAGGAGCCTACAAATGTCTGGCCATATAGTGTATATAGTAACATTTTTGTTTTCTAAGTAAACATTTAATATATGACAAATGATTTTCTGGCCACTATGGCCAAAAAAAATGACAGCAGAGGCCAGTTGCTTTGCATTTCCCTTTCTCTGCCTAAAACCTTCTACTGAGCATTCTGATATGGAAAGAGTCATTGCTCTGTCGACTCATTAAAGTTCTTTAAATTGCGGAATTCTTTGTACACAGATGAAAGCTGACATAGCTATTTACATAAAGCGGTAACTAGAGCTCCATCTGATGGCTAAATGGAGGACTGCATTATATTATTGTGCAATGTTTCATATCTACCTGACTTAAAGCGGAGTTCCGCCTAATTGTTTTTTCTTTAAAAGTCAGCAGCTACAAATACTGCAGCTGCTGACTTTTAAAATAAGGACACTTGTCGGCACCCAAAGCCAACCTGTCCCTCGGCTCTCGGGTGGAGGCGCCACCATCTTCGGTAAGGGAATCAGGAAATAAAGCCTTGCGACTTCACTTCCTGGTTCCCTACTGCGCAAGCGTGACTCGCGCTGCGTGATCCCACTGGTCCCTGCTGTCTTCTGGAACCTGTGTGTCTCCCAGAAGACAGCGGGGGGGGGGGACAGAGAAGGCGCCGGAAGTGGCAGAGATACCTGCGGGTGGCTCGGCTATCTATGCTCAGAAGTGGATGCAAAATACCTGTATTAGACAAGTATCTGCCTACCCCCTCCCCCCTGAAATGTGCCAAATGTGACACCAGAGGGGGGAGGGGATTCCGAAAAGCGGAAGTTGCATTTTTGGGTGGAACTCCGCTTTAAAAAAAAATCTAAATATTTTACATTTTTATTTTATTAGTTCTGGCTGTAAAAAAAAAAAAAAAAAGAAGAAAAAATATGTATATAACAACTATACATTTCTTTTGAAGTGAGGGAGTATTTTTTCCTAACTGTAAAATGCAGACTCAGTGGTTTTTGTGTGGTCATGGTGCTCTATTTGGTTTCATCAATAGGTGGCTCTAAAGCTAAAATCTGTAATGGAAGCTCATGTTTTTCAGTAAATGCCAGAATCTTCTTTATCTCAATGTAGAAGTAATCTCCAACCAAAAAGGAAATTTCACTTTTTAACCACAGCTCACCTTTAAATATTGGGCTAGCTTGTCCCCACTTCTATTTCCTTAGACAGTTTTGTAAAAAGTAATCAAAAGAAGGGAGGATTTGTCAAACAGGGAGGAAGAAGCTCCTACAATACAGTGATTGTATATCTATCAACAAAGAAAAAAAAATGAACACTAGTCAAAACTCAAGAACACAGTCTTCAAAGCAGAAGATGGAAGGAAAAAAATATTTGGAGGAGAATTGATGAAATGTCTCTCCGAGAAGACTTTGATTATGATCCTGGAAATTGCCTTTACCACTTTCAACTTCTCTGATAGATTACTGCAGAAAAACATAGTTTCATTTAAATTAACAGATTTGTCAGAAGCTGCAATAACCTTTTCGTCAAAGACTCTTCCTGTCTGTACATGAAAATGATGCTTCTTGCACCGGGAAGATCCACGATGGGACAGCTTCTGGACAGTTGACATGCCATCAATGCAAGAGTAATAAACAAAATGTATTTGGTTTTTACTAAAGTTATTATTAGTAGTGTTGTTGCTGATATTATTTGTAGTAGTAATAGTTGTAGTAGTATTAGTTGAAGTAATAGTATGATGATGATGATTATTGCTTATGTTTGCTGTTGTTAATAATCTTAGTAATAGTAGTTGTAGCATGATGCTTTAATGCTATTATTATTATTATTATTATTATTAATAGTATCAGTAGTAGTAGGAACAGGAATGGTAGTTGTAGTATGATGATGATTATTGTTATTATTATTGTTGTTGTTATAATTAGTAGTAGTAGTAACAATAGCAGTATGATGAATACTGCTATTATTTTTATTAATGTTTTCGTTGTTGTTATCATCAGTAGTAGTAGTAGTAGTAGTAATGGCAGTAGTAGTATAATATGATGATCATTGCTATTATAATTGTTGTTAAAAATACTGTTACTATTATTAGTAGTAAATGAAATAAATGGTGCTGCACTATTAAAGGATAAGACTAAAATCTAACTAGAACCTGGGCAATATATGTATGATGGAGCAGCCCTGTTCTGTGTCTAGTTCTACAGGAGCCCCCAACTTGAGGGGCTCTGCCTCGGGGCAGATTGCTGGTGTTTGTTGCATGTTCATCGAGGTCCCAGTTCTGGCATAGCTGGGTGGCAACTTCTGAAATCCTTGCTGAGCTCGGATCTGGTCTGAAGAACTCACTAAAGAGTGCCCGGTGGAAGTTGAAAAAGGTTTTGCTGTCCTGTGACATTGTGAGCATTAACCTCTCTCTCACTGAAGAGTGTCTGGTGGACACTGGAAGGAAGCATGCAGTGATCCTGTGACATTGTGAGTACTGACCTGAGCTCAGGGTCTTGGTGACTGTGTGCGCTTTTCCTTCATTTGAAGGTGCCAGTGGTAGCTCTAGCTGAGACAACTCTTACAAGTTCTGGCCATTTTTTCCTGCTCTTGGTATAAAACTGTTCAGAGAAGCTTAGAAAAGTGTCCTCCTGGTAATAGTCAGTATTTTAGGGGTACCATACCGCCTTGTACCCTCTCAATAAGTTTTCAAAAGACTTCACTTAGACTGTTAATTGAGCCAGTGTGAATGAACTGTTGCTGCATGCCTGGCTGCCTCTGCAATAGTTTGGAGAAGGACCGGCTAAATTAGAGCAGTTCTATAGGGGCAGCACAACACAGGGTAATATGTTGGCTCAAGTCCAACTCCCCCTTCTCTTTTATATACTTACCTTTTGCAGTTGTCCTAGGCTGATCACATGGTGCACTGGGTCCACTTTCTTGTCACCTCCTCTTCGCCTCTTCTATGTTGCTGGGTGTCAATAAAGTGTTACTTAACCCAGGACTCTGCATTCACTATATCTGGTCTCTCACAGTACACAAAACATGGAAATGCAATTATTTTAGTAAATATAAACTGCTAAATTCCTTTTCTCATGAGCAGCATATAGCAGTCTTGTGACTTCTATCAGTGTCAAGCAGAGAAGGTGTTTTCATTCTCCTATGACTGTCCTATGAGGCTGCAGGACCGCTGACCCACTTTCTGGACAGTGCTGATAGGCCAAGTGCTAGTCACATGCACCCTACCAAAAAAAAAAAAAAAAAAAAATGTTCTAGCAATACACACCAAAGCATTTGCAGTATTTGCAGCTTGTCCCCAAGGCTTTGTTCTATCAGGAGATAGTTTGGGGGGACTGTAGAAAAATGGGAGGATCAGAGAAGACAGGATCAAACAGCCTTTTTACACAATGCAGAGCATTGGCCCCTTAGGATCCAAAGTGAGTATAACAAGCATGCTTTACTGCATACACAGACTGATTTTACTGTTGTGGGGTTAGTAACACTTTAATGATTCAGAGATGTGAGCCATCATCAGGTCTATGGGTGTGTCCTTGACGCCCTGCACTTACAGAGCGTCTTTCAACCCAGAAGACTGAGGACATCTAGTGGCAGAAAGCTATTACTGCTGGGAACGGCACCTGAAAGAAGAGCTGCCTATTTAATTATTCTATTCCTTTGGCACCATTAAAAAAAAAAAAAACTGCTCAGAGTTGGGCTTTAACCGCTTGCTGACCAGCCGCCGTAACTTTACAACGGCAAGTCGGCACGATCGCGTGAGCCGTCGCAGCTATACGTTGGATCGCAGGATCGGGGTTGCAGGTGCGAGCGTGCTGCCAGAGGCACACGCCCGCGCAGGGGTGCCGATGCTCGTGGCTGACGGTTGCAATGACCACCATCCACGAGCGATCGCGGGCACGAGAGGCAGAACAGGGACGAGTGTGTGTAAACATACAAATCCCCGTTTTGTTCTGAGAGGCGTGACAGATCGTGACTTCCTATTAGCTAGGAAGCACGATCCGTCACTTCCTCTAGGTCAGTCCCCTCCCCCTACAGTTAGAAACACAAACAGGGAACACGGTTAACCCCTTGATCGCCCCCTAGTGTTAACCCCTTCCCTGCCTGTGACATTTTTACAGTAATCAGTGCATTTTTATAGCACTGATCGCCGTATAGATGCCAATGGTCCCAAAAATGTGTCAAAAGTGTCCAATGTATCCGCCATAATGTCGCAGTCCCGATAAAAATCGCAGATCACCGCCATTACTAGTAAAAAAAAAATAATAAAAATGCCATAAAACTAATGCACAATTTTGTAGACGCTATAACTTTTGCGCAAACCAATCAATATATGCTTATTGCGTTTTTTTTTTTACCAAAAATATGTAGAAGAATACATATCGGCCTAAACTGAGGAAAAAAAAACATTTTTTTTTATATATTTTTGGGGGGATATTTATTATAGCAAAAAATATTGCGTTTTTTTCAAAATTGTCGCTCTTTTAGCGCAAAAAATAAAAACCACAGAGGCGATCAATTACCACCAAAAGAAAGCTGGGAAAGTGGGAAAAAAAGGACGTCAATTTTGAATACAACGTCGCACGACCGCGCAATTGTCAGTTAAAGCGACGCAGTGCCGAATCGCAAAAAATGGCCTGGTCATTTAGCAGCCAAATCTTCCGGGGCTGAAGTGGTTAAGGCAAAATTCGATACCCTAATAATTGGAATAGAAGAAATGTTTTATTTCTCGCTCAAACCATCTTGGAAAAAGCTTGTGCTGTAAATAGCGTCCCTTCCCAGATAACAGATTTGTAGAAATATTTTTCACAGTATAAAATCCCCAGTCTATTGAGCCAATGCAGTTTCCTTCTGAAGAAATGCAATTCTTGGTGTTAAAAAATGTTCGGTTTTCCCATGTGTCTGTGCTGCACAATTATCTTGCTGACATTTCCGTATAAATAAACGCATTCTGACCAATCATCTTTCCATCCATCAATTTGTTTATACCATCAGCTCTGATAATATAAAATGCTCCCTTCTGGGACCAATCTTTATATGGTACTTAGTTAAAGTGTAATGCTATCATTTAAACATATGGCACACGCAGTATGCCACAATATAAAATATTACTGACTCTCTGTGGCATTTTTATTGCGTGTATCTGAAAAGAACTAATATGTAGCAGTTCCCTGTCTGCTGAAGCTGCCTCCGAGCTATACTTGTCATACATAAAGGCCAGACTTATCATAGCCCATGCAAGATCCACAGAACCTTTGCTATTGGTGTGGCACAGGTTCAGGTGTGCAGATATAGATACTTTACTTGCAGTATTTAAAGGACAACTTCACTTTAACCACTAGCTGCCCAAGCCAATTCTGACAATTCTGTCATGCATGTAAAAATCTGAATTTTTTTTTGCTAGAAAATGACTTAGAAGCCCCAGACATAACACATTATTTTAACCACTTCAGCCCCGGAAGATTTTACCCCCTTCCTGACCAAAGCGCTTTTTTTGCGATTCGGCACTCCGACGCTTTAACTGACAATTGCGCGGTCATGCGACGTGGCTCCCAAACAAAATTGACTTCCTTTTTTTCCCACAAATAGAGCTTTCTGTAGGTGGTATTTGATCACCTCTGCGGTTTTTTCATTTTTTGCGCTATAAAGAAAAAAATAGCAACAATTTGGAAAAAACGCATTATTTTTTACATTTTTTTTGCTATAATAAATATCCCCCAAAAAATATTTAAAAAAACGTTTTTTTTCCTCAGTTTAGGCCGATACGTATTCTTCTACATATTTTTGGTAAAAAAAAAAATCGCAATAAGCGTTTATTGGTTTGTGCAAAAGTTATAGCGTCTACAAAATAGGGGAAAGTTTTATGGCATTTTTATTGATATTTTCTTTTTCATCAGCGATTTTTATCATGACTGCAACATTATGGCGGACGCATCGGACAATTTTGACACATTTTTGGGACCATTGGCATTGATACAGCGATCAATGCTAAAAAAATGCATTGATTACTGTAAAAATGTCGCTGGCAGTGAAGGGGTTAACCTCTAGGTGGTGCTGTAGGGGTTAAGTATGTCCCGGGGAGTGTTTCTAACTGCAGGGGGGGGGCGTGGCTACATGTGACACGTCACTGATCTCTGCTCCCGATCATAGGGAGCAGAGATCAGTGACACTGTCACTAGGCAGAACGGGGAGATGCTTGTTTACATTACCATCTCCCCGTTCTTCCTCTCCGTGACGCAATCGCGGGTATCCGCGACCCGACTCACGGAGCACCCGGCCGGCTGGCGCGCACAATGGCATGGCGGCAAATTTAAAGGGACGTACAGGTACGCCCGTTTGCCCAGCCGTGCCATTATGCTGATGTACATCGGCGTGCGCCGGTCAGGAACCGGTTAAGCAGATGTCCTAGAGAATAAAATGGTGGGTGGCAATTTTTTATTTTATTTTTTTTTGTCAAACGGTAGTTGTGCACCAGGGTTTTTGTAGTGCAAATGTTTTGGAATTTTGGAAACTCACATTTTTAAATTAATTTTAGTGAACACAAACAAAATATAAAGTCAAATTTTTTGGGGTAAGATAAAAATGATGATGTTACGCCAAGTAAATAGATATCAAACATGTTCCACTTTAAAATTGTGTACACCCGTGGAACGGTGCCAAATCTCTCTTTAGGTGACTTTTTAAATGCTTTCACAAGTTACCAGTTTAGAGTTACATGGGAGGTTTTGCAATAAATTGACGTTTGCAGTAATACCTCACATGTTTGGTGCGATTGCCTTTTACATACGCGTACGGGACTGACGTGCACGCTCAAATTTGCACGTGAGCACGGGTGAACGAGGGCACTTTCATTTGTTTTTCTTTTTGATCACTGTCCCTAATATACATTTTTTATCACTTTTATTGCTATCACAAGGGGGATGTACAACATCCCTTGTGATGGCATGGACCATGACTGGTGCTCTGGCCTCCTGGACCTCCTTCCACCACCTGTAAAAGTATTCTAGTGACTCTAGCCACAGAATCACTGGCCCTAAGAAATTGTACCTTGATCTTTGCTGCATTGATGACTGAAATATCACCCTTTCCATCCAAGGACATACAGAGCATCCGGAAAGTATTCACAGCACTTCACTTTTTCAACATCTTATGTTACAGCCTTATTCCAAAATTGAGTGAGTTAATTATTTTCCTCATAATTCTACAAACAATACCCCATAATGACAACATGAAAGAAGTTTGTTTGAAATCTTTGCAAATTTATTAAAAATAAAAAATGAAAAAAATAACATGTACATAAGTATTCACACCCTTTGCCATGACACTCAAAATTGAGCTCAGGTGCATCTTGTTTCCAATGATCATCCTTGAGATGTTTCTACAATTTGATTGACATCCACCTGTGATAAATTCAGTTGATTGGACATGATTTGGAAAGGTACACACCTTCTATAAAAGATCCCAAGCCATGAAGTCCAAGGAATTGTCTGTAGACCTCCGAGATAGGATTGTATGGAGGCACAGATCTGGGGAAGGGTACAGAAAAAAAACTGCAGCATTGAAGGTCCCAATGAGCACAGTGGGCTCCATCATCCGTAAATGGAAGAAGTCTGGAACCACCAGGACTCTTCCTAGAGCGTGCCGCCTGGCCAAACTGAGTGATCGGGGGAGAAGGGCCTTAGTCAGAGATTGTCACTCTGACAGAGCTCCAGCATTTCTCTGTGGAGAGAAGAGAACCTTCCAGAACAACCATATCTGCAGCACCCCACCAATCAGGCCTGTATGGTAGAGTGGCCAGACGGAAGCCACTCCTCAGTAAAAGGCACATGACAGCCCTCCTTGAGTTTGCCAAAAAGCACTCTCAGACCATGAGAAACAAAATTCTCTGGAAACAAAGATTGAACTCATTGGCCTGAATGGCAAGCATCATGTCTGGAGGAAACCAGGCACCGCTCATCACCTGACCAATACCATCCCTACAGTGAAGCATAGTGGTGGCAGCATCATGCTGTGGGGATGTTTTTCAGTGGCAGGAACTTGGAGACTAGTCAGGATCGAGGGAAAGATGCATGCAGCAATGTATAGAGACATCCTTGATGAAAACCTGCTCCAGAGTGCTCTGGACCTCAGAGTGGGGCGAAGGTTCAACTTCCAACAGGATGATGACCCCAAGCACACAGCCAAGATAACAAAGGAGTGGCTACTGGACAACTCTGTGAATGTCCTTTAGTGGGCCAGCCAGAGCCCAGACTTGAACCCAATTGAACATTTCTGGAGAGATCTGAAATTGGCTGTGCACCGAGCTTGAGAGGTCCTGCAAAGAAGAATGGGAGAAACTACCCAAAAATAGGTTTGCAAAGCTTATAGCATCATACTCAAAAAAACTTGAGACTGTAATTGGTACCAAAGGTGCTTCAACAAAGTATTGAGCAAAGGCTGTGAATACTTAAGTACATGGAATTTTTTTCGTTTTTTATTTTTAATAACTTTGCAAAAAATGACACCATGATCCTGGTGTCATTTTTTTAGAGCCAGCGAAGCTCTTTCCTGTAAAAGTGATCTGCGTGGCTCTACAGCCGCTGATCACTTATACAGGGAGTAGAATGGGGCTGCCCCCTCCCACCGCTGTTCCCAGGGTCTCCTGTGCCATTGGGGAGCCCGGAGCCGATACACTTGCTCGGCCAGCTGTAGACAGAGGTGAAGAACATCCACCCCTTCACCTTCTCTGTGATGAGTGAAGCCAGAAGCAAAGCGTATTACGCCACTTCCGGTTTGGGTTGTTTACTAGCTGTTAGCAGCCAGGCAAGCATCTGATCAAACCAGGGGTGGATCCAGAGTCTAGTCTCGGGAGGGGCACTGCCAGAAAATACATTTTTTTGGGGGGCAATTTATCGGGGAAATGGCTGGTGTTGGCGCTTCAATCATCACGGCACCATGGTTGTTATGGTGTCAGGATGATTGAAGCGCATTATTTCTATTATTACATAAAATGAAATAGTTCAACTCACCATAATGTAGAATCAGTGGGAGCCCCGAGCATGTCACTTGCCACGTCACCTGCCACCAGATGCGGATTGTCACTTGCCACGTCGCCTGCCACGCGTTGCGGATTGTCACTTGCGACGTCGCCTGTCACCAGATGCAGATTGTCACTTGCCACATCACCTGTCACACATTATGAATTTCCACTTGCCACGTCACCTGCCACACGTTGCAAATTGTCACACGTCACGTCGCCTGCCACACGTTGCGAATTGTCACACGTCACGTCGCCTGCCACACGTTGTGAATTGTCACTTGCCTTGTCGCCTGTCACCAGATGCAGATTGTCACTTGCCACGTCGCCTGTCACCAGATGCAGATTGTCACTTGCCACATCACCTGTCACACGTTGCGAATTGTCACTTGCCACGTCACCTGCCCCCAGACGTGGATTGTTACTTGCCACATCACCTGCCACACGTTGTGGATTGTCACTTGACACGTCACCTGCGCCCAGATGCGGATTGTCACAGTGAGAAGAAATTCCTCCAGATGGAAGATTGTCCAGATTCCTGTTCTGGTACAACCCAAAAACAGGACAAATAGAGAGAGCGAGTCTTCCTTATGGGGACACAAGGTTCCTCTGTAATAAAAGGTTGAGAAAGGCTGTTTTTAGAGTGTCATAGTGCGTATTTGGGTATTTTTCTTTTTTGGCAAGCAACAGTCACGGTAAATTATTTTTTCTCAACCTTGCCCACATGGAGAAACCCTTGAAAAAACATTCCAGGCTTTCCAGGTTCAGGGAACCCCTAGTAATAATTACTATATCTACAGCTAACTGTAAATTAATATGGTAGTCATTATGGTGGTCATTGGGGAACCCCTAGCAACCTTTGCAAGAACCCTAGTTTTCCATGGAACCCTTCTTGAGAAACCCTGCATTAAATAAACATTGGAATGACAACCTAAAGCATAAACTCACACTATACGTTTACTTTAAATACTGGTTTTAAAAGATACTAAGAATGGCCGCTGTTTTCATATGGAGTGATATGGAAATTTAAGGCATATGGTATAAAGAGCATTGTATTGAGGAGATGGTGCCGACCTCTTTCACTTCCATGAAGTGATACATTAGTCACTGGAACCAGCTCTGAGCACAAGATTATGGTGAGTGTGTTCAAGATACATATTGCTTTATTAAGTAGAATGAAAAGAAAGCAAGCATAGAGAAGGCAATTCGGTATCTTGATTGATATTAAATGTCAAGTGATTGCTGTTTTTGCTTTAAAGCGGAATTACACTGCATCTGAGCAAAATAAGCCAAAAACACAATTTCATGCATTTTTAATATTTAAAGCAAACTTCCCCATGTGTGCAGACCAGTCAAGTTCCTCCACCCCGAACTCGCTCATCCATGTCTTTATGGACCTTGCTTTGTGCACTGGTGCGCAGTCATGTTGGAACAGGAAGGGGCCATCCCCAAACTGTTTCCACAAAGTTGGGAGCATGAAATTGTCCAAAATGTCTTGGTATGCTGACGCCTTAAGAGTTCCCTTCACTGGAACTAAGGGGCCAAGCCCAATCCCTGAAAAACGACCCCACACCATAATCCCCCCTCCACCAAATGATTTGGATCAGTGCACAAAGCAAGGTCCATAAAGACATGGATGAGTGAGTTTGGGGTGTAACAACTCGACTGGCCTCGTCTAACATCAGTGCCTGACCTCACAAAAGCGCTTCTGGAAGAATGGTCAAACATTCCCATAGACACACTCCTAAACCTTGTGGACAGCCTTCACAGAAGAGTTGGAGCTGTTATAGCTGCAAAGGATAGGCCAACTCAATACTGAACCCTACGGACTAAGACTGGGATGCCATTAGAGTTCATGTGCGTGTAAAGGCAGGTGACCCAATACTTTTGGTAATATAGTGTATGTCAGGACAAAAACACACACACAGTATATCTCTGCAATACATGTACATTCCTTATGTTTAATCCCTGTATGTAAAAAGAATATCTATTGATCCTGGCATTTAGTTCCTAACTTTCTGTTGGGTGCCAAATTATAGAATGCCCCCCCCCCCCCCCATTTCTTCTCATCATCACCATAACATAGGATGAAGGTGAAATGTGGTTCGATGGGAGAACTGGGAGAGCTGACTAGACTTCTGGAGAACAGATACAGAGCAAAGAGGTTATCAGCTTCCAAGATTTATGAATATAGCTGTAACAAAACACTCCCAAAAGGGTGCAAATAAGTTTGGTACTATAGTTTACATAAACTTTAAAGCGGTTATAGACCACTGGTGGAAAAAAAAAAAACGAAGAATCCTGCAATGCAATGTCATAATGTGCTAGTATGCATCGCATACCAGCACAATATGAGAGACTTGCCTTAGAACGAAGCATTCCAGCACTGCGATGTCAGCGCTGAGACGGCTAACATCTTCATCCGGTCTTACGGTCTTCATCCGGGTTTGCGGCCTCTGGCTACATGAGAGGCTGGGGCGTGATGACGTCACTCCCGCGCATGCGCGCGAGAGCTGCCATTTCCAAGATGGGCTCTGAAGGTCTGGCACTGATGTCATCGGCTGCATGCACTGTGCAAGTTTAGGAGATATTCACAGTACTTATAGGTAAGCCTTATTATAGGCTTGCCTGTAGGTACAAGTGGTGTAACAGAGTTTATAACCACTTTAAAGATAGCAAAGGAACATTCACAGCATCTTATCTGTCTAGCTGGGTGCAGCCAACTCTGTGATCTTCTGCTCCAGCCCCCCCCCCCCTGCCACTCTGCTGCCGGACGTATATGCAGAGTGGGACTTCATCAGCATGCGTGTTCTCCGCTCACTTGCACCCCCCCAATGGTGAGCAGTAGGGATGAGCTTTGAGTTTGAGCCAAACAGTGAATTTTATGGGGCGTTCGCAGCAAATTCAAGCACCCCATAATGCACTGCAAGACCGCAATGCATTGCTATATGATGATTTGCCAAAGCATACACCTGACCTGCATGTTTTGGCCAATCGCAGCACGTTCCTCAGCGAGAGCCATAACTGGCCAAAGGAAGGGTGCCTTTGACCAATAATAGCTTAGGGGGACATGCCCCACACTATATAAGGCTGCTTACACGTCGCCCGTATAGTGTGTTCTAGTGGACGGAGATAGAGAGATTGAGCTAGATTAGCAGGCAGGCAGGTTAGTTAGTGGCAGTGTATTTGATATATATATATATATACAGTCAGACTAGAATATATATACATATATATATACATATATATATATATATATATATATATATATATATATATATATATACATACATATATATATATCTGCATTCAGCGTAGCCTATATATACAGTGTAAACTCTATATTCAGTCAGTACAGGCAGTGTATTTGATATATATATATATATATATATAGATATATATATCTATATATATATATCTATATATATATATATATATACTCTGCATTCAGTGTAGCTTATATATACAGTGCATTTGGCTGTGTACAGTTTCTAATACAGTGCAGGCGGTGTACACAGTATATAATACAGTGTAGTGCGGTGTTAAAAAAAAAAGAAACATCATGTCCAGAAGGCCTCCAAGGAGAGGCAGACGCTCACAAGCCACTAAAAGAGGGCAAGCAGCCTCTGAAATAATATTTACCAGCAGGGACCGTTCCTGCAACCAACAAGAGTAACTGTGAGGGGTTACAGTGTTTTGGCACCACCAACACCTAAGGCCCAAAGTTTCAGCAGAGTATATAGTGCATTTCGTATAGTATATATACTGCAGTTCAGAGTATATAGTGCACTCAGTGTAGTATATATAATACAGTGCAGGGTATATAGTGCAGAGTACAATATATAATATAGTGGGTTGAAGTGGTTAAGGGGAGCCCTATGACAGAATTAAGAAACAAACGGCATGGGTTCCCCCCGTCCATACCAGGCCCTTTGGGTCTGGTACTGATTTTGGGAGGACCCCCATGCCATTTAAAAAAAAAATATCCATATCAGACCCGAAAGGCCTGGTATTGACTGGGGGGGAAACCCACGCTGTTTTTTTAAATGATTTTTTATGTATATTGCCGGGATCTGGCAATACATTACAGCTGTGAGCAATTTTAAAGCGAAATTCCACCTTAAAGTGGAACTTCCGCTCATCGGATTCCTCCCCCCCTCCGGTGCCTCAATTGGCACCTTTCAGGGGGGAGGGGGGTGCAGATACCTGTATGATACAGGTATCTGCACCCACTTCCGGGAATAGCTAGCCGCAGCTAGCCGCAAATGCCCGCCCCCCCCCCCCCATTGTGTTGTGGGAAACACACAGTTCCCACAACACAACGGGGACCAGTGTAGACGCGCAGTGCCACTCGCGCATGCGCAGTAGGGAACCGGGCAGTGAAGCCGCAACACTTCACTTCCCGATTCCCTGACCAAGGATGGCGGTGGGGGCAGCCGAGAGACGAGCGATCGATCGGCTTCGGCTATCGACATCGCTGGACTCTGGGACAGGTAAGTGTCTATTTATTAAAAGTCAGCAGCTGCAGTATTTGTAGCTGCTGGCTTTTAATATTTTTTGTTTAAGGTGGAGCTCCTCTTTAAATGACATTTTTTTCTTTAGAAATGTCATTTTGCTGCAGTACTTTTCTAAATATGGGCAAAATGTGCTACTTTACAGGCAGACTAAAGGGACCCCCCAGGCATGATATTTAAAGGAATATTTCATTTTTATTGTTTCACTTTAAGCATTCTTAAAATAACTGCTCCTGAAAAACCGGCCGTTTCAAAAACTTTTTTTTGCATTGATACATGTCCCCTGGGGCAGGACCCGGGTCCCCAAACACTTTTTATGGCAATAACTTGCATATAAGCCTTTAAAATTAGCACTTTTGATTTTTCACGTTCGTGTCCCATAGACTTTAACGGTGTTCGCACAAATTTTTTGTCTGTTCGCAAGTTCTGATCCGAACCGAACCAGGGGGTGTTCTGCTCATCCCTAGTGAGCAGTGACAGGACAGGCTTCAGGTATCTGTGCCAGCTGTTCAGCTATCCCCGGCCACTTCAGAATATGCTGCCATAAAATCACACCTGCGGATATCACTGAGACCCTTGGGACTACCAGAATGCCAGACCACCTACCATATTACTAATATGATGTGCTTCTACCCATCCACCCTTTTGTAAGTGTTTTTAACCCTTTTGGGAAATATAAAGTTTTACTTCTGCATTTAGAGGTGCCTTTTTTTTCTTTTCACTGGAAGCTGTGTGAGCACCAAGCCCTACAAACAGAATGGGTCTGTGTAGACTCTTCCCCTACTTGCTCCACTCCCCTCCGCCCCCAATGCTGCTGCCTTTTTTGATATGACAGCGGCAGTGTAAAATCCCCAGTCACTCCCCTGCTCTCACCCCTGGCAGTGCAGATCAGATCCAATCAGAAGGCAGGGGAGTGAGAGCCAATGGAAACATCAGAAAGGACTGCTGTGAAGATGCTGTGGAAATGACTATGGGAAATGTAGTTCTTAAAGGGACGCTGCACCATACATAAAGGGAGGCTAACAGGCTGTGGACTCAATTCCCACGTATCTCTGCATCTGGAGGAGGAGAGCTTCATTGTTTTCCTGGGCAAGCTAAGAGTGATCTGGGCCAGTACGAGAGAGGAGAGCAAAGGATGAAAATCTATTGTCAGGGTCTGTGCTCTATACTCGAGAGATCAGAGTCAAAGAGAGAGGCTAAGTGGACCTGCTGCTGTTCCTGTCCACCTATATTAAAGTGGATGTAAACCCACTCTAATTCTTACTAAACTACTGCCATAGTGGTTATCTATGCCTTCTGCATGTATCCTTACCTGTCAAATGTCTCCCCTCTGTCTGTTATCAGACATTCTGTGGGTGGGTCTGTTGTCCGGAGCTCAGTGGGAGGAGTCGTGGTGTCAGTAGACTCCCCGCCCACCTCTACGCTCCCCTTGTCAACATGCATTTTCTCCTGTGTATTTCTTACACTGAACTTCTGCTATGATCACTAACATCCAGTCAAAACCCAGAAAGGTCACCACATGACTTCAGCATGTCCAATCATGCTGAGGTGTGGAGCAGCCAATCCTGGGAGAGCTGGAGAAGAAAGGAGGAGGGGATCTGAAGTATACAGAATGTCTCTCTCGTGCATGAAATATGTAAATCACCTGTCACTCACAGCAAGGGGGAGAAGCTGACTCCTATTTCTCTGTGTCAGTTTCTATCTCACTGAAAAAAGATAAGAGGACTGTTTATAGCTGGATTATCTCTTTGTGACAAGACTGGGCACAGATGACATGAAATAATTTACTGTACAAGGTGCAAGCCTTAATTAAAAAAAAAATGTGGTTTACATCCACTTTAAGGAAAGAGGATGGGCCTTCTTCCAAGTCTGACAAGATGCCCTAGAGACTGAGTTAGAGAGAGAGAAATAGAGTTGCAGTGTCTCCTGGATCAGAGCTCAGAGACTGCTGCCTGTGTGGAGATCTGGGACCAAGCTTCTAGAACCTGCTGACTGCCAAGTCGTAAGGACCAGACTAGTTAGCTACCAGGAGTGGTGAGCTGAGCTGCATATCTTAAAACACCTGCCACACACAGTTAATGCCAAAGAGACTGCACTACATTCACCACTAACACCACCTAAAGAAGGGCCCCACCGATAGCTGGCCAATGTAAACTAGTAGGTGCTAGGTACTTTCCACCATCTTAAAGGGGTACCCCATACACTAGGAATGCATACTCTCATTCTAGGGTTTTATGCATAGTGTGAACACATGGATCCTGTTATTTCTCTGAGTTAGCTGATGTAATTCTAGAGACTCTATAGTTCCATTTAACTTTGCTTTAGTCTTTTGAGTGCCAGTTAGTTGGTCGTTGACCATTTATTGTGCTCTTAAGTCTGTATTATTATCTGTTCATTGCACACAATAAAAATGGGAGGAAGATGATGGACTTTAAAAGGTGCCTTTATGGTCCCAAAGAAATTGCTCACATATGTATATATAAAAATGTATATTTTATTAAGAAAAACATAAAATTACATATTAAAAACAATATGAAATGTGTACATGCTGTCTTAATATATCTCCCCCATGTGTATAAATCACAAGGCTTCAAAGAGACACCTGTATGGATTGGCCCACAAATCAATCATAAGAAAAATGAGGCATATATGGTAATCCTGCACATGGATGTGGGGGCCAGCTCCAGAGTCACTGTGATAACACCAATAGATCGCTACGCGTTTCGCCAAAGGCTTCTTCAGTGGATCCTGTTGGTAATGCCACAATTACAATAAGAGACATGCACATCATTAGCTGTTATTTTATAACGTTGAACTGCAAGACCTTTTATTCCTTCAGTTAAAATTTGCCTTGATTGTCATAATTCTCTACTGTTTGCCTGCTTTACAGTTGAGTCTTATTAAAGGGAACCATTCACATACTACACAAGTCAGCATTATTAAATTATCACTGTGATGCCATTTACCAAGACAATATCATTTTTCCTTGTCAAAAGAAGTTTATTGAGTATACAATGTTATAAAGATACATAAAGTAAGTTTACAAGGATCTATAAAGTAAGCTCATTGTTTTACAGTAGGGTTTATATAGGTAAATATCATGGAATTTCAAATATTAAACATCGGGTTCACGTAAACCTAAATTAAAGATATATATCATTTCCTTAGTTACTTTTGTAGGTATTTAAATGATTTATACCTACTATACATATTGTTTACAAGTAGAGTGTATATAGGTCAAATAAATTCTGATAATGAGCTTTAATCGTAAGGTGGAGAAAAGGAAAGAGAAAGAAGAAAAAGGGTTGAAAGGTAGAGGTATGGTCCACAAGGTTGTCCCGCTCGTCAGTTTATTATTCTTTTTAGTTCTCTTTGAAGCCTTAGAATGGGTGTCTCTGTAAGTCATTTAATCTGTTACCATGGCAACAGGACAGAGTCATTGAAGTTTGACAGGAACTGTTGTTTTATCCAAGGATGCCAAAGTTTTTCAAATTTTGGAATTTGATTTTGATCGATGGCTACCATCTTAGCATGGGACATTGTATTATTCATTCTGTGAATTGTTTCTGCTAGTACCAATGTAGGAGATTTCCATGCCTTGGCCACTGTTTGTTTTGCAGCCGTTATTAGTTGGATCATAAGTTTGAATTGAGAGAGTGTTAACCATTCCGGTTTTAGATTAAGTAAAGTTAAATATGGATCTGGTTGTATTATTTTTTTAAATATTTTAGATGCAATCACGAAGACTTCCTTCCAGAAGGTTTGGATTACTGGGCACGTCCACCATATGTGTAAATATGTGCCTATTTCTGGGCATCCTCGAAAACAAAGAGCTGAGGTATTAGGTGAATATTTTGCCACTCTAGCGGGTACAAGGTACCAGCGAGTTAGGACTTTATAATTTGTCTCCAGTGCTAAGATGTTGGGTGAAGATGACTTAGATGTGAGCCATATGTTAGACCAGTCCGTGTCTTCTAAAGTTCGTCCCAAGTCCTCCTCCCACCTCTGAACGTAAGAGGGTCTATTAAGATTTGCTACTCCATATAATTGATTATAAAGTGATGAAATTGTACCTTTAGCAAATGGATCTTTTGTACAGATTGATTCAAAAATGGATAATTGGGATAATGGTGTATCCCCCTTTAGGAATGGTGTATAGAAATTTTTGATTTGGAGATATCTAAATATCTCAGAGTTTGGTAGATCATATTTTTCTCTAAGCGATGGGAATGAAAGGAATGATTTAGATGCTATGAAGTCATTTAGTGTCTGAATGCCTGATGTTGTCCAAGCTTTAAAAGAATTTGGGTAGATCCATGCCGGATAAAAGGCCGGATTTCTGATAAAAGAAAGGAGAGGATTGTGTGGAGATTGTAACTGATATTTGGTTTTTAGTTTATCCCAGAGAGATAAGAAGTGTTTAGTTATGGGATTATGAATTTTAAAGCGGTCTTTAAGATCAAGCCATAATAAATTTGATATTAATAGAGGGTCATTTTCTGAAGCCTCTATAAATACCCATAATGGGATTTCCTGTTTTGCATGGTATTTGGACAGACTGGCCAAATGTGCTGCTCTGTAGTAGTTAGTAAAATTAGGGTATCCCAGGCCTCCTTTATTTTTGGGAAGATGTAGTGTGTGTATAGTTATACGTGGTTTAGAAGAGCCCCATATAAACGAAGTTGCTCTTTTTTGTACTATTCTCAAAAAATAGGAAGGAATTGGAATAGGGAGGACTCTGAATAGATAAAGCAATTTGGGTAGAATAGTCATTTTGATTGCATTAATCTTCCCTATCCAGGATAAAGGAAGTTGCGACCATTGTTTTATTAGATTTGTGATCTGTCTTAATACAGGAGGATAATTGGTTGAGAATAAGTCAGAATGAGATGCTGTTAAGTGAATTCCAAGATATGGGATTGATTTTTCTGCCCATGTGAATGGGAGTGCAGCCCTAGCCGGGATCAATTCCATGTTTGTGAGTGAAATATTAAGCACTAGGCATTTCTTAGGATTAATCATAAGGCCGGATAGGGCTGCAAATCCATCAAGAGCTGGTATTAAGTTAGGACCAGAGACCTGTGGTGATGATAGAAAAAGTAATATATCGTCTGCAAATATACATAGTTTGTGTGTAATACCTCCTACTTCAATGCCAGTTATAGTTTGGTTTGTTCTGATGTATTGGGCCATGGGTTCGAGTATAAGGGCAAATAATAAGGGAGATAATGGGCAACCCTGTCGGGTACCTCTTTCGATATTAAAGGCTTCAGATTTGTATCCAGCATATTTTATATAGGCTTTGGGTTTATTATATAATGCTTTGATCCATGTTAAAAAGTGGGGTCCAAAACCCCATTTTTGTAATGAATATTGCATATATTGCCAGGATACTGTGTCAAATGCCCTCTTAATATCGAGAGATAGAAAACATAAAGGGATTTTCCGTTTTTTAGCAATATGTGCCAATAACACTGCCCTGCGTATATTATCGCCTGCCTGTCTATTTGGCATGAAGCCTATTTGATCTCTATGTATTAATTTTCCTATAATGCTATTGAGGCGTTTTGCTATTATTTTTGCTAATAATTTAATATCAAGGTTTAACAGAGAGATAGGCCGATAATTCACACAGGAAGTATCATCAGAAAGGGGTTTTGGGATCATACAAACAATTGCCATTAGTGTTTCTTGCTGAAAAGAATGTCCATCTAGAAGTTTGTTAAAAGTTTCAGTGAGAATGGGAGAGAGTATTTCTGAGAATGTTTTATAGTATAAAGCCGAGTAGCCGTCTGGGCCTGGTCTTTTGTTAAGTTTTAGGTCTTTTATGGCGTTAGCAACTTCATCTATAGTTATAGGCTCATCCAAACTGCTTTTTTGATTCTGAGATAACTCAGGTAAGGTTATTTTTGAGAAGAAGGATTCAGCCTCTGTAGGATTAAATTCATTGTTTGTCTTGTATAAAGTTGCGAGATGTGAGTGAAATTTATGGACTATTTTAACTGGATTACAAGTGTAAACATTTTTTGATAATTTCAAACGTATTGGTTTGAAAGATTTGTTAGTTGAATTTAATGCCCAAGCCAAATATGTACCTGGTTTGTTTGTATTCATGTAGAAATTGTGTTTGGAGCGTTTAAGGGATTTATCAACTGACTCAGTGAGAAATAGATCGTATTCCAATCTAGATTTTTCCAGATGAGATTTTGTACTCTGAGATGGATTATCTTGAAATGATATGAAGGCTGCATTAAAATTGAGTTCTAGTTTTTTTGGTATATTTTTGCGTTCCCGTTTAAATAGTGCCATTTGTCTTTGTATTGTACCACGCAAGACAGGCTTATGAGCTTCCCACAGTGTTATTGGGGAGATGTCTGTTGTATTATTAATTGATATGTATTCCTTTAAAGCTTGTTCAATGGCCATCTGATGTAGTGGGTGTTTGAGCATTATGTCCGGTAAGTACCACGTTGGGTCATGCGCTTTTGGTATGGCTGAGGCTATAGTAGTGTATACTGCATTATGGTCAGACCACGGAATCGGAATTATATCTAATGCAATAATTTCTGGTATCATTCCTATTGTTAGAAAAATATGATCTATTCTGGTGAAGGTTTGATGAGGGTGCGAGAAATAAGTGAATTTCTTTTTCATTGGGTTACTTTCTCTCCACGAATCTACCAGATTGTATTTGGAAAGAAGTTGAGAAAAAGGTAATCTAGAGGTTATTTTGGATAGTGTAAAAGGTGATTTATCTAGAAATGGGAGGAGGACCTGGTTCGAATCCCCACACATTATCACTGTTCCTATTTTGTGTGTATTAATCACTTGTAATATATGTGAGAGGAATGGTGTAGGTTGTTTGTTAGGAGCGTAGTAGGAAATCACCGTGATTGCTGTATCCATTATATAACCCATGAGTATCAGGTATCTACCTTCTGGGTCTTTAATTTCTGATGATAAGGTGAATGGTGTGGATCGGTGAAATGCAATTAGAGTTCCCCTTTGCTTGGTACAGGCAGAAGCCGTGTAAATTTGTTGATAAAAAGGAGAAATATATTTTGGAGTAGAATCTTTGGTGAAGTGTGTTTCTTGGAGGCATACTATGTGAGCCTTCTTGTTATGGAAAGTACGGAAGGCTTTGGTCCTTTTTTGAGGGACATTTATTCCCTGAACATTCAGGGAAAGTATATTCAGTGGTGCCATGGCAATAGATCAAATAGTTTTGACTTACTTTTTGTTATGCAGAGCTGACTGCGCAGATTAACCTGTGTGGACTGAAGAGATGAATAGATAGAAAAGAAACCAGTGAATTCTGGAGTAAAGAGTAAACAAAAAACATATGAGATTAGATGATACATTGTATAAATTATTTTTTGCAAGTAATCACAATTTACCCGTGAAAGAGAATAAATATCTCTCTCAGGGGAATAAGTGCCTTCGTCACACTCCCACATAATATGGTTGGGAGAATGAGGAGGGCTAATGGGGGTACACGGATCTTCCGCTTACAGGAGAGAAGTGCTATGTCAAAAGACATCAAAATGATGTTTCATTAATTGGAGTGCAGAATATAGTTTTTGTTGAAATTATTTATTCCAGGGTGGTTGTATATGGTTAGTCTTGCCCTAAATAATTCAGTTAGAAAGGTACTGTTAATAACTTTGGTATTGATGAAGATAGTTTGAATTATTTTGGGATTTTAACCCTTTTAGAGTAAACAATTACATATTTTATTCATATGTAACTGTTTAGATATGTTAACTCATAAAATTGAGGTTGTATTGCTTCAGATTAGAATAAACAAAAACATAATTCTAGGAACTAGTTAGGTAATAATATATTTGTTTTAAGAAAAGAAAGAAAAAGCTTCCATTACTTCTGGATTATTGAACATATTTGTCCTAAAAAGTAATAAATCTATTGTTATTACCTGATAATATATAACTGAACAAGAATTTCCTTATTTCACTTATATATTCTAAGGCCATATGAATCAGAAGTAATAAGAAATATAACTGGAATGTAACATGATCCCACACAGTGTGTGACTATCAGAATGCAGTTACATTCAGTTATAAATATAGGTTTTTTATAGAGAACCATCTCTTAGTATAATAAATGAAGAGATATCAGGAATTAGGATGTCAGTCCATTGAATCTTCTTGGTCCATGGATGATGTGGCATAACGGCCTCTTTTGTGAGAATGATGATTCCCATTTTGTTCTGAAATTTTCTGGGTGCTGCCTGAAGGTGAAGATGACGCCATTCTTCTGCGTGCGGGAGTGTTGCTGCTTGTGGGTTCTGTCAGATTTAATTTTAAAAGGGTTTGTTGTAGTTCATCTGCTGATCTGCTTCTGTAAATTGTACCTTGGTAATTAAATCTGACTGAAAAGGGGAAGCCCCATTGATACATAATGTTGTGGCGTTGCAGTTCCATTAGTTGGGGTTTCATGGATCGTCTTTTAGTAATAGTAAGTTGGGATAGGTCAGCAAAAATTTGATAATTGTGTCCTTGAAAATTAAGTTCCTTTTTTTCTCTTGCAGCAATTAGTATTTGTTCTTTCGTTCTGTAATAATGAAATTTTGTGATTATATCACGTGGGGGTCCATCTTTCTTTTTGGCTGTGAGGGCTCTGTGTACTCTGTCCAGTTCTAAACGTTCAATAGGGATATCTGGCTTTAGTTCTTGTAATAGAGCAGTAATAGTAGATTGCAGGTCTGTCACAGTTTCAGGTATTCCCCTTATGCGCAAGTTTGAACGTCTGGCTCTATTTTCGTAATCTTCGAGCTTAGTTTGAAGTATTAAATTCTCTTTTTTTAATTGTTCCAATTCTGTTATATTTTCTTGGGTTGTAATTTCAATTTCATCCATTTTTATTTCTAAGGCTGCGGTGCGGTTTCCCAGCTCTCTTATTTCTTTGGTTAGGCTTTTTGTTATTTGGTCTGAGGTTTGTTTTAAAGCCTTATGAAGCATCTTTTCAAATTGTAATAATATTACTGGGGATACTGAGGAGGCTTGTGGAGAAGTTTGTGAGAGGATTTGTTCTGTATCTGACTCAAATGGAGACTCTTGCTGTGACATTTTCTGTCTGTGAGAGCGCCCTGATGCTGTATCTTGTGAGGTGACTGGAGCTGCTTCAGCTGCAGTGAGTGCCTGTGAGCTCTTTGTGAGGTGATTTTTATTTCTGCCACGGTTTCCTCCCAGTACCATATTTCCTGCCCAAACTTTCACAGTTTGTTCCCTGGGGCAAAAAGGTTCAAATGGATACCTTTTGAGCCTGCAGGCTCCGCTTTGTCCTTCTCTTCTCTCCTCAGCGGTGTGGAGCTCTAACAATGCATGTCTGCTCCGCTAGGCTCCGCCTCCTGCCGACTGACAATATCATTTTTCAAATAAGCTCACTGCAGCCGTTGTTACCGAATGTCCATGATAACACATTGGCTACAACGAACAGCCCTCACGGAGCTCCAGTAGAATGACTTTGCCCAGGCTTAGATGGTGTCATCATTCTGCTGCAGGCAGAAAGAAGCATTTTCTCAGTCACCTCTCCCCAGTAATTACCCAGGCTGCACCACTGTAACTTTGCAGCAAGTCCGAAGGTGAAAGCCTGAAGCAGGTGCTGATCTGTGACAGAAGAACCTCTGTGTGCTAAGAAGCAAAGTCAATAATATAATCCTGGCATCACCTGAGTCTACTATTGAATATTTGTTATATCAGTCAATAGGGAATGGGAAGAGGGAATGTGGGCTAGGAACTTTTGGCAGTGAGTGTTGGCAGTACATATATTCTTTTTTAGTTATGGGTTAACCACTTCAGCTCCGGAACATTTTTCCCCCCTTCATGACCAGGCAATTTTTGCAATACGGCAGTGCGTTACTTTAACTGACAATTGCATGGTCGTGTGACGCTGTACCCAAATAATTTTTTTTACCATTTTTCCCCACAAATAGAGCTTTCTTTCAGTGTATTTGATCACCTCTGTGGTTTTTATTTTTTGCGCTATAAACAAAAAAAGACCAAAATTTGGTAAAAACTAAATTTTTTACTTTCTGCTATAAAACATACCCAATAAAAAAAAAAAATGTAAAAAATCAAATGTCTTCATCAATTTAGGTCAATATGTATTTTGATAAATGTTTTTGGTAAAAAAAAATTCCAATCAGCGTATATTGATTGGTTGTGCAAAAGTTATAGCGTCTACAAACTTTGGGATATTTTTATTTATTTATTAATTTATTTTTTACTTGTAATGACGGCAATCAGCGACTCATGCGATATTGTGGCAGACAAATTGGACACTAACTTACACTTTTGACAGTTTTTGAGGACCAAAAATTTGCTAAAAATATGCACTGTCACTGTACTAATGGCAGGGAAGGGGTTAACATCAGGGGAGATCAAAGGGTTAAATGTATGCCTAAGTTGTACTTACTAACTATGGGGGAGGTGCTTTGGCTGGGGGAAGGCAAAGATTTGTGTTCCTGCTTAGCAGGAACCTTCCACTCGACAGAACGACAATCTTTCTTGTTTTCTTGTAGGCAGATTGTCGTTCTGCCTCTCTGCTGTCTAATCAGTGGGCGCTGGCAGACATTGAGTCCACGGTACCCCCCGCTTTGCTCCCGCTGTGTATAATCAAGACAAGAGACAAGAGAATCGGCTCTCCAGGGACTCTCCCTCCTCATTGGCTAAGACATTGGCTCCCGCTGTGGTCAATCACAGCCAGTGAGCCAATGAGGAGAGAGAGGGGGCGGGGCTGAGCCATGGACAAGTAGAGCCACGGCTCGGGAGCGAGCCTGCCTTGGTGACCCCAGAGCAAGCTGTTTGCTATGGGGGCACTCAGCAGGAGAGAGTAGCCTGGAGCTCAGGCGGGGAACCTGAGAAGAGGAGGATCGGGGGTGCTCTGTGCAAAACCATTACACAGAGCAGGTGAGTATGACAGGTTTGTTTTTTTCTCTTACTTTAGCGTTCTAGGTATAACAGCTTCATAGATGGTTTGCTCTTTTCCCCCGCTATGTCCTCTGCTAATAAAAAAATAAAGTTTGTTCTTTGCTTTGGGTTGTAACTTTTTGCACTTTGAAGATGCTTCAAACGCTGTGTATACTAGGAAATTCTGAACTTCCTATAAATAAATACAAGAGTACATCCGATGCTTTTGATCACTGGATGTTTGTATGGACTTTATTTAAACCAAAACATATACCAGGTCCCATCATTAAATGTGGCTTTGCATATAGTAAGAATAATGACAGGAAAATAAAAGTAACTTTATTCGGTTTCGGAGTTTTATCTCCTGTACACAACATTAAATGTTTACATCCAGTAACATTTGTGTTTATCTGGAATCCTGTTGTGAAATAGACTGTTAAAAATATAATAATTTATGTATCAGTCTCAGCTAAAATTGATCAGCCCACCACAGTACTTTTATTTACCTATCAATTGTTTTTTTTTTTTTGTTTTTTGTTTGTTTTGTTTAGTTTTGGAAAGAATTAGGAGAACTTGATTTGTCTGACATGTTTTCTCTTTATCAGCATATAATAATCAGAGCAGGGTATTTATTTAAACAATGTACAAAATAAAAGCCATATATATTTTTATTATTATTTTTTTTTTAAGGTAATAAAACAAAACTTTTCATCCAGTTATAGTCAAGTTAACTGATACATACAGATGCTGCTATATTTGGACTAATCTAAATCTAGGCAGAGATGACTCCCGGTCCCAAATTATTTAAAATGTACCGTATGTTTTTTTTAACTAAATAACAAATTATGATAACTGGAACCAACTTTTTATTTTGAATTCTGTTTGTGAAATACACTGTTAAAAATATAAAAAAAAGTATTGTATCATTCTCAGCTAAAACTGATATTCAAGCACGGTATCACACACCAGCCCACAACGATAACCATAATACAGTAATACCTTGGATTACGAGCATAATTAGTTCCGGAAGAATTCTTGTAATCCAAAGCACTCATATATCATATAGGAAATAATGGAAACTCAGATAATCCGTTCCACAGCCAATGCTTGTCTATGCAGTACCGCATGTGGCCAGAGAGGCGGGGGCACCGGAGACACTCGTAAACACTCGGAGACGCTCGTAGACCACTCGGAGATGCTCAGAGACACTCGGGAACCGAGTGTCCCCGTGTGTCTCTGAGCGTCTCCGAGTAAGTCCGAGTGTCACCTCTTGACAAATGCGGTACTGCACACCCCAGCAGCTTGAATCTTACGAGTCAATGCTCACAAAGCGAGTCAGGATTTAAAAAAAAAAATACCTCCTATTGTGGAATGCTTGCAAACCGCGTTATTTGCAATCCGAGGTTCCACTGTACCTTTATTTACCTTTCAATTTTTTTTTAATCTTACTCATCTTGTGAGACAACTCTCGCAAAGCGAGTCAGGATTTTAAGAAAAATTAGCTCGTATTGAGGAACGCTCGCAAACCGCGTTACTCGCAATCCGAGGTTCCACTCTACCTTTATTTACCTTTTAATTTTTTTTTTTTTACATTTTGGATTGAATTAGGAACATGTAATTTGTTCACATTTTTGTCTATTTATCAATTTGTGATAAAAAAAAAAATCTAGACAGCAATGACCCCCAGACAAAAAAATTGTTAAAAATGTATGTTTTTTCACTGTTTTATCATGGAAACTTTATGTTTTTGGGTTTTTTCACGATGTGCAAAGAGAGATCACACAAACACTTAGAGGCAAAAACTGTATATAACATTTAGTTAAGTAATAACAGATAAAGGTAAAAAAAAATGCAATAATACTGGGAAATGTAATAAGAAACTTGGTATTGGTAGATGATCAAACCAGACGCGTGCATGTCTTAGCCCCGGTAACAGATTAATTTATTAATGAAGAAGGAAGATCTGGACAGCCGCACTCCAATACAAATGCCTTTTATTGTATAAAATAACAAAAATTCATACAGCAGCAGGGTAAAGGATGAAAACTGACGCGTTTCACATTCTCAATGTTAATCATAGCTACACAACCAAGTTTGCCACATATATATACCAATATAACATAGATCACGTGATCAATTTAAATAAATTAATTAGATTACATTAAATAGCAAACAGATGTGGTTAGAAAAGAGGGCACACTTAGCCAGGAGAAAAGACATGGAAAAGAACCATGTGCATATAACAATGGGAGTATAGCTGAATTTAACTGTTTCCCGACCGCTTCACGCAGATATACTTGCGGCAGAAGGACACGTACAGGCAGAATAACATACCTGTACGTTGCCCTTTAAGAAGCGGCTTGCCGCGAGCTCTGTGAGTGTGATCGCGGGTCCCGCAGACTCGATGTCCGCGGGGATACCTGCGATCGTCTCATGGAGAGGAAGAACGGGAAAATGCTAATGTAAACAAGCATTTTCCCGTTCTGCCTAATGACACTGACACTGATCACAGCTCCCTGTAATCAGGAGCGGTGACCAGTGTCATGTCACACGTAGCCCCTCCCCCCTACAGTTGGAATCACTCACTAGGACACACTTAACCCCTACAGCGCCCCCTCCTGGTTAACCTTTTCACTGCCAGTCACATTTACACAGTAATCAGTGCATTTTTAATTGCACTGATCGCTGTATAAATGTGAATGGTCTCAAAATAGCGCCAAAAGTGTTCGATTTGTCGCCATAATGTCGCAGTCACCATAAAAATCGCATATCGCCACCATTACTAGTAAAAAAAAAATATTGATAAAAATGCCAAAAAACTATCCCCAATTTTCTAGACGCTATAACTTTTGCGCAAAACAATCAATAAACGCTTATTGCAATTTTTTTACCAAAAATATGTAAAAGAATACGTATCGGCCTAAACTAAGGAAAAAAAAAATGTTTTTATATATATTTTTTGGAGATATTTATTATAGCAAAAAGTAAAAAATATAGCTTTTTTTTCAAAATTGTCTCTCTTTTTTTGTTTATAGCGCAAAAAATAAAAACCTGCAGAGGTGATCAAATACCACCAAAAGACAATAGCATAAAAACAATCTTGATGCTGTGAAGGAAGAATACCAACATCTCCCCAGATCTACTCCTGTCAATTGATGCAGAAAAAGCATTTGACAGGGTAGACTGGAGATTTATGACGGCTACGCTACAACATCTCGGCCTGGGGCCTAAAATAATGAAGTGCATCATGAATCTATATAGAGGGCCCACGGCTAGTGTAAAGGTAAACGGCAAGATGTCGCCAGTGTTCGAAATGCTTAACGGAACGCTGCAAGGATGCCCGCTCTCGCCCCTTCTATACGTACTATCACTGGAGCCTTTCCTTGGGACCTTGCGAAATAATCGAGGGATAGAGGGGATGAGTGTAGGGGGAAAAGAACATATAGTCGCGGCTTACGCCGACGATATCCTTGTGTACGTGACTATGCCTAGAGAGACCCTTTTAAATCTCCTGAAAGAAGTTGATAAATATGGTGAACTCTCAAATTTCAAAATAAATCCCATTAGAAAAAAAAAGACACTTTGGCTCTTCAAAAAGAATTTTCATTTACGCGGGTAAAAGGGGAGCTATCCTACCTAGGAATTAAACTAACAGCATCTCTCGAGAAAATCTACCCTGCAAACTACATCCCACTATTAAACGAGATCAAGGCAGAAGTTAAGAAGGTAAACATACAATCATTATCGTGGACTGGAAGAGTTAACATGATCAAAATGGCAATACTACCAAAGATATTGTACAAATTCCAAATGTTAAGAATAAAGGTTCCACAAAGCTTCTTCAAAACCATACAAAAAATATTAACAAAATTTATATGGCAAAATAAAAAACCAAGACTAAAATTTGCATTAATTTCTAGGAAAAGACAGCACGGGGGCTTAACAGCACCAGACATTTCAAAGTACTACAAAGCAGTAATCCTAGCACGCATGATTAAATGGACAAAAGAAAACGAAGAAAAAAAATGGAAAGAAATAGAAAACACTTTAAGCAAAACGACGCTTCACAAAAATATCTGGATTCTAAATACATATAGAATACTAGACCCCAATGTACAAGAGGTGACAAAAAATGTATTTAGAATTTGGGATGCACTACACCAGAAACAAAAATGGGCACACAATTCACCGCTGACGCCTCTCACGGGAACAAATTTTTTCACACCGGGAGAGGATATTTTTCGTAGACTCAAAATAAAAAATCCACTAATTAATGATATTATTAGTAGAGGGAAGTTGGAATCTGCACAAAAATTGGAGATTAAATATGGTGGGAAACTACGAGAATGGGAATATTTTCAACTAAACCACTTAATAAATACATCACCGCACCCGTTTAGAGATGGAGAAGGTTTAAACCGGTTGGAAAAGCTCTGTATGACATCAACGCCATCGAAGGGAGGCATCTCGAAAGTCTATGAGTTCCTGACAGATCTTGAAGGACAAGAAAGGCCTCCCTTCATCGAAAAGTGGGAAAAAGAGTTAGAAATAAAGTTGGAAGAACAACAAATTAAGAGAATGATTGCAGGAGGATACAATCAAGCATGGGATATAAACACCATCGAGATGAATTACAAATTCCTGGTTAGGTGGCATAAGACCCCGGAGAGACTCCACAAATTCAACCAAGCGGAATCACCATTGTGTTGGAGAAACTGCGGACAAAAAGCCACAATGATACACATATGGTGCGACTGCCTGAAAATTAGTATATTTTGGCAAGAAATAATTACAAGCATAAAGGAAATTACGGGCGAGACGTTAGAGAAAAATAAATTGACCTGCCTGTTCCATGACACCAACTCCTCTAGTAAGCAATACATGGAAAAAATAACATCAAAACTACTAAATGCAGCAAAGGGAGTGATCCCAAAAAACGGTTAAAGACTGAAGGCCCAGACAGATTGGTTTAAACAAGTGGAGTACTACCATAAAATGGAATTTCTCTGCTGTAAAGATAAAGAGCAATTAGAAAAATGTAACTCTGTCTGGAGCTGGTGGGAAAGATACAAAACCTCGGACAAATACTGGCAGAAGAAACTGGAAGGTATAAAACACTAAGAAGAAATAACATTAGGGAGAAGAGGAAAAACCCTGGAAGCAAGGCAGGGGGGGAAAGGGAAATTAGAAAGGGAGAGTAATAGGCGGGTGGTGTAGCACAGGAAAATTTTTATACGGTTATTAATAAAGGAGGGAACCTTTGTTTCTCTAGTTTTTTTTTTATTTAGTCTTTTTCTTTTCTGAAAAGAGGCCACAATGATGTGAACTTGAGAAGGGACGGGTTTTGAACGTCAAGTTGAAAAAGGTCTCTCAAAAGAAAACACTGAAGTGGTAAAAAAAAAAAAAAAAAAAATACCACCAAAAGAAAGCTCTATTTGTGGGAAAAAAAGGACGTCAATTTTATTTGGGAGTCGCGTCGCACAACCGCACAATTGTCAGTTAAAGCGACTCAGTGCCGAATCGCAAAAAGTGCTCTGGTCTTTGGCCAAAAAAAAAAAAAAATGTGTAAAAAGGTTATAAGTTATATATAACAAATCCTGGATAAATGGGCATGAATTATACCTTGACAAATGCTTTTACAAAGACAATATAGAACATATTTTTATATTTTTTTAGGGGTGTCAATAATATAGAGTGCATTTATGTGTGAAAGACATATATACGTGTGTAATAATAAACACAGAAAATGCAACATATATAAAAAATAATAAGTATAGACATGAAAAATAAGTATATATAAAAGCATACATTTCAAAAACTGAAATATATATATATATATATATATATATATATATATATATATATATATATATATATGTATAAAACATGCACAAAAATTGTGTGTACCGATGCCCCTCCGTAGGTCGCCAAAAAGTTTTATGAAGTCTAATATAAAATGTCTTAATGTACCTGGTAGTTAGGAGATATATAGTGTAATTATTGGAGACTAGGCGACCTGGATGGGCAAAGGAAAAACATAGAAACCTCACTAGAGAAAAAATAGGAGCCCTGTATGATGTGTATACATAAAAACTGATGAGATGACAATATATACCTATACATATATTAATAGTACATAAAACATCAAGTAGATGGGATTGTCAATGGGAGAATTCAGAAAGAATGGCCATCAAGACATCATAATATTTTCATAAATTCCATACTTTCAACCATTATCGGAATGAACACAGTGATTATCACAATGGCCCCGATCTTAATCAAGAAACAAAGAAATTCTGTAAAAAAAAAGAAATGAAGAAGAAAGTACGTAAAGAAAGATGGATAGGAGAAGATTGGATGAAGAAAGATAGATGAAAGCAGTTCACATAAAGCGGAGTGGACACAGACCAAAAAGTGCTATTGAGTTTATGCCTGATCGATGTTATATAGACCGATGCTGCAGCATGGATGTGAGTATGTGTGTTTATTTTTTATATCAACCCCACATTTTCCTTTAAGTTTTCACATAGTGCCTTCTTTTTTGTATCTCAGTGCTGTTGATCTCTTTCAGCCTCTTTTCAACCAAACCTGTCTACATGCATTCTCTCGAGCTGCACTTCATTTCTCATGGTGGACTTCCTGATAGTGACAACAGTGGACAATGCCTGTGTAATGTGTGTTAAAATAACCACTTGTTTGAAAAAAGTGGCCACTTGTAATGCACATTAAAAGTTCATGTGACAGGGTGACAATGCATGTGAACGTTTGGGAGACAGGAAAAGAGTGCTGTCATCCTATTGAAAGGAAGTGCCTGAACAAAGACCTTTATGGCAGGATCACCAGATCTTACTTTGATGAAAGCGTTATTCTTTTAAGCTCCCCAGCTCAGCTGCCACAAATCTAGTCCCACAACACCATCTTCTCTTCTCCAGTCCTACAACACCATCTTCTCTTCTCTAGTCCTACAACACCATCTTCTCTTCTCTAGTCCTACAACACCATCTTCTCTTCTCTAGTCCTACAACACCATCTTCTCTTCTCTAGTCCTACAACACCATCTTCTCTTCTCTACTCCTACAACACCATCTTCTCTTCTCTAGTCCTACAATACCATCTTCTCTTCTCTACTCCTACAACACCATCTTCTCTTCTCTAGTCCTACAACACCATCTTCTCTTCTCTAGTCCTACAACACCATCTTCTCTTCTTTAGTCCTACAACACCATCTTCTCTTCTCTACTCCTACAACACCATCTTCTCTTCTCTAGTCCTACAACACCGTCACCATCTTCTCTTCTCTAGTCCTACAACACCATCTTCTCTTCTCTACTCCTACAACACCATCTTCTCTTCTCTAATCCTACAACACCATCTTCTCTTCTACATCATAGATAGACTATTGTCTGTTTTGGGTACTTGCCCCCGACGAAGCACTGCCACATCCAAGGTCCACCCTCTAGCCACTGTGTGCCCCGGATCCTGGAGCTTCCTGAGATAAATAACAGGGATGTCCCAGGATAGTTGAGAAAAGTGGAAAAACAGCACTGGACCCAAAATGTTATCTTATTGGTATTGCTATCTTAAAGCATTGATGTTGATGTAAGCAATATGGTTCCTAAGCAGGTGGCTTCCACACCCCACAGAATCCCCACAGACTCATTGGCTTGTAGTGCAATGTAACCAAAGTGTAAATTGAAGTGCCACACCACTGCTAAAAGATCCAGATACAACTTTATTCCAATAAAGTGGAGGATCCAAAGAGACTCACGTATTTCAGGGGTCCAAAAACTCCCCTTCATCAAGGCTTGAGATTGAAAACCATGTGAATGGACTAGAAGTGAATGGACTTTTAATGGTATTTCTTCCAACGTGATTACAAAAATACATCTTGTCATCAGCTGTTTTGGTGACCAAGGATATCCTGGGAGGCTGTAACAGCAGGGACACAACATTCCAGCCTAGGTGAAAATAGAGGCAGTGGGGTAGAAAAAGTAAAAATGAAAAAAGGCTGCTTTTTAACCACATGCCGACCAGCGCACGCTGATGTACGTCGGCACAATGGCACGGCTAAGCAAATGGGCGTACAGGTACGTCCCCTTTAAATTGCGGCATTGTGGGCACGCCTGCCGCGTACTTCATGACCATGCCTGCGGGTCCTGTGGACTCGATGTCCGCCGGGGGGCCCGCGATCGTGTCATGGAGTGGCAGAACGGGGAGATGCCTATGTAAACAAGGCATTTCCCTGTTCTGCCTAGCAACATGACAGAGATCTACTGCTCCCAGTCAACGGGAGCAGTGATCTCTGTCATGTTGTAGTGAGCCCATCCCCCCAACAGTTAGAATCACTCCCTAGGACACACTTAACCCCTTGATTGCCCCCTAGTGTTTAGCCCCTTTCCTGCCAGTGTCATTTACACAGTAATCAGTGCATTTTTATAGCACTGATCGCTGTATAAATGACAATGGTCCCAAAATAATGTCAAAAGTGTCCGATGTGTCCGCCATAATGTCGAAGTCATGATAAAAATCACAGATTGCCGCCATTACTAATTAAAAAAATAATAATAATAAAAATGCCATAAATCTATCCCCTATTTTGTAGACGCTGTAACTTTTGCGCAAACCAATCAATATACGCTTATTGGGATTTTTTTAACCAAAAATATGTAGAAGAATGCATATCGGCCTAAACTGAGAAAGAAATTTGTTTTTTTATATATTTTTGGGGGATATTTATTATAGCAAAAAGTAAAAAATATTGCTTTTTTTTTTCAAAATGGTCACACTTTTTTTTTTTATAGCGCAAAAAATAAAAACTGCAGAGGTGATCAAATACCACCAAAAGAAGGCTCTATTTTTGGTAAAAAAAGGACGTAAATTTTGTTTGTGTGCAACGTCGCACGACTGCGCAGTTGTCAGTTAAAGCGACGCAGGAATAGGGTAAATCCTTCCGGAGCTGAAGTGTTTAAATCTGGTGTTGGAAGGGTCAGACTCAGGCATGTACTGGCCATCGGGACTACCGTGAGTTTCCCGGTGGGCCGATGGCTCAGTGTGCTGGTCTCAGTGACAGCCTGCCAAATTAATCGCTGCGCTACTCGTGCAGCGATTAATTTAAGCACCGCTGTACTGCCCATGGCTAGGTATTCAGCTTCAGAGCCCAGCGCGGTGCTCTTCGGCTCTTTATGCCCCCGCTCGGCACTTCCAGAGCACTGCACACATCTTCGGCCACCTCCGGCCCACACTCGTCCTTTTCCGTGTCCGCTTGGCTTCCCCCGCCCCCCTCCTCTCCGACAGCTCTTCAGCTTCAGCCAACAAAACTCAGCTATCTCCGGCGGCCCCCACGGTAAAGGTCGCTGTGAGTTTAAATGAGCCGGGGCCGCTGTGTGATGTCCTGAGAGCAGCCGCAGGCAGAGAGATCCCCGGAGCAGATGAGGGAAGCCGGAGGATGACGAAGCTGCAGGAACCCGCCCAGGTAACCGACCGGCCCGGCACAGCCATTGAATACTGTATATAGCAAAGGATGTGGGTGGCACTAAATAAAATAACATAAAAAATCAATTTTGGTGAAAATAATGATTCAAATAATATGCAAAATCCAACATAGCTAAAAGTTCATCAAAAGTGTCAATTAATATTGAAATGTGCATAAAAATATTTTCAGCAAAAAGTTCATATATAAACAATGCTTATAATTAAAACCCTTTTTTTTTTCTTTTTTTTTTTGCACTTTAATACCATAGACATAGTTTGGATATAATAGTTTTAATTATAAGCATGGTTTATATATGAACTTTTTGCTGAAAATATTTTTATGCACATTTCAATATTAATTGACACTTTTGATGAACTTTTAGCTATGTTGGATTTTGCATATTATTTGAATCATTATTTGCACCGAATGGATTTTTGATGTTATTTTAGTTAGCGCCACATCCTTTGCTATATATTCAACGTATCTGTGGTTTGTGGTAACCTGTTTGATGTTGGCAGCTGCTCACTACTGCGGTTGATCAAAAATAGGTGTGCGCATTAGTTGTTTATTTTAAAATATATAATGTAGAGCCAGGCTTCGGGCAGATGACAGGGGGACCGGGGGGGTAGAGGGGGGCTGGAAAATACAAGACAACCAGGGGGCCCACAGAATGAAGAGGCTCCTGTGGGAAGAAGGGGCCCTAAGGAATGTAGGGGGTCATATGGTATGTAGGGGGCCTAGAAGAAGGACCCTATAGAATGAAGGGGGCCCCAAAGGGAAAAATTGGTGTTATGGTTTCTGCATCAGTCTTGATGACATCAGAAGACCTTGGAGCATGGGGGAGAAGACTCTGAGGACCAGTCTAACAGGATGGAAGATCAAGTAAGCAAATCTTCCTTTTTCATGCTGCCTGGACCTAAACAAGCCCTTGCAGTGTGGGCACGATTTTATTGTCACATGAGAAACTTACCTTTGAAGCAAAGCCCTCCAGCAGCGTGCTGTCACTGCTGCTGGGGGCTTCCCCCTTCACCCGGTCTTTGCGTGCTGCTATGTGGATAGCCGGGCCGTGATGACGTCACTCTCATGCAAGTGCGCAGCATACTGTTTTTGTGCGTGTTTGCAAAATTAGAGTGGGCCGGTTTGGATGAAGTCCAGGGCCAAATTTTTGTCCCAGTCCAGCCCTGGCCAGACTGTGTAGGGGGCAGTTGCCCCCTCAACCCCCCCCGGGCCGCTCTGATGCCCTGTAAAAAAGGCTGCACCACTTGCACTGCAGACATGCCTAATGGCTTTCTGGTGAAGAGAAGTAAAAAGTCGCCGCCAATGTGCGGTGCGGGATGGGGATGAGGACAGAGCGCCGGTCGCTCTCCCCCACAGCATGGATGGTGTACAGCATGTCTGAGCAGAGACCAGCTCGATGCTCCGCCGGAGGCTCTCCTCCCCTGGCCAGCCCTGACCGATCTGCCCCAGCTCCACACTGCAGCCCCTGGCCACCCAATGCCAGCCAATTTGGGAACCTGGAGTCGGTGCATCACACACTGTCCAGCCCAACCCACCTGGTGAGCAGAGAGTACCTAGAGAAGAGCTTCAGCCTGGGATGGGGGTCTGCAGGAGGCAGGGAAGAGGGGGAGCAGCAGTGGGGTCGAGTCGCTGCACCATGGGCCTCTGGTTCGTACTTGCACCCTGGACCAAAAGTTGACATTCAGCCCCTGGGCATTGGTGAGGTTGGGGGGGGGGGTGACAATGGGATAAAGTTTGTTGTTGGAGGCAAAGCTTTAAGGTCTACTTTAACTTTAAGTTTTTAAATGAATAAAAAAATATATTCTAAATAAATTCAATTCAGTGTTCAGAAGTTCATTTTCAGTTAAGTCTGCAATGTGCACAATGAATAATTCAATAAATAAAGATGGTCCTAATGAAATAAAGCAATATTCTCTTTACTCACTGAAATGGAAATGGCTAATGTAAACACCAATGTATTTAAAACTATCCTGTCTTGTGTTTTTAAAGCATTGTTGTTCCAAACTGGGAAAAGTATATGTGAAATGAAGATGAAAAGGGATTTAAAAAAGTAGCACAAGTGTTTATTCAGAGCCATATCTTAAAGTGCATCTGCAGTGAGCGTGTATCTGAGCCAATATTAGTGTTGTTTCTGATATGATTTTAACCACTTCAACAGCGGGCATATTGTGACACTTCTCTCCTACACGTAAAAATCTTTTTCTGCTAGAAAACTACTTAGAACCCCCAAAGATTTTATGTTTACACATATATATATATATATATATATATATATATAGATATATATATATACATATATATATATATATATATAGATATATATAGATAGATATATATATCTATATCTATATATAGATAGATATCTCTCTCTCTCTCTCTCGCTATATATAGATATATAGATATAGATATATCTATATAGATCTAGATCTATATAGATATAGATATATATTTAGATCTATACAGTAGATAGATAGATAGATAGATAGATAGATAGATAGATAGATAGATAGATAGATAGATAGATAGATAGATAGATAGATCTTTATATATAGATATATATCTATCTATCTATATAGATATATATCTATATAGATAGATATATCTATCTATATAGATATATATCTATATAGATATATATATAGATATATATATATATCTATATATCTATATATCTATATATATGTAGCGCTGGGATTTTTGCCATTTAGTGCCATGTGAGTATATAATGCTATTAGATTAGTGGTTGGCTCCCTCTAGTGGCCAGCTCATTTCTGTGAAATAAGACTTTGTTTACACATCAGAACATGCTGTAAAGCATGTGCAGGAAGTGACTTAAAGGTTTATCTCGAAAAGACTTACTTACCCACAGTGCCTCCTTTACCTACCCATGAGGCCAAGTTAAAGAACTGCATGCTGGGAGGGAAATAAAAGGCCCAGCATAGCCATGCTTTCTCTCTTCTTTCTGGGACGTGAGACCTGCCTGCAGGGACCTGTGTGGGAGTGTTCATAAGAGCGCGACCTGCTTGGCACGGAACGGAGTAGATGCCACCGGAGAGGTGTTGGACACAGTGTGCTGGAGGCACGTATGATCGGGTCTGAGGATCCAGGAAGCCTGAAGGAGCCTAACTAAAGCCATTGTTCAATGGACGGAGAGGTGCGGTGTACTGGAGTCCACATGAAGCGAGACTGAGATTGCAGAGACGTAGCAGTACAACTGTCCGGGCCTGGTGTGGTGAGAGGGCTGTTGCCCAAGATTTATATAAAGCACTTAAGACGATATAGACTAGTCGCGGAGTGTTGCTGTAGAGAGACCTGTAGTTCTACGGAACAGTCTCAGTCAAATAGACTGTGTTTAACCAGGCCTCAAGCCTGTACTCCACTAGACATTGACTGACGGTCCGTTGCATTCTCACAGAAGAAAGTTACAAGTGTGTTGCATGATTGAGTTCTCTCGTTAATCTACCACTGTATATTGCTTGTCATCTGCTAACCCACTGGAATACAAATACTGCAGTATAATATGGCTAGCTGAAGAAAGAAGACAAGAGACTATACCATTCATTGTAAGGCCTTGTGTTTCCATAACATGCTCTAGGAGCTGCATTGCACCGCAGGGGGAGCTCTTGAGCATTTATACTGTATTGTATTGTATTTTCTAGCACTAGATGCTAGTGCACTGCAAGTCCGGTGTGTGTGTTGTGTGGTCGCACTGGAAGTGGGAAGGTGCCCAGTGTCAAGGTCTTACCACCCTGAGAACTAGTCCCACTTGGAGGCGTGCCTGCATGCATCAGTCAGGTGATCTTTGAGTGACAATTATTTACCTGCACCTAGTTTATTATTGTTCTGAATTTGTGTACCAGAATTGTTATTGTAATTACTGTCTTAAACCAGCCTTCAGTAAACTTACAGTCTGGTTAAAATATAACTGGCGTGAGGCTTTGTTCATTCTCATAGCAGGTGGAGCAATGGATACCCAGTTAATGATAGAGGTACAATATATGTGTATTGCTATTGTGGGGTTGTACCTTATTTTTGGGTTTCACACAAACACTGTTACACAGCTGTGTCAAGTGGGTTGAGCCAAGTAATAAGGGGTGGAAAAGCAGAGTACAGGCCAGATTAATTACCAGCAGCTCCTTAGGGGGTAAGTGCTACATATATCACTGCATGTATCACTGCATGCTGATGTGAAATTTAGAAGAAAATTTCCACTTTAAGCTCTAAATTCAGTAAAAATAAATAAATAAACCAATAAATAATCAAATACTCCCCTCCCCTTCCTTCAATAAAATAAATGTTATTTTGAACCTTCACTGCAACAAAAATTGCATTTTTAGTGAGCAATTCTAAAAGGAAATCACATCTAAAAGGATGCATACCTTGTCACGTTCCTCATTAGAACCCTGCAGGTGCAGCAGCTGATTGCTAATTACAAAACCACTCCCATACAGATTCACTGAGCACATGCACACAGACAAACAACTGTTTCTCCAGTACAACAAAAGGTAGAAATCTGCAACAATGTTGGTTAAAATCCCTGCAAAAGGACATTAGATCACCCAGAGAGGAATGTTTTTCTCAACAAAAGTGGAGTAACTGCTTCAATACCGGGCACTTTCAACCCCTTCCTGCCCAGGCCAATTTTCAGCTTTCAACGCTGTCACACTTTGAATGACAATTGCGCAGACATGCAACACTGTACTCATATGAAATTTTTATCAAATCAAATAGAGCTTTCTTTTATTGGTATGTAATCAACGCTAAAAAAAACAGAAAGAAGACCGAAAATTTTGAAAAAAAATAAGTTTATCTTTGTTTCGTTATTTTCTCCTTCACTAATGGGCACTGATGAGGTGGCACTGATGGACACTGATGAGGCGGCACTGATGTGCACTGATGAGGCGGCACTGAAGGGCGCTGATGTGGAGGCACTAATATGCTGCACTGATGGGAGGCACTGATGGGCACTGGTGGGCGACACTGGTAGGCACTGATGGGTAATACCAACAGGCACTGTTGGGTGGCACTTATGGTCACTGATGGGCAAAACTGATGAGCAGGCACTGATGGGCGCTGATGAGACAGTACTGATGTGGCGGCACTGATGGGCACTGATGTGGTGGCACTCATGTGCACTGATGAGGCAACACTGAAGGGCACTGATTAGGTGGCACTGATGTGGAGGCACTAATAGTTTTTACTGATGGGCACTGATAGGTGGCACTGATATGTGGCACTGATGAGCACTGATAGGTGGCACTGATGAGCACTGATAGGTGGCACTGATGAGCACTGATAGGTGGCACTTTTGGGCACCAGTAGGTGGCACTGATATGCGGCACTGATTAGCACTGATAGGCAGCACTGATGGGCACTGATAGGTGGCACTGATGGGCACTGATAGGCGGCACTGATGGGCGACACTGATAGGCACTGATGGGTAATACTGATGGGCACTGATGGGTGGCACTGATGGTCACTGATGGGCAGAACTTATGAGCAGGCACTGATGGGCACTGAAAGGCAGCCCTGATTGGTGTCACTGCTGGGGCTTTACTGTAATCAGGGCACTGATGATCAGTGCCCTGATGACCTGTACAGTCTCCTCTGTGGAAATGCCACTGATCGGGTCTCCTCGTCTCACACTTTGTCAGTGTAAGGCGAGGAGAGCCGATAAATGACACTACCATGTTTACATGTGATTAGGGATGAGCTTCAAGTTCGAGTCGAACTCATGTTCGACTCGAACATAGGCTGTTCGCAAGTTCGCTGAACAGCGAACAATTTGGGATGCCGCGGAACACCCTTTAAAAGTCTATGGGAGAAATCAAAAGTGCTAATTTTAAAGGCTTATATTCATGGTATTGTCATAAGAAGTGGTTGGAGACCTGGGTCCTGCCCCAGGGGACATGGATCAATGCAAAAAAAAGTGTTAAAAACGGATGTTTTTTCGGGAGCAGTGATTTTAATAATGCTTAAAGTGAAACAATAAAAGTGTAATATCCCTTTAAATTTCGTACCTGGGGGGTGTCTATAGTATGCCTGTAAAGGGGCGCATGTTTCCCGTGTTTAGAACAGTCTGACAGCAAAATGACATTTCAAAGGAATAAAAGTCATTTAAAACTACTCGCAGCTATTAATGCATTGCCGGTCCGACAATACACATAGAACTTCATTGATAAAAACGGCATGGGAATTCCCCACAGGGGAACCCCAAACCATTCAGGTCTGGTATGGATATTAAGGGGAACCCCGGCCAAAATTTTAAAAAAATGACGTGGGGGGTCCCCCTAAATTCCATACCAGGCCCTTCGGGTCTGGTATAAATATTAAGGGGAACCCCGGCCAAAATTTTTTTAAAAAATGGCGTGGGGTCCCCCTCAAAATCTATACCAGACCCCTCAGGTCTGGTATGGATTTTAAGGGGAACCCCGCGCCAAAATTTAACAAAAAACGGCGTGGGGTCCCCCCAAAAATCCATACCAGACCCTTATCCGAGCACGCAACCTGGTAGGCTGCAGGAAAAGAGGGGGGGACGAGAGAGCGTCCCCCCCTTGAACCGTACCAGGCCACATGCCCTCAACATTGGGAGGGTGCTTTGGGGTAGCCCCCCAAAACACCTTGTCCTCATGTTGATGAGGACAAGGGCCTCATCCCCACAACCCTGGCCGGTGGTTGTGGGGGTCTGCGGGCGGGGGGCTTATCGGAATCTGGAAGCCCCCTTTAACGAGGGGACCCCCAGATCCCAGCCCCCCCCCTGTGTGAAATGGTAAGGGGGTACAAAAGTAAAATTAGCACTTTTGATTATTCATGTTCATGTCCCATAGACTTTAACGGTGTTCGCGTCTACAAACAAATTTTTTGCTTGTTCGCATGTTCTGGTGCGAACCGAACAGGGGGGTGTTCGGCTCATCCCTACATGTGATCAGCTGTGATTGGACACAGCCAATCACATGAGTAAAGAGCTGCGTCACCTGCGAGCACGCACGAGCGGTGACACTGGGGCGATGCCATATGACGTTGTGTCAGAACGAGAGGAGATCCCGCTTGTGGTCATTTTACTATACGGAGGGCAGGAGGTAGTTAAAGCTTGACATGTTGGGAATCTATTTCCCCTGTGCAAACCAAAATTTTACTCTAAAGGGTCTCAGCTTTCAGAAAATATATAATCTTTGGGGGGGTTTTACCGAATCTTCAGGCCTAAAATAATTTATTTAAACATTTGCAAAAAACCCCCACAAAAAACAGCTTTGACAGAGAAAGGGTTAAAGCAGCGAAAGGTTTTGGTAAAAAAGAAAGTAGTGATTTACTAATATTTTTATAGAGGAATTGTCAAGCTCCATTGTATATACAGAAAGCAATGCTAGTTGTATTAATAAGAAGCTGGAGAGCATTTAAGGCCGAGTCATAAAAGCAAGGCAAACTGCATGATACTGGCAACGTGTGAGTAATTATATTGAATCTATAGATTTGCAGAGAAACAAGTCAATTTGCTTCGAAGGACGGCTTGTAATCACATTCTTTATATATTTTTTTTTTATCATGTAAATGAACAAGAAAATGCAAAGTAAAGGCAGAGAAAAATGCTACTTTTGCAAGCCGTAATTATGTACAAATGGATATTAAAGAAATTGAAACAAGATGGAGACGGGAATGCTAATGGCCAATTCAGAGGCTCATACATTGCCGAAAAAATGTACAAACATTTATGTGCAAGAGATCAAGTCTCGCAGCTGAGACATGCATAATGAACAGAGCAAACAGCAATGGCGAAAAACATCTTAATGAAAACTTAAAGTATAGTTAATGCTTTACTATAACTGAATTTATTAAATGAGATTAGTTTCTGCAACTTCAGAGCACTGAGGCAGTAATAAGGGGATTTTGCTTTATTAAATATTTCCTTTTAAATTATTTTTACTTGAGCTGGTTACAGGAAGGTGTGAGGGCTTGTTAACTGTTTTTCTAGGCTTATTTATTTTTTTTTTTATACATTTTCCCCAGGAGATAAAAAACACAGGCTGCAATTCTCACCTAAAGTCAAGAACTGCCCCCTGCAGTACCCTTTCTTGCCTGCTAGATGTCCTCAGTCCACCAGGTTAAAAGATACCAGGAAACTGAAACCTAACACCAGGCTTTTTTTATTTTTTATTTTTTGTAAATGTTCCCCAGGAATAAAAAAAAAATCTCAGGCTGCAAATCCCACCTTCCAATACAGAATGGTCCCCAATTCACAGTACCTTTTCTTGCCTACTAGATGTCCTCAGTCCTCCAGGTTAAAGGCTAAGTTCACCTTTTTTTTTCTAATATCCATCTCCCCTATGTACCAATATACCATTAATGTACCTCGGTTGCAGAAAACTAAAAGCTTTTTTTGATTTGAGAACAAGGCCTTACCTTAGCCCTTGCTGTATTTCTTAGAAAGCTTCATTACTTGCTTGTATGTAGATTTGGGATGGAGAAACCAGTAAGACACAGGAAGGAGTTTACCAGCTCATCCTTCACCCATCAACTAAATTTGTACAGGATCCCTGGCATCTCTCCATGCGTGCATTTGCCTGGATTCCCTATGGTCCCTCCAAATGGGCTCAGGCCGCATGCTAAACTCCCTGGGGCTGCATTCAGCCCACGGGACACCCCTGATGTAGCGCAATTGGTTACAAAGTGATTGGATAGTCCTCCTATTATATGGATTTGGTAAATCTAAAGGAGATTATACAGAGATTGTACAATCAAATAGTGTATTGTCACATTTATACACCTAAAATTACCTAGTTGCGCTTTTAGTGTCATTAAAGTGGTTGTAAACCCATAAAAATAAAAAAATAAACTGCAAGACAACTGCATTGCATACTAGCTGATTATGAAATACTTACCTTAAAATGAAGCTGGTGCAGCGGTCCCTGTACACCGCTGTGACAGTGACATGTTTCTGGAATGTTACTTCTGGGTTTGCAGGTTCGCGGAGCCACGATGACGTTACTCCCGCTCCGGACGGTCACGGCACATCAGCTGAATGAACGGCACGAACAAGCCGTTTCTTCAGTGTGCATGCGTCGATGACGTCGGCACATGCTGATACAGTGGATATCTCCTAAACCTTGCAGGTTTAGGAGATATCCACGGTACTTACAGCTAAGACTTATTATAAGCTTACCTGTAGTGAAAAGTGGTCTGTAAGGGTTTACAACCACTTTAATTGTTCATGGCACACCAAATACAGAAGCAAACACACACTTTGCCACATGGGTGACAAACATAGCAAAATGTGCAGTAAAAAATGTGCAACTCGCACCACGCCAAAATGTCCCATGAGCTACTTTGCCACGTGTACCGCAGCCCATTGAAGTCAACAGTCTGCCCTATGTGTGCCACTGAAAAAATAAGACAAAAAACATGCACTCCTACTATTCGAGGTGTGAATTGGGCCTGAAAGTGAAATTGATGTGTTTACACAAGAACAATGAGGTTTCTTTCACATCTATGTGTTTCCAAACGCATGGCAAAGTGCACAGAAAATGTGCACTTTGCCATGCGTTTCAGAAATTCTGCAAATGCGCATCGTGCTTGTGTTGTCATTACACCTAAAAAGGCTCCCCAAGTGCAACAAATGCACCAAAAACTGCGGGAAAGAACGATGCTAAGCTCAAAAAAAGAGTTCTAGAGCTTCTCTGAGGCGATCATCGTGCGGACCCTGTGCTCAGCAATTCTAGTGAGCGATTAGCGGGGGAGTCTCCACTGATCCCGGGGACTCCCACAGCAGGTCACTTTTCTGCAGTCTTGGCCCCCCTACGGTGGCAGAATGTCAGGGCCCGGGTTCAACTGTGACCTTTGTGACCCTGGTAGTTCCGTCACTGATTGTAACTTTGCAGAAATCCACAAGGTGGGAGGCTGTAGTAGAAAGAGGCCTAGTACCCTGGGGCCAGGTGAAGCTGATTACTGGAACCTGCTGGCTGCTGGGAGACACCAACTGGTGGACACTGGAACTGCAGCTTTCTGCCCTAGTAACCACAGTGCCAGTGTTTCGTCAGATTAGGCAACCCGTCAGATTTTGTAACGGAAGTGACATTCAGTCGTCACCATCTTCTTACACCCCGCACTCATCCACAGTAAGAATACAGTAAGAAAGCGGCAAGCGGACATCTTGTTACATCCACCGGAGTCTGGCATTTCACACTTATTTTTTCCAGTAAACTCAGCTTATATAGTGAAAGTCAGTATTTTGAAATCCATAAGACTGTTTTGATGTGGATTTTACAAAGCAACGGAGTTCTGTCAGATTTGCAAACCTGTGAGATCAGCAGGCTTGCCGCTGCTTTTAAAATTTAACATCTAAACAGTCAGATGGATACTGCATTTCACTATATAAGCTCAGTTTACTGTTAAAAATAAGTTTGAAATGCATAACTCTGGTGGGTGTAACATGATGTTCGCTTGCCGCATTCTCACTGTATCCATACTGTGGACATGTGCGGGGTGTAATCAAGATGGCAGCAATGGAACATCACTTCCGTTACAAAATATGATGGGTCACCTTATCTGACGAAACAGGTCCTGACAAGGGCTGATCTGTGTCAGACATTTTTGAACACAGCCAAGAACTGCATAGACACCAGGACTGGAGCCATCTCTGACCTAACATCTGGAAGCAGATGAAAGCATTCTCAGGGTTAGTGTTGTGACCGCTGTGTAAATATGTATTGAAGCAATGCAGCACAGTTCACAACAATCTCAGTGGGAAGGCTGCCCAGGTGCATGTATGGTTACAGCAACGTGAACAGAGTGGGTCCTAGCCAGAATGACAGTGTCTGTAGATAGAGGCAGAATACAGCCGGCCTGTTTTGTGCCTAATCAGAAAGATGACAAGAAGAGATGCAACCCTATTCTTCCCCTCCTCATCAGGAGCCTTTCCCTACCGCTAGAACTGTCTCTAACAGACAGGGTTCTTTTCCCTGCACTACTCACTCGCATAAAGCACGCCAAACCTTGGGGCTAGGGCCTTAAACAGTTTTTGGCTGACCCAAGATGGCTGCCAACCAGATCACTTCCCCAGTGACCCAAGAAACCATAGAGGAACCAGTTTCCTCCTGACTTCCTCTGCAGCTGCTGCAGTTGAGTGCCATCTGCAGTGAAGAAAAGAAACTGCACCTGCCTACAGAGGAAGACCTATGGACGAGAGGTGAAAAATCTTCATTACAGAACAAGTTCAGTAGAATTTTTATAATTAAAACTAACTATACCACAGCCTGGAAAATTAAAACTTTCAAAGGCAGGTCAACATTTTAGTTGCCTGCATACTCCTTACCCAAATGGAATTGAGCATACATTTTAATATATTTTAAGGAGACATTCACCAGTTCAGGTTGGCTAAGGAATTACACCATTAAATGATGGTCATTATAACTTGGAGGTTTAAATGAATACATTGTAACCTTATTTCCACGTTCTTGGTTGAGCTCCTTGAAGATGAATTACACTTAATAATGCATTTAATGTGTTAACTAAAGAATGTTGGAATAAACTTTTAAGCTTTGGAAAATGTCAGCTAATTTACTGGCGCTCTTGCCTTTATGTCAGTTTACGTTCCAGTCTGTTGGCTGAAGTGAAGTATTTACTACTAATAAGTTTTTATGGCATCACTGTGGGGATGATTTTACAGGTCCTGTACTTGTATTTTGTGCAGGGATAAGATGTCATGCCTCGTTAAGTTGTAATCAGCATGCTATTTATCTTACTTATGATAAAAAGTGATTGTTGCTCTAAGGCACAAAGGTGTCATAAAAAAAGACAGAGCTTGGCTTGATATGGGTGGAGTGTGGGTGAGGAGTTTGGTGGGGACAATATCAATGCAAAACCAAACCAACTTAGGTCCTTGGAGTGTTTTCTAATGCACAATGTCACCTGGAGAGCTTGTGGGATCAATTTGTTTGCTGTTGTGTGCTGTAGACTAAGGTCCTTTATTTTTTTGGAAATGTGAGCTCTTGGCAGCACACAGAAGGTGATTGACAGCCTCTGCTGTGCACGATTCCCTAAGAAACTCTGTAGAACGGTTGTGTCCTTTCCCTCCATTCAGGTCTCAGATTACACTCAACTCTCCTTACTATGTTGTGCAGTGTGACATCACATTCCCGCCTGCTAGAGTTAAGAAATAGCCTTTGAGCTGTGTTTGAAAAGGCTGTAGAGGAGAGGGTGCTTCAGATAAAAAAGATACAACTTATGTAGGAGGATTTGTTTAATCTCTGCTTGTAGTCAGAGTCTGGATACTGGGAATGATGCTTTACCCTAACTATGGTGACCTGAGGTGTGCCATGGTCACGTAGGACATTATGCTTAAAAGAGGGCATACCCTGAGAAAGAAATTAGAAATATATGGGGTACGCGTGGGAGGGAACCCAGACATGCTAGCTGACGAGAGTGTAGGGCAGGAGGGGGATTATAAGCCCCAGACTCCTCCTACAAACACAGGCTAGCCAATGGCCAGCCTTCTAATGTATTACCTGAGGCTAGTCACTTCACTGGGTATATAGTGCCTTGAAAAAGTATTCATACACCTTGAAATATTCCACAGTTTGCCATGTTACAACCAAAAACTTCAATGTATTGGTTTTTGGATTTGGATTTTATGTAATAGACCAACACAAAGTGGCACATAATTGTGAAGTGGAAGGAAAGCGATAAATGTTTTTCAACATTTTTTACAAATAAATGTGAAAAGTGTAGCATGCATTTGTATTCAGCCCCCCTAGTCAATACTTTGTAGAACCACCTTTCGCTGCAATTACAGCTGCAAAGCTTTTTAGGGATGTCTCTACCAGCTTTACACATCTAGAGAGTGAAATTCTTGCCCATTATTCTTTGCAAAATAGCTTAAGCTCTTTTGATTGGATGGATCAGATTGGATGGGCAGCGTCTGTGAACAGCAATTTTCAAGTCTTGCCACAGATTCTTATTTGGATTCAGGTCCGGACTTTGACTGGGTCATTCTAACACATGAATATGCTTTGATCTAAACCATTCCATTGTAGCTCTGGCTGTATGTTTAGGGTTGTTGTCCTGCTGGAAGGTGAGCCTCCGCCCCAGTCTTAAGTCTTTTGCAGACTCTAACAGGTTTTCTTCTACGATTACCCTGTATTTGGTTCCATCCAACTTCCCATCAACTCTGACCAGCTTCCCTGTGCCCGCTGAAGAAAAGCATCCCCACAACATGATGCTGTCACCATAATGTTTCACGGTGGGGATGGTGTGTTCAGGGTGATGTGCAGAGTTAGTTTTACTTTTAGGCCAAAAAAGTTCAATTTTGGTCTCATCTGACCAGAGCACCTTCTTCCACATGTTTGCTGTGTCCCCCACATGGCTTCTCGCAAACTGCAAATGGGGCTTCTCATGGCTTTCTTTCAACAATGGCTTTCTTCTTGCCAGAACAATACTATGTACACAATCCTATACCCACAGTTGATCCACACGAAGGAAAAAAACCCCAGCAAAGTATGATCCAATCTGCTCCAGCAGGAGAAAAAAATCCCTTCCTGATCCCCCAAGAGGCAATTGGTTATTCCCTGGATCAACTTTACCTATACATGTTAGTACCCAGTTATATTATATATTATGTACATTTGGGAAAGGATTCAAGCCTTTTTTAAAGTAATCTACTGAGCTGGACAGAACCACCTCTTGAGGGAGTCTATTCCACATTTTCAGAGCTCTTACTGTGAAGAAACCTTTCCGTATTTGGAGATGAAATCTCCTTTCCTCCAGACGTAAAGAGTGCCCCTTTCTCCTCTGTGATGACCTTAAAGGGGTTGTAAACCCTCAGATTTTTCACCTTAATGCATTCAAAAGGCTTCTGGCAGTGATCGGCCCCCCCGTTTCACCTACCTGAGCCCCGTATTTGCCTAAGCGGAGACGCGCTGTCCCTCTCTGCACGGGGTCCTGGCTCTTGATTCGCTATATTGATAGCAGCGCAGCCACTGGCTCCCACTGCTGTCAATCAAATCCAATGACGCTGGTGCCGGGGGTGGGGCGAGTACAGCATTCGTTTCTATGGACGGCGAATGCTCGACTCGGGAGCACGCCCACAAGGTAACCCCCCGGGAGAGCTCTTCTCCTAGGGGGTTATCTGATGGGGGGAGGAGCCGCGAGAGCCACCGAGGGACCACAGAAGTTGAAGATCGGGGCCACTCTGTGCAAAAATGAGCTGCACAGTGGATTTATGTATGACATGTTTGTTATTTAAAAAAAAAAACGATCCTTTATAATCACTTTAAATTGAATAATTCAACACCAACTTCACTGTATGGGCCACTTATTGTATGTATTTGTACACGTGGATCATATCCCCCCCTTGATCTCCTCTTCTCAAGAGAGAATACATTCAGTTCTTCTAATATTTCTTCATAGCTGAGCTCCTCCATGCCTCTTATCAGTTTGTTTGCCCTTCTCTGCACTTTCTCCAGTTTCCCGATATCCTTTTTGAGAACTGGTGCCCAAAACTGAACTGCATATTCCAGATGAGGTCTTACTAATGATTTGTACAGGGGAACAATTATATATCTCTTTCTCAAGTCTATACCTCTCTTAATTCAAAAAAGGATTATGGGAAATCCAAACCTATACAGTTGTTACAAGAACAGGAATCAAAGGAAAATCTTCAGATGGGGTCACACAGTGCTGGTGGTAACTGTCTAAGAGGGATCACCCCTCCCTTGTAGAGAATTATTCTACTTTCCTTCTGGGTTTTGCAGACAGGAACGGAAGGAACTCTCCCTAGTGGGACACTGACATAAAGAAAACCTCACAGGGCTTTAACCATTACTTACTACAAATGCTTAAATAACAGTACTGACAGTGATCCTATCCTATATAGCATATGATTAATATTTTTATGCCATTTCAAGGTTTAGGATGAGGCGTTTCTGCCTGGGGTTCCAGTTTTGACGGATTGCAAATTCAGCTGTCACCATGAAAGATTCATCAGTTAATGTGAAATATAGATACTTCAAACTATTGTTTTCTAACTTTTCTAAATAAAAATGTGCCTTGAGATTTTCTTTAGTTCCCAATAGGTGCAACAAATTGTTCGCAACAAGTTACAGCAGCTATAGGACCTTTTCCTACAATTTATTTTATTGTAGAGGAAAAACAAATTGGACATGTTTTCTCTTGTTGACAGCAATGGAAGTTAATGGGAAAGAGATGGTATTTCTTTCTCACTCATCATGTAGGGGAAATCTCTGGGTGTTTGGCTTAGACAAACCTTGTCTAACATGTTATCACAGTTTCAGCAGAAAAAAAATCTATCTATCTCTCTATCTCTCTCTCTATCTCTCTCTCTATCTCTCTCTCTATCTCTCTCTCTATCTATCTATCTATCTTCAGTATTTATCATATATCTAGATTTTTCAAGCAACACATGGAACTCCTTTATAAAAATTGATTGTAGAAAAATATCTAGAAATGTTCTTCTTAAGACACTTTTCATATGTCAGTTCAATAGAGCGAACTATGTGAGCCTTGTAAAGCTGGGTTCTGGATTTAGTACACTATCTTCATGGATTTCCCAAGCTCTCATGTTTGCATGGCTCTTCTACGGTATTCTAACTTCTTTAGAATCTATCCATTGATAGATTAATCAGGCTCTGACCTTAATTGGCCAAGGGTGTATAGGTCAAAAGCTATGATCTGGTGACCAGGTGACACCACCATGGTCTCTGTATGACCTCACTGTCTTAGTTGGGCTGCCAGGAACTATGGTCTTTGAGTACTCTGTAGCTCAGCCATTCACAAACAGGGTTCTGTGGAATCCTTGGGTTCCTCTGGAAGTTGCTAGTGGCTCCTTGAGCATTGAGCAATTTCTGTCTCAGATAATTCCTACTGACACCAATGATCTTTTTACTCTGTAAAGAGGGGATTCCTCCACTGACCACCAATGTAAGGAACATTCTTCCCACTAACCAAAAATGTAAGGAGCATTCTTCTCACTGACCACATATGTAGGCTACTTTCACACTGGGGGGGGGCAATAGCGGTAAAGCACCGCTAGTTTTAATGGCTCTTTACTGCTGTTATAGCGGTGCTTTTAACCCCTGCTAGCGGCCAAGGGAAGGGTTAAAAGCACTCGAAAAGCGCCGCTGTCGAAGTGCTTTGCATGCTTCCACTGACCTCAAATGTAAGGAGCACTCTTCCCACTGACCACCAAAGTAAGGAACATTCTTCCCACTGATCACCAATGTAAGGAACATTATTCCCACTGACCCCCAATGTAAGGAGCATTCTTCAGACTGACCACCAATGTAAGGAACATTCTTTTAACTGATCACCAATGTAAGAAGCATTCTTCCCACTGACCACAAATGTAAGGAGCATTCTTCCCACTAACCACCAATGTAAGGAACATTATTTTAACTGACCACCAATGTAAGGGGCATTCTTCCCACTGACCACCAATGTAAGGAACATTCTTCCCACTGACCACCAATGTAAGGAGCATTCCGCCCACTGATCACCACACTAATGTAGTGTCAGAACTATTGAGGTTAAAATAATATATAAGGCCTAATTATATATTTTTTTATATGTTTCATGAGCATATTGGGAGTCATCTTGTTCAATTTTTTTTAGAAGGTGAATGTAAGTTCACGCTTGTAGGCAGAGATTTCTTTTTAGAAACATGTAGAGCTCTATCTTAGTTTCGCCCAGATCATACATTTTAGAATTCCTGACAGCCAGATGAGATAAGAAACTAGCCATTAGGCCATTGTTTATGTTATAAGGAGATTGATGACTCATGTTTCAGGGGAACAATGAACTGAGAGAAGTATATATTTTTTCCTCTCAGGACTGAGAAAACAAAATAGGGCTTATAAAAAAAACTGCCTTATAAACAAACCGTATTACTCATAACAAGTAATTGTATTAGCAATCATTTCTATTATACTATTATTCCATTATATTGGAGAGATTATATGCTTATGCTATATCTTTGGTTTATGTATTTTTACAATAATTTTTTTTTTATATATTCATTATATGTTGTTGGATATACTCCAAAAAAAAATAGTATACATATATAAAATTGAGTATAGCATGTTTGGAGTACTATGTGTAAGAAGGATATATAGGAATTTTGTTTGTTGTAATATTTATGAATAGCCAGTGTGTTTCTCGTAACCATGACTTAACTTTCAAGGTGTGTGAGAAGTTAAGTTAATGGCCTTATCCAAACTTTCTCAAAACCATATATTTTAAGTAGAGACAAAAGTCTGACATACATGTCATGAGATAGAACTCTTATCATACTTTGTTGTGTTCTTTAAATCTTAAGTCAAATCTTATTTGGACTATATTTTGACATTTTTAAGTGTTTCCAAAATAATTTTTAATACAACATTGCTCCCTGTGGGTAACTATGTCAAAAGTCCAATATGGCCCCCTAGACAATGATGCCATGGTTACATATGAAACAAAACGTAATGTGACATTTTTGATTATGTGAAAACCAAATACAGATTCACTTTCTGGGGGGATAAAGGTTGAATACACATTAGCAGAGGGAAAGCCGAGAGAACGGAGAGCTAAGATTGGAAGGAAAGAAGGACGAAGGAAGAACGGAAAAAAAATATCAAGGAAGGGTAGAAAGGTCCCTGGGGATATACAGCTGATATCTCTCAAACAAAAGATTCTTATATTTCTGGTAAAGTATAATTTTCTATCTGCCTATTGGAAATTTAATTATTTTAACATATACATAGCTAAACAATTTAATCTTTGTAGCATTAATATTGGAATTGTTTTATTTCTAACTGCAGTATGATATAATTCTGTTCCAAGTAAAGAGAAATACACATTTGGTATATCTCAACAAAGCTGAGTTCAAAGCCTTATCAATGGTTTAGTTGTGATGTATGCTTAAATAAAAAATTCATCAGTGATGTATCTTTACTTAACAGTAATGATGATCCCTAGGAGCACCATCAAATCTATCATAACCAAATGGAAAGAACATGGCACAACAGCAAACCTGCCAAGAGACTGCCGCACACCAAAACTCAAGGACCGGGCAAGGAGGGCATTAATCAGAGAGGCAGTACAGAGACCTAAGGTAACCCTGGAGGAGCTGCAGAGTTCCACAGCAGAGACTGGAGTATCTGTATATAGGACGACAATAAGCCGTACGCTCCATAGAGTTGGGCTTCATGGCAGAGAGGCCAGAAGAAAGACATTATTTTTTTTAGCAAAAAAAAAATGGCACGTTTTGAGTTTGCGAAAAGGCATGTGGGAGACTCCCAAAATGTATGGAGGAAGGTGCTCTGGTCTGATGAGACTAAAATTGAACTTTTTGGCCATCAAAAAAAATGCTATGTCTGGTTCTGGCGCAAACCCAACACATCACATTACCCAAAGAATACCATCCCCACAGTGAAACATGGTGGTGGCAGCATCATGTTGTGGGGATCTTTTTCAGCAGTCGGGACTGGGAAACTGGTCAGGGTTGAGGGAAAGATGGATGGTGCTAAATACAGGGATATTATTGAGCAAAACCTGTACCACTCTGTGTGTGATTTGAGGCTAGGATGGAGGTTCACCTTCCAGCAGGACAATGACCCCAAACACACTGCTAAAGCAACACTTGAGTGGTTTAAGGGGAAACATGTAAATTTGTTGGAATGGCCTAGTCAAAGCCCAGACCTCAATTCAATAGAAAATCTGTGGTCAGACTTAAAGATTGCTCTTCACAAGCGCAAACCATCCAACTTGAAGGAGCTAGAGCAGTTTTGCAAGGAGGAATGGGCAACAATCCCAGTGGTAAGATGTGGCAAGCTCATACAGACTTATCCAAAGCGACTTGGAGCTGTGATAGCTGCAAAAGGTGGCTCTACAAAGTATTGACTTTATGGGGGTGAATAGTTATGCACATTGATTTTTTCTGTTATTTTGTCCTATTTTTTGTTTGCTTCACAATAAAAAAAAAACAGTTGTGGGCATGTTCTGTAAATTAAATGATGGAAATCTTTAAACAATCCATGTTAATTCCAGGTTGTGAGGCAACAAAACACGAAAAATGCCAAGGGAGGTGAATACTTTTGCAAGGCACTGTGGGGTTGATTGCTAAAGGCAAATAGGCTGTGCACTTTGCAAAGTGCAGTTGCACTCTGCAAGGGCAGTTGCTCCAGAGCTTTGTAAATGAGGTAAAGCTTCACTTTGCAAAGAATACCCAATCACATGCAAGGAGAATTAAAAAAAAATGTTTTTTTGCTTGTACATGATTGGATGATGGAAGTCAGCAGAGCTTCTGCTCTTTTACTAAGCTCTGGAGCAACTGCACTTTGCAAAGTGCACAGTCTATTTGCCTTTAGTAAATCAACCCCCGTATGTCGCAGGCTTGTGATGTACAGTACAGTAGCTCACTCTGGGGAACCCTACAACTGATCACATGGAATCAATTTTACTATAGGATGCTAGAATTCAGGTTAAAAAAAGAAATGCCAGTTTTCTTGCCTCGTTGCTAGTAAAAGAAGATTTTTAAGACGCCGTCATATTTCAAGATTTATATGTGTCTTGGTTGTGAACAAGCTAGATAGATACCTAGGTGCAGACTGATCCGATTTAGCCATTTGCTACTTTGGATACTTTAAGGAGCATAGCTGAATGTGTACAGCACTCCAGTCTCTGCTGCTCCAAGTTATTTTATTCAAACATCCACAGCGTAGCTGCAACCATGATGTCTCCACCCAAGAACCACCACCTCCTGAAAGTGTCACTAAACCCCCATCATAAAAAAACTATCAATAAATGGTGTATTATATGCTGTTCATACTCACTAGTCACTATTAGATTTGTTTTCTATATTCTGCAAAAACCTGGTTCATCCTGCTGCTCTCTATCTCCACCTTCTGTTCATGTCTCCAATTCAGCTAGGTATACCTTTATGACTATAGAGTCACACATGTGAGTGTATACACAGTGGTAAATAACAGCCCACTCCCTCACCCCTCCTCCATGCCCACTAACCTGCTAAACACAATGGGGGCGGGATATTTAATACAGATTAATAGTGGCTTCACCTCCATCTTCTTCTAAGACACATTATACAGTATGTATGATGTACAAAGTGCAACAGGATGTAACCCCTTGTCCCCTTGGACTTTATAGGCAGATATCAAGTAGGCACTAGTAATGGGCCAAACACTGTTCGATTCGTACCAGAACATCTCACACAGGGAAAAAGTTCTACTGAACATGTAAACTCTATTAACGTCTATGGGACCCAAACATGAAAAATCAAAAGTCCTCATTTTAAAGGTTTATATGCAAGTCATTGCCATAAAAAGTGTATGGGAACCTGGGTACTGCCCTGGGAGACATGTATCAATGCAAAAATTGTTTTTTAAAACAATTGTTTTTAAAGTAGAAGTGATTTTAATGATACTTAAAGTGAAACAATAAAAACAAAAAAATTCCTTTAAATATTGTGCCTGGGGGGTCCCTTTAGTCTGCCTGTAAAGTGGTGCATCTGTATGATGTATAGAGCCTGCTGCAGCAATACTGACATTTCTAAAGGAAAAATGTCATGTAAACTTGCTCGCGGCTGTAATGTATTGCCGGCTCCCGGCAATGCAGATTAAAAAAAAGAACAAAAATGGTGTGGAGTCCCCCCCCGTCCATACCAGACCCAAAGGGCCTGGTATGGATTTTAAGGGGAACCTCACGCCAAAATTTAAAAGAAAAATGGCGTAGGGTCCCCCCAAACATCCACACTAGACCCTTATCCAAGCATAAAGCACGGCAGGTCAGGAAAGGGGGGGTAAGCAAGTGCCCCCCTTCCCTCCTGAAGCATACCAGGCCACATGCCCTCAACATGGGAGAGTGGGTGCTTTGGGGGGCACCTTGTCCCCATGTTGATGGGGGAAAGGGCCTCTTCCCAACAACCCTAGGCTGTGGTTGTCGGGTTCTGCAAGTGGGGGGATTATTGGAATCTATCCAGGCCCGTCCCTATGTGAATGGGTATCGGGTATGTCGTACCCCTACTCATTCACCAAAAAAGTGTTAAAAACTAATAACCTCCGCTACACAGAAATAGAAGGGACAATTTAAATTAAAATGTTTGTGGTGAAGCCATTCATGATTAAACACATTAAGGAGATGGTGGTTCATGAGTGGAGACATCATGGTTGCAGGCTGCTATGCTGTGGATGTTTGAATAAAATAACTTGGAAGAGCAGAGCCTGGAGTGCGACTCTCATTCACCTATTCTCTTTACAATAAGCAAAGGTGGGCTTTTTTGAGCAAGCATCCAGTCAGTCTGTAGACAAGCGAGAGGAGCAGATTTGAAGCAGTGCTGTGGACTTAACATGCCTCAGCAACGTTCATGAGCAGTTTAATGATATTCAAACTCCAGGCAGATATACATAACACTAATTAAATTGGTAGCGCAGTGGATACGTGGTTAGTACTTCCACCAAGCAGCACTAGGGTTTAAGGATGGACTTGGGAGTGTTCACAACCCAACGTGCACGAGCCCGCCAGGAAGCTAACATTGTACAGCGCTAATCACAGGCAGTGAGACATTTCCCAATCCGTGGCCGCACAGATCGGGAAATGTCTTACTGCCTGTGATTAGCGCTGTTTAGTGTCAGCTTCCTGGCGGGCTCGTGGATGTGGGGATGCGAACAAGCCCAAGCTCATCCTTACTTAGGTTGTCCGTTTAAACCCCAACCACAGCACTATCTGAGTTTGCATGTTCTCCATGTGCCTGCATGGTTTTCCTCCTACGCAACGAAGACATACTGGTAGGTAAATTGGCCCTAGTATGTATTGTTAGTTAGGGACACTTATGCCACATACACACGATCAGACTTTACGGCATACTTGGTCTGGCGTACCGGATTTTGTCGGACAGTTCGATCGTGTGTGGGCCCCAGTGGACTTTGTTTTATCAAAAGTTTGATGGACTTAGATTTGAAACATGTTTCAAATCTATCCGACGGAATTGAGTCCGGACGAAAAGTCCGCTCGTCTGTATGCTAGTCCGACAAGCAAAAACCGAGGCTACGGCAGCTATTGGCTACTGGCTATGAACTTCCTTGTTTTAGTCCGGTCGTACGTCATCACGTACGAATCCGTCGGTCTTTGGTTGATAGTGTGTAGGCAAGTCCGTTCATTTGGAAAGTCCGTCGTAAAGTCCGTCGAAAAGTCAGCCGGGCAAAGTATGCCGTAAAGTCCGGTCGTGTGTACGCGGCATTAGATTATAAGCTCTTTGAGGTTGGAGACTGGTGTAAAAGTATATACTGTATCCAGTTGAGCTCTTTGGACGTACTATGTACATCCAAAGAGTTAACCCTTAATCACAAGCAGCAGCCATAAGCCTGTGTGGGCTTTGTTCAGCTGACAACCGGCTTAAAAGTAAAGGTTATGCGGCAGCTCCATAGCTGCCGACCACTTTTATAGTGCTGGCTGCGAGGTGCCCCCCCTCCTCCTGCGGTTCCTGGGCTGTCCTGCACTCACTGGAGCCAACTGGGAGAGAGAGAAACTACAGTGAGACCGAGGCAAATCCATGCCTTGATCTCACATGCAAACAGTGAAACCGGAAGTGAAGTCACTTTTGGTTTCAGATGCACCCTTTCCTGGTCAGTACAGCCAGGGGACACTTTTAACCAAGCCGTTTTGTGCTTGGTCAGATGGTGTGAAGGGCCGGGGAGACATTGGGGTCTATTAGACCTCTAATGTCTCCATAAAGAGTACCTGTCATCTGCCTAATGCTATCACACAGGGATTTATTACCTAATTACCTGCTGATCCTTGTGATAGCAATCAAGTAAAAATAAATATAAAAATAAAAGTAAATAAAATTATAATTAAATATATTCAAATTAAAAAAAATTGCCGAAAACCTCCGTAGCCCCGCACATCTACGCAAACGCAAACACGAGCCCAAGGTGTGCACGCGCATGTAAAGCGCGGTCGCACCACACGTGTGACTTATCGCCACAAACGTCAGAATGAGAACAATTATTCTAGCACAAGAACTCCTAGCTAACACTAAACTGATGAGCTGTGAAGGCTTTTATGGGGATTTTTGGGCACCATTGTTTTTGGCGATATTGCGGGCGCAGAAAATTTGAAGACATGGAATGTTTGGTATCTATTTACTCCATGCAACCTCATGTTTTATATTTTAATCAAAAAATGGGTATTATATGGTGTGGTTTTGCACTAAAATTAATTTTATTATATTTTTTCCTGAAAATTTGCGTTTAATAAACAGTTGCACAAATATCAGGTGAAACGAAAAAACGAAAATTTGCAACTATCACCTTTCTATTCTACAGGGCCTCGGCTTTCAAAAAATATATAATAATATAGGGGTTTAATTAATTTTATTTTATTGCCAAAAATTAAGATTTTTACATGTATGCGAAAAATAAAAACAATTGCTCTGTAGCCAAACTGGTGCTGTGTAAATTGATCGTGCTATATATGTACCTGTAATAATTAAATGCAGTTCTGCATTAATTTATACATTGTTAAAGGTATTTTTTTTTTTTGTGAGTAGTCCCTAAATTTTATCTGATATCAGCCTCTTGTAGTCCCTGTACAGTAGAGCTCACAGTAAGAGAAGAAGTTGTAGGGCAAGGAGTCAATCAGCTGAGCTGCAATACAAGAAGCCTGCTTATTGGAGGAGAGAGAAGAAATGGAGAGATGAGCTCACCAGTCTGTTGATTTTCTATGCCATGTCCAGTCACATGCTGGGGGTCAGGGGGGGAACTCTAAATGAAATGCAACAGAAAAGCAAAATCAGGTCTACTGCTCTGCCAAATCTGTACTGCTCTGTGTAAATCACCAAACTGGATGGACAGAAATGCAAATCCTCCTGTAGGTAAACCAGCTTCTTTAAATGTAGTTAATTTTTCTTATAATTGTTTTCCTCGGGTTCAACTTTATGGGAGTATTTATGAAAAATTCCCATAGCTGTCCGTCCATTGAAACTGCATGCAAGTTTGCTCTGTGTGAATGTAGCAAAATCAAATGTTCTCCGGCTATATTCTCTGCAATTTTGTATGAGTGAATGGGTAAAATACCACATTATGGCCACTAGATGGAGCTGAGGAACATATTTATTTTCTTTTCATAGTCATCGCCATCTAGTGGCCATACTGCAGTATCTTCTATATTCACACATTCAAATTGCAGAGAATATAGCCAGAGAACATTCGATTTTGCCCCATTTGCAAGGAATTAATTTACATGCAGTTAAGGCAAACAGCTATGTCAATTGTTCATAAATATACACCCACAGTGTTAGTGCACACAGTTTTTTTTAGATATGCTACGGCATACTTTGAGATCAGTTTATGCTTTGCTTTTATCTCTCCATTAGAGTGAATGTATGGTAAATTCATGTCAAATATTTGGTAAATGGTTCAAACACATGACAAACACAATACAGCATAACAAGCACCTGTGTACATCCTTAATACGCTTGTTTTAATGTAAACAAGAAGAAGGATCATTCCAGGTGCCGCACATCCAACAAAACCCAATGGTAAGAGCAGCCTCAGCCCAGACTTCATCCAGGCCAAACCCCCGATGCATTTCACCCCACCTACGGGGCTTAATAACGTCCTATGGGTTCTGTGTGGGTTCACACTTATTTTAATGTTATTATTATTAAGTAATAATCAGGACTTTTTTTCAACGGGAACGCAGGGAAATGCAGTTCCGGCACCTCCAGCACAGAATGTATGTAATGGCAAGAGGTACTATAGTCCACTGGAGGGTCTACTGATGTTGGCTGCTGGGGGGATCTATGTTTGCTGGGGAGATCTATTGTTGTGGGGGGTCTAGTGTTGCTGGGGAGGATCTATTGTTGCGGAAGGGGGTTAATTGTTGTTGGGGAATCTACTGTTGAGGGAGGGGTCTATTGTTGCTGGCTGTTGGGAGATCTATTGCTGCTAGTGGAGGTCTATTGTTGCTGGGGTGGGAGTATTTTTTGTGGCTGCTCTATTGTTGCTGAGGGCATCTATTTTTGCTGGACGAATCTATGGTCCTGGGGGTCTATTATTGATTGGAAGGGGTGTCTATTGTTGTTGGCTGCAGAGGATCTATTTTTTGCTTTTCTTGTTATCAGTATCAAATTCCAAACAAAACATTTGGTTCTGTATTTTCTAAAAGGGGCGGTACTAGAAGGTGGGTAGGTGGTGGAACCAAGGGACAGTGCTCAGAGGTGGGTAGGGGGCGGAGACACAAGGTGATTCAAAAGGAGGAGTACCTACGCCTATTCCCTGAGAAAAAAAACCCTGGTAATAATAATAATCCTATTTGCTTATTTGTGTTTAGCTACATTCACACGTGCATATTGGAAATGCGTGCAAAATTGTGCGCTTTCCCAGCAAGCACAGAAATACACTGCCCTTTATCAGACGCACATTGGTATCATTAATTCCCATTGGTCCATTTTATTGTGCTATTAATATTGTGTAATTAATTCCTAATAAAAGCTCCACACATCTGCTTATGCATGCATCTTTGTGCATGCCAAAATGCAAGGTGCTGCAGCATCATGCGTTTCGGGGTGGTGTGATTTTGCAAAAGACTTGTGCATTTCTTGTGTGTAGGGAAGAACATGCAGAAAACATATTGAAACAAACACATGCTTCATGGCACAGAATCTGCATTATCTGGATAGATAGATACAGTGCCTTGAAAATGTGTTCATACCCCTTTTCCATATTTTGTCATGTTATAGCCAAAAACGTAAATGTATTTCATTGGGGTTTTATGTGATAGACCAACACAAAGAGGCACATAATTGTGAAGTGGAAGAAAAATGATAAATGGTTTTCAAAATTGTTTACAAATAAATTTCTGTAAAGTGTGGCGTGCATTTGTATTCAGCCCCCTTTACTAAAATACTCCTAACTAAAATCTAGTGGAACCAATTGCCTTCAGAAGTCACCTAATTAGTAAACAGAGTCCACCTGTGTGTAACTTAATCTCAGTATAAATACAGCTGTTCTGTGAAGCCCTCAGAAGTTTCTTAGAGAACCTTAGTGAACAAACAGCATCATGAAGGTCAAGGAACACACCAGACAGGTCAGGGATAAAGTTGTGAAGAAGTTTAAAAGCAGTGTTAGGTTATAAAAAAATCTCCCAAGCTTTGAACATCTCGCGGAGCACTGTTTAATTCATCATCCGAAAATAGAAAGAGTATGGCACAACTGCAGACATACCAAGACATGGCCGTCCACCTAAACTGACAGGCCGGGCAAAGAGAACATTAATCAGAGAAGCAGCCAAGAGGCCCATGGTAACTCTGGAGGAGCTGCAGAGATCCGCAGCTCAGGTGGGAGAATCTGTCCACAGAACCCCAGATGATCCCACCAGATGATGCCTGTTTAGGCGAAACGCGTCGGAATTTCTTGCTGGTCCACAGTTATTGTCTCTTTCTCAAGCGCTTGTATTCCTATTGGCAAATGTAAGTGTTATACTTATGATTTTATCTGGAATAAATATCCTATACAGTATTACGCTATGTGCCCTATCTCTTACCTTTTTCTATGGTTTGGCTGATTTGCATCTGCATGTAAGCTGTGTCTACTCTTCTGAATTCAATGGAACGTCCATCCAGACGCTGTATTCCATACATTGAATTGGTGCCTCATTGGTTACCCTCCAAGCTTGATTGGCTTGTCAGGTGTACACCTGTACAAGTCCAATCTTTCTGGTAAGAGACGTACTTTCGGTGGTGGTCTTTTCATGGTTATTCACCATTCACTTTGATGTCTGCTCAAGATTTTAATGATTGTCACATGCCTGTTTTGGATCACTTACCACAGGGATTTACCATTATATGTGGTCCCTTTTCATCACATATGGACATTTATTTTTATTGATCTTTACAATGGTCATATGCTACTTTATTTACTGTATATTTATGTCACTGTTCACATATTATTTCACTTCTTTTATTGTGACATCATTGTCGACAATTACATTCTTGGTATTTATTTGTTTATAGCGCTGCACTCCCCCTCCTTTTTTTGACCACAGGACAACTATTAATCTTGCACACCACAAATCGTGCCTTTATGGAAGAGTAGCAAGAAGAAAGCCATTGTTGGAAGAAATCCATAAGAAGTCCCATTTGCAGTTTGTGAGAAGCGGAGGACACAGCAAACATGTGGAAGAAGGTGCTCTGGTCAGGTGAGACCAAAATTGAACTTTTTGGCCTAAAAGCAAAATGCTATGTGTGGTGAAAAACTTAACACTGTACATCATCCTGAACACACCATCCCCACCGTGAAACATGGTGGTGGCAGCATCATGTTGTGGGGATGCTTCTCTTTAGCAGGGACAGGGAAGCTGGTCAGAGTTGATAGGAAAATGGATGGAGCCAAATACAGGGCAATCTTAGAAGAAAACCTGTTAGAGTCTGCAAAAGACTTGAGACTAGTGCAGATGTTCACCATGCAGCAGGACAATGACACTAAACATACAGCCAGAGCTATAATGGAATGGTTTAGATCAAAGAATATTCATGTATTAGAATGGCCCAATCAAAGTCCAGACCCAAATCCAATTGAGAATCTGTGGTAAGACTTGAAAATTGCTGTTCACAGATGCTCTCCATCCAATCTGACAGAGCTTGAGCTATTTTGCAAAGAAGAATGGGCAAAAATGTCACTCTCTAGATGTGCAAAGCTGGAAGAGACATCCCCAAAAAGACTTGCAGCTGTAATTGTAGGGAAAGGTGGTTCTACAAAGTATTGACTTATTTACAGTGGAACCGCGGATTGCGAGTAACGCGGTTAACGCGCGTTTCAGAATACGAGCACTGTATTTTTAAAAATCGTAACTCTGTTTGCGAGTGTTGTCTCGCAAAACGAGCACAAAACAGGCCAAAGCAGTGTGCAGTACCGCTTTTGGACTGAGGTGGGGGGGAGCTGGAGCTGAGCAAAGCCGAAAGTCGCCGATCGCAGCCGTTCAGAAAAGCATGGAAAGCCCCGAGGACACTTTGGCTGACCTCGACAAATCTCGGTTAGGAAGTCTTTCCGAGGTTTGCCAAGGTCAGCCGAAGTGTCCTCAGGGTTTTTCGGCCATTTCCGAGGCTCTCCGGCGCCCCCCCCGCCTCTGGCCGCATGCGGTATTGCATCCCATTGAAGTCAATGCGGAACAAATTATTTTTGTTTTCATTGACTTCAATGGGAAAACTCGCTTTGATACGCGAGTACTTTGGATTACGAGCATTCTCCAGGAACAGATTATGCTCGTAATCCGAGGTTCCACTGTATTTGTAAAAAATGTTGAAAACCATTTATCATTTTTCTTCCACTTCACAGTTATGTGCCACTTTGTGTTGGTCGATCACATAAAATCCCAAGAAAATACATTTATGTTTTTGGCTGTAACATGACAAAATGTGGAAAATTTTAAAAAATATAAATACCTTTTCAAGGCTAGATAGATAGATAGATAGATAGATAGATAGATAGATAGATAGATAGATAGATAGATAGATAGATAGATAGATAGATAGATAGATATGCAATGACATATTAGCTCTATTTCACAGTAGTGATTCCAACTAAGTAATAAAAGTTGTTTTTAGTGGTTCGAAGACTCTGTATGCAGTGGCCATCATGGAGAAATATGCATAAAGAATTGGGGAAAGATAATCTCAACAACACACGGATATAATAAAATATGTTTTAGTATCTGTGTTCCAAGAGAACAATTTCAGCATGAAGATAAAATAATATTTTAACTGAGGGGAAAAACAATGGTACGAAATATAGGAACTATCTACCGCCATGATGTGTAAATAAATAATTGATCCGTTTCTGCTCATTGCGTTCAGCTAATATAGAAAAGAACAAATACAGCCTGGCAAGGCATTTATGAGAAGCCTTAAAACGGTATAGTAAGTAATGCATTAAACCGTTATCTTATGCTAAACATTCTAATACAATCTATTTATGTTTTAAAAATTGAAAATAATGAAAATCATGAACATTTCATCTTAGCATTAAATGCCAGAAAATGCTGATGTTTTTCTTTGTTAACAGACAACTATGCTGTTTTTTTGGTCAATTTTATTTATTCTTGTAGCCAGGAGCTGGCTAAATTGCCTGCGATGTCAGGGGACATTTTACAACATCTGTCACAGTGACGCTGTTTCCCCTACTGCTCAGCCAGGACTTTGCTTTGTCACATCCTTAATGCAGAGCAAGCAAGGCTTAGTAACAAAGGAGCAATGGATCTTGGGACAGATAGTCCGGAAAGCACAGTTTCTTCTAAAGTCAAACCATTGCAGACTACAAGATCCAGTTGGCTGAAGAGAGAGAACAGGACGCTGGGAGAAAGAATAAATAGCCTGTACTGGGGAGGAGTCGGCCTCTTGGCACCAAGGCATTCACCTGGCAGCAGCGATCCAGAAGGTCGATTTGGGGAGATCGGAGCTGACAGGCAGCAAGGATCCGGAGAGAGCACGTTCAGACAGCGGGTGTGGACACCCCGGTTGTTCGGCAATGTCTGATCAGCCTGGTGACAGACAGATTATTGTCATCGGCACCTGCCCCGCAAATCCAGTCGAGCTGTAGCCTTAAAGAGAGTGCAGTCCAGAATTATCCATGAGCACAGCATCTGCAAAAACCTGCCGCAGGATCTCCACACCATCCCTTGAGTTTGATATTGATCGGTCTGGTGAGGTCATAGGACACTGCATGCAGACACCTTTACTTTGCCTCACCCATTAGATCTCTATCAAGAGACATCTATGGGTGCTACTGGATGTATATTACACTAACACTTCAGGCCCAAACATTTGTGCTAGCTGCCAAGCTGCCAAAAAACTGGACCTAAACCACTTTTGGCAGAGTACACTGTAGTCTGACCCCCTGCTACTCGGTAAATTGGTGGTTTACACCAGATTTTGGGAGAAGCAAGCACAGTGATGGCCCAGGTGTGTGCTGGCTTCATAATAGAGCCACTGTTAAAGCTCAGGGTCCCACCCTCCTGAGGGAGGTCAGTGTTTCTGAGGGGAGCCGTGTGAGATGCTGTCATGCATCAAGGTCTTCAGGTTGGAGCAGAGTAAGGCCCAAGCCTGAAAGGAAGTCCATATGGGATGGGAACAGCCAGGAAGCTGTAGAGGGAGTCCAGGAGGGACAAGTGCAGCTAGGGAGCTGCAAGCAAAAGACACAGAGCTAAAGTATAGTGTCTGTACATAACCCTGGGATGTGTTTGATGGTCAGGAAGACCAAAAGGTGTTTGATGGTCAGGATGACCCTGCAGAGGTACTCGGAGAAGTAAAGCTGCCACAAGAGAGCCAAGAGGCTGAATGTTATGTCTTTGCAGTGATGGTGAGAACCCTCTGTGTGAGACGAGCTATCTGTATGAACTTTGACTTGGTTTTAAATAAAAGTGGGCTGCCATGCCCTAAAATACAGTTTTGGACTGGCGCAATTCATTGTTAATGCACCTACTGTGTGAGTTTAATGACCCCAATCTTACACACCACAATGCACCAACATGTGATTGTGCATTATTATGAAGAAGGAAAAATAGAATGGCGCACTATGAAGGACCCTCGGACCACAGTGCTGCAAGGCAGAAGTGCTAACCACTAACCCACTGTGCTGCCAACGTATAAACTTGCTAACTTTAAGCTGGCTCCACACCTTTTTGTTGCATTTATGTACAACTCATAATAATGCACTTTGACAAGGAACCATACAAGCTTCGGGTGCCGCTCCTCGCAATCATCCCATAATGCTCTGGTGACTCACATTGAATGCAGGTGCAGGCATTGGGAGATCCCATCCCAGCTCTGTATACACACGTATACACGTATGTGAAGTAGTGAAAATAGAACGCCACACTCTGAAGAAACAGCTCAGGAAAGAAGAGATTAAAGCAGTTTCAGCTCAACTTCTCCCAAGACATGCCTTTGATGTGTTTCGCCCTGCCAACGGGAATTAGTTCTAGGGGTCATCATGTGACTAAGCCCTGTGGCGACCCCTAGGACTATGCCCTGTGGGGGAACGTAATGCCCCAACCCCATAAGATGTAGAGTAGTTATTCCCGCGCTAACATGTGTAGGTATGTGAAAGGTGGAAAAGCTGCTTGCACCGAATAGGGTCCAAGTCAACCCTATAACATCAGCAGAATCAGTATAAAGTATGGTGCTGTGCTAATCCAACAATGAAGTTGCAATCATGCTATATAAAAAGAATGGACTAGATTTCCGCGCTTAGGACAAAACCGGTATGCAGCCTCCCCTGAATCACACCTCCCTAAGGAGGGTGAGATAGATATATAAAGGAAAAAGTAGGGGTAAGTGGCACTCCCTAAGGAGGGGTATCCCTATATGAATGTATAAACAAAAACACCTAAATCTGTGGTATTGAAACCCATCTAAATCCTAAACGTCATAAATATATGTGAAACAAAACTTGCATATATATATATATATATATATATATATATATGTATCATATTGACTTAACAAGTAAACATTGCATCAATACGTGATGATACGGAAATGTGAGCAAATACCACTAAAGTGATATATAATAAAGACTATATATATCCAATTGCCTATTAGCAGAAGGAAAAAATGTGACCATCCAAATATTCCCCTGCTGACACACACCATATACGTTGGTCAACAGGAAATCTAAAAAGCGTATAATATTAATAATATGTCCACGTGATAAGTGTCCACTCCAGTGAAAGTAGATATTAATGGAATACTCCACATCAAATTTACATGTGAGCAACAACTGTAAAAAATAAATAATAAAAATAAAAAATTAGAAAAATAAACTAAAAATAGAAGTGAAGCTCCAAATTGGCAAAATGTTCATACAAAGTGCGTGACTCTTGTGCTTAATCAATATCCGGTGACTTTCCTGATCCCCCTCAAGGGTCCCCACTCACCAGCTCCTGGTACCCCTGCAGGGGTAATGGGCATATAACAGCAGGATGAAGGGCTTCCCAGGTCCAATCAGGGCATCCACACGTGTCCTCTATGCAGCCCACCTCCAAGCATTGGGTGGTACACCAGCTTCTTGCGGTCACAGCCTCATAGGAAAAAACAGGGCTCCCATGGTGTAGTAGTTTAAAATGGCTTTATTAAAAACTAATTTAAAACAAATCGTTCCCCCCAAAAAGGGGCAGCCAAAAAAACACACTACAATGTATGGTGGATAGCATAGACTAAGGAGCCATGAGCGAAGCCGGCTAGTTTGGCGTGTGCCTCAACTGTGCTCCAAGCTCCCTGTCACTACCCGGTATGACGTAAGTGCGTGGCTCCGCCTTACGCATTTCGTCATCAACGTTGTCAAAGGCGTACCCAGCGTACTACGTATTACAGATTTCATAAGGCAAGCGGGCATTCGAAATCATCCCCTTACTCCTCCCATGGGCGGCATACAAGATGTCCGTGATTTGGGTGGAGCCTCCCTCATTTATTAGTGGTTACCAACATCAAATGGACACGAACATGGATAGAAGGGAAACGTATATTATAACATTCAGCAAATAACAGATGTAAACAAAAGTGACATATGACAGGCATTACCTAAACCTAAACACCCCCCAATGGTTAAATGTGGAACTGTGCAGACCTAAATGCATCTAATATAATGCTGCCATGCAGAAGGATAAAAACCATATTGGGCAATATGTCTTAGGCCGTCCAGTGATTAAACACAATAACATAGATGGTTGTTAATAAAAAACACCACTATGAGAAACTGCATAGTGGTGAACATTACAATATCTGTACCAAAAGACGTAGAAGGCATGAAAGAAATATAATACAACCAATACACATATGCACATATACATACGTATATATCTGTACTTGGCCGAGGGCCAATGATGTGCTCCAGCAGTGATTAGAAAGCACATGGTAATCCCTCATACAATTTGTCTATATAAATGGGGAAAAAGCAATGGGGGGGGGGGGGGGGGGGGGTTGTGATAAAGGACTTAAGGTGTGCTTACAAGCAGTAGCTCTCCACTCTAAGGCACATTACCAGCAGTATGTGTCCATTCCCTCACTGTATAAGATGCATAGATACCACAAGAGGGGGCATATGACAAAAAGGTGCTGGATCTGATACCATGTAATGAAACCAAGGCTAGACCTCCCCTCAATAGAGTCCTACATCCCCTCAGAGAGGTACCAGATGAGGGTTATCTGTAAGTAATGGGGTAACCAGGTAAGGCATACTAGATCTTAAGGTAAATTATATGGCCAATACCCTACAAACTAACCCAGGCCCTAAGGCCCCTTTTACACTGGGGCGGTGGGGGCGTCGGCGGTAAAACGGCGCTATTTTAAGCGCCGCTTTACCGTCGTATTAGCGGCGGTATTCAGCCGCTAGCGGTGCGGTTTTAACCCCAGCTGGTGGCTGAAAGGCCACTCCTTCACCGCTCCAAAGATGCTGTTTGCAGGAGTTTTTTTTCCTCTCCTGCCAGCGCACCGCTTTAGTGTGAAAGCCCTCGGTCTTTCACACTTAAGAAACAGCAGCGGCAGTTTTAGGTCGGTTTGCAGGTGCTATTTTTAGCGCAATAACGCCTGCAAACCCCCACCGTGTGAAAGGGGCCTAAGGGTTGGCTAAAAAGCAATTGAGGTCTATGTCTAGGTTCAAGCCCCTAGGAGCAAGGGACTTCAATTGATATATCCACTCAGTCTCATTCCTGGAGATAAGTGTAAGTTTTTTGCTCCCTCTCCAGTGGTCTTTGACATGATGAATGCCATAAAAAATGAGCCCAGTGGGGTCCCTCTGGTGTACTTCGGCAAAGTGTCTGGATAAATTGTGCTTGGCAACCCTTTCTTAATGTTGTTAATATGTTCCCGTATTCTTACAAACAGAGGGCGGGTGGTTCTTCCCACATTTTGGAGGTGACATGGGCATTCAATAATGTAGGTGACATGGGTACTCTGGCATTTAATTAGTTGTTTTATCTGGTATTGTTTCTGATGGAATGTAGACTTGAATACTTCTTTTTTTCTCGGTTGCGGTTTGCTAACCCTGCATGGTAGGCATCTGCGGCATTTATAGAATCCTTTCATGCCTGAAAAGATTTTTACTTGTTTGGGGGGATCAATAACGTTGTGTACAAGGTCATTCCGGAGGGTAGGTGCTCTCCTGTACACAAATTTTGGTTTACCTGGAAGGATTTTGGACAAGACCCGGTCTTCTTGCAAGATGGGCCAGTACTTCTTAATAATATGTTTGACATCCTTGTATTGGTTATTAAACCCTGTAATTAACGTTATTGGTGTTTGTTCGTTTTTGATCTTATTGCTGTTGTTAAGTAGAATGTTTCTGTCCATATTCATAATCTCCAGTTTAAGCTTAGCCAGATTGTTTTTTGCATATCCCTTTTCTTGGAATCTGTGGATTAGAACATCTGCTTGTGCTTCAAAATCTTCAATCAGATCCAGCACCTTTCAGATCCAGTACCTTTTTGTCATATGCCCCCTCTTGTGGTAACTATGCATCTTATACAGTGAGGGAATAGACACATACTGCTGGTAATGTGCCTTAGGGTGGAGGTCTACTGCTTGTAAGCACACCCTAAGTCCTTTATCACAACCCCCCCCCCCCATTGCTTTTTCCCCATTTATATATTCACATTGTATGAGGGATTACCATGTGCTTTCTAATCACTGCTGAAGCACATCATTGGCCCTTGGCCAAGTACAGATATATACGTATGTTTATGTGCATATGTGTATTGGTTGTATCATATTTCTTTCATGCCTTCTACGTCTTTTGGTACAGATATTGTAATGTTCACCACTATGCAGTTTCTCATAGTGGTGGTTTTTATTAACAACCATCTATGTTATTGTGTTTAATCACTGGACGGCCTAAGACATATTGCCCAATATGGCAGCGTTATATTAGATGCATTTAGGTCTGTACAGTTCCATATTTGACCATTGGGGTGTGTTTAGGTTTAGGTAATGCCTGTCATATGTCACTTTTGTTTACATCTGTTATTTGCTGAATGTTATAATATACATTTCCCTTCTATCCATTATATACACCTTGCTTATATTCACATGTTCCTTATATATATTCTGGGTACTGGTTTATAGTCATGCTGTATAAGTGTCTGCCTTGGATTTAAGGCGAGCGGGCATACAGTGGTATGTTACATAATAGAGAGTCCTGGTTACTCCCAGGCGGGCGTTTCCAAAATTCCCCGATGTTCGTGTCCATTTGATGTTGGTAACCACTAATAAACGAGGGAGGGTTCACCCAAATCACGGACATCTTGTATGCCGCCCATGGGAGGAGAAAGGGGATGATTCCGAATGCCCGCTCGCCTTATAAAATCCGTAGTACATAGTACGCTGGGTACGCCTTTGACAACGTCGATGACGAAACGTGTAAGGCGGAGCCACGCACTTACGTCATACCCGGTAGTGACAGGGAGCTTGGAGCGCAGCTGAGGTGCATGCCGAACTAGCCGGCTTCGCTCATGGCTCCTTAGTCTATGCTATCCACCATACATTGTAGTGTGTGGTTTTTTGGCTGCCCCTTTTTGGGGGGAACGATTGGTTTTAAATTAGTTTTTAAAGTGGGGTTCCACCCAAATTTTGAACATTATCTCTATGCATTCTCTTCCTTGCCTAGATGCTGACATGCTGTGTAAAAAAATTTAAATCGCCGTAATTCCCTTTTTTTTTTCTAATCTTCTTAGCACTTCCTGGTTTTCCTCCCATGGGAGTAGGCGTGTTTCTAGCCTCTCCCAGACCTCCCACAGTCCCCTGGGAGCTAGTCTCAGGCTTCCCAGCATGCATTGTGCAACAGCGTCATCACAACATCTCTGCTCCCAGCATTCACCGCATCCAGGAAATACATGCTTGTGGGCTTCAAATGCCCACAATGAAGATGGAAACCGCCTTCAGTGAATTTTATAAGTTATTCTTTACAACGAAATCGGACACAGGCGGACTTATTACACAGAACATGTGAGTAGATAATCATGAGAAGAAAAGTTTGTGAATGAACTCCAAAAAAAAAAAAATGATAGATAGGTGGACCCCCCGCTTTAATAAAGCCATTTTAAACTACTACACCATGGGAGCCCTGTTTTTTCCTATGAGGCTGTGGCCGCAAGAAGCCGGTGTACCACCCAATGCTTGGAGGTGGGCTGCATAGAGGACACATGTGGATGCCCTGATTGGACCTGGGAAGCCCTTCATCCTGCTGTTATATGCCCATTACCCCTGCAGGGGTACCAGGAGCTGGTGAGTGGGGACCATTGAGGGGGATCAGGAAAGTCACCGGATATTGATTAAGCACAAGAGTCACACACTTTGTATGAACATTTTGCCAATTTGGAGCTTCATCTCTATTTTTAGTTTATTTTTCTCATTTTTTATTTTTATTATTTATTTTTTACGGTTGTTGCTCACATATATATTTGATGTGGAGTATTCCATTAATATCTACTTTCACTGGAATGGACACTTATCACGTGGACTTATTATTATTATAGGCTTTTTATATTTCCTGTTGACCAACGTATATGGTGTGTGTCAGCAGGGGAATATTTGGATGGTCAAATTTTTTCCTTCTGCTAATAGGCTATTGGATATATATAATCTTTATTATATCACTTTAGAGGTATTTGCTCACATTTCCGTATCATCACGTATTGATGCAATGTTTACTTGTTAAGTCAATATGATACATATACATATATATATATATATATATATATATATATATATATATATATATATATATATATATATATATATATATATAATATATATATGCAAGTTTTGTTTCACATGTATTTATGAAGTTTAGGATTTAGATGGGTTTCAATACCACACATTTAGGTGTTTTTGTTTATACATTCATATAGGGATACCCCTCCTTAGGGAGCGCCACTTACCCCTACTTTTTCCTTAATATAACAATCGTGCTATAGGTAGCAATATGGGTGAGTATACAAATATCCCTAGAGGGAAGATAAATATGCTAATTGTGTTTCGCTGGAAATAAAATGGTTACGTGACATGCTAATATACACAAGTAAAGTGCGGAGTGCAACAAGGTGCATAAATACTTCAAAATTGCATACCAATACATCTCAGTACAAATACACTAGAAATAATGGTGCATACTTCATTAAAATAGTGAAAAGTGCAAAGCAATTCTGTGCAAAACAATGCGATGCTGTGCGTATCAAACACACATAGGGACGCACTGTATTATCAAAGTGTCCAGTGCAGAAAACCAAACTCAGTGACAGATCTATAAAACTATCTGTATCTACTATATGGAAAAGACAAATACATGAATAAATACATAAATAAAGTGCCTAGTGCAGTAAATCCAGTGACAAAGGTTGCAAGTCAGTCCATGTTGTGCCAATATAACATCAAGTGAATTCAAACATAGAAAGGTGTTTCTCCACAGAACATTCTGTAAGGTAGATGGAAACCGTGAAGTGTATAGACCAGGAAGAAATAGTGGCTCCTCTTCATGAAAGAAATCCTACACTGATAAGTAATGGCCCCTTACCTCATAAAACTGAGGTCACAGCGTTAGCAGCACTGCTGGTACTGGCTCCTTCTCATACTAATCTTGGACCCGAGTCTTGTTCTCCAAACATCTAAGTCCCTCAATGGGTGCGGGGGCCGTAAATGAAAAGAAGGGGGTGCCACTTAGTGTAGTATTTTGTAACCAAAAGAGGGGTTTATTGTAGCATAAGGTACTCACATCAAGCAGAGCAGCAATGACAGAACACCAACAAGCAGCGGGCTTGTGCGCATCAATCAGTGGAAAGTGCCTGTCCCGTCCCTACGCGTGACGTCACACACCTCGTGACTTCATCAGGTGATGCCCTAACCCCATGTCCTGAGTGGAGTTGGGCTAAAATCCAATGTGAGTCACCAGAGCATTACGGGATCACTGCTTGGAGTGGCACCCAATGCTTGCATGGTTCTGAGTCACAGTGGATTATTATTTTGGGTTGTATATTACGGCAACAAGTTTATACTGTAAGTGGGCAGCACAGTGGCTTAGTGGTTTTGCCTTGCAGTACTGTGGTCCCAGGTTCCTGGTCAGGAAATCTGCATGGAGTTTTCATGTTCTCCCTGAGCTTGCACAGGTTTTTCTCCGACACTAATATATTATGTATGGATTTTAAGGGGAAACCGGCGCCAAAATTTTTTAAAAAATGCCGTGGGGGTCTCCCCAAAAAATCCATACCAGACCCTTATCCGAGCACGCAACCTGGCAGGCCGCAGGTGACCCTGCCCCCTCTGACACACAGGGACTTCCCCATGGGAAGCCATTGGGAAACCCCCCAACTCAGTTATATAAGAACTGTCAAAGCGAAGATGCGTCATACAGCGGAGCCTCCAATGGAGGCGGGTCGGTCGTGGCTTTGTTTTTTTTTTTAGGCCGTCGGTGTAGCGAGAGAAGAAGATGAATGGACTTCGTGGGGCATTTTTTTTATTTGTTAATAAAGGACTTGTCCCAAGATGTATCTTGTGTTTTTTTAACATTTTGACACTTTTTTTGTGAAATGGTAGGGGTACATTTGTACCCCATTACCATTTCAAACAGGGGGGGCCGGGATCTGGGGGTCCCCTTGTTAAAGGGGGCTTCCAGATTCCGATAAGCCCCCCGCCCGCAGACCCCCACAACCATCGGGCAAGGGTTGTGGGGATGAGGCCCTTGATGAGGCTACCACAAAGCACCCTCCCCATGTTGAGGGCATGTGGGCTGGTATGGTTCAGGGGGGGCGCTCTCCCCCCCTCTTTTCCTGTGGCCTGCCAGGTTGCGTGCTCGGATAAAGGTCTGGTATGGATTTTTGGGGGGACCCCTATGCCATTTTTTTTTTTAATTTTGGCGCAGGGTTCCCCTTAAAATCCATACCAGACCCGAAGGGCCTGGTATGGATTTTAGGGGGACCCCCACGCATTTTTTTTTTTTAATTTTGGTTCAGAGTTCCTCTTAATATTCATACCAGACCCAAAGGGCCTGGTATGGATTTTTGGGGGGACCCCAATGCTGATTTCTTCAATTACTTTTATCTGTATTGCCGAGACCAATTCATCATAGCCGCGAGTAGTTTTAAATGACTTTTTTTCCCTTAGAAATGTAATTTTGTGCAGGGACTGTTCTGAACATGGGAAAAATTTGCCACTTTACGGGCATACTATAGACACACCTCAGGTATAAAATTTAAAGGAATATTTCACTTTTATTGTTTCACTTTAAGCATTATTAAAATCACTGCTCCCGAAAAAACGGCCGTTTTTAAAAAATTTTTTTGCATTGATACATGTCTCCTGGGGCAGGACCCGGGTCCCCAAACACTTTTTATGAAAATAACTTGCATATTAACCCTTAAAATTAGCACTTTTGATTTTTCACATTCGTGTCTCATAGACTTTAACAGTGTTTGCGTGTTCGAACAAATTTTTTGCCTGTTCGCATGTTCTGCTGTGAACCGAACCGGGGGGTGTTCGGCTCATTCCTAGTCACCATCACCAGTACGGTATTTGTAAATTGAAATCATATCATCCTCTCAAGCGTCTCTTCTCCAGAGAGAATAAGTTCAGTGCTCGCAACCTTTCCTCATAACTAATATCCTCCAGACCCTTTATAAGCTTTGTTGCCCTTCTTTGTACCCCTCAGGAAGGATGTACTCCATTTCCAGTCCATCCTTCCTGAGGACTGGTGCCCAGAACTGGACAGCATACAGTACTCCAGGAGAAATGCACTTCTGGAAGAATGGTCAAACATTCCCATAGACACACTCCTAAACCTTGTGGACAGCCTTCCCAGAAGAGTTGAAGCTGTTATAGCCGCAAAGGGTGGGCCAACTCAATATTGAACCCTACGGACTAAGACTGGGATGCCGTTAAAATTCATGTGTGTGTGTAAAGGCAGGCGTCCCAATAATTTTGACAATATAGTGTATGTAGACACACACACACGTGTTTGAGCTTTAGGGTGCACACCCTAATGCAATAAGCTGGGCACACCTATGGGAGGCTGGGCACACCTATGGGTAATGTTTTATTATAGTTCCTATAACACAAGAAAATATACTCTGTAGGCTGCCTGGACAATATATGTATATATATATATATATATATATATATATATATATATATATATATATATATTTATTTTTTTTTTTTTTTTAGCCATGGTTGAACAAGCACCCGAATAAAATACATAATACACTGTTAATAAACATTTAGCCACTAGAGGGCACCCACAATTACTATATAAAATATGATCATAAAAATATGGCACAGAAAAAATATAAAAACTGAGTGAAAATGACTTTCAGATAAACTTTACAATATTAAATCAGAAATACATAACAGCCATCCTAGAAAAAAAGTTACCTTTGCCTTTTCCAAATTATTCAGAACTGCAGTTTAACAGCATATTCCATACGTTTTTAAGCCAGAAAAATGTAATTTCCTGGAGGTGTATACTTTACAAGTCCATTTGCCATTTATTTTCAGTAAATGTAAGCTCTAGTGTATATTTATCAAAAAAAAATTCTTGATAGGAAACACAATTTTCTGAAATAGTGTCGGCTGGCAGAATCAATCTGCTAAACTGTGCTTGCTGTCCTCTGACAGCATAGACTGGACTCGGCACAGTCTGACAAAACTTCAGACATGCCTGGCTTCTGCAAAACTTTATTTAACCCTGAGAAGTATCACAAATGGCATTTCCTCTACTAACTCTTGTTTGCCATTTGCCCATATACTGCATGAAATGAATTTTGTATTTAAAGATTATATTGACAAGACATTGGGGTTTATCCAACTTTGCAAGGGAAGTTGCACTTTGGATGTGGGGAATTTTCACTTTGCAAAGAATACCCAACCACATACAAGATTTTTTTTTAAAAAAAAAACATCATTATTGCTTGCACGTAATTAGATGACGGAAGTCAGCAGTCAGCAGAGCTTCACCTCATTCACTTCAATCTGGGGCAAATTTCCTTGCAAAGTGAACAGTCTAATTGTTTTTAGTAAATCACCCCATACTCTCTTATTTCACCGCTTGTTTACCAAGGTACATTTATTGGCTTTAAAGCAGTATTAAACCCAAAAGCAAACATTTGTTATATTGCAGCTTACCGATTCTTAGATGTGATGGCTGCATTCGTTTTCTTTCTTCTATTTTCAGTTGGTGATCCACCCAGTAAGTCTGTTGTTTTGAAAAGAACAAGCTGTCCTGCAGATGTACCAGTTACAGTGATGAGACAAACCATTTAAGACTAGCAGAGCTGATTAAAATGATCAGTGTTCATTTATTTATGTAAAACCTTTATCCCAAAAGGAAAAAAAAACAGTTTTCCCAAACTGATTATACAGTATTAGCTGGCTGTAATTTGCTAGTTTATCTAAATCTGTTAGACCATCTAACATCACCCACAAACTGACAATGCTGCTGTCCAAAAGTGCCCCCTGTGCTCCTTCATCCAGAGTTAGAAAACAAATGCAGACACCACATCTAATGATTGGTAAGCTCCAATAGATAAAAATTTTTGGGTTTGGGTTTAACTACCTCCCACCTGCGCTTTAGCCAAAAGATGGCTACAGTGTGCGCTTCCAATGCCGGGAGGGCATCTATGGACGTCCTCCCGTGATCGCGCTGCCTGCTGCCTTTGGACTCGGCTGATCACAGGTCGGGGTAAAGGGCCAATCACAGTGGTCCTTTACCATGTGATCAGCTGTCAGCCAATTACAGCTGATCACAGGATTTATACACAAGCCAGTTATCAGTTTTTCTCTCCCCGCGCTGTCCGTGAGTAGAGAAGAAGAAAGCCGATAACTAGCTTCTGTTATCAGTCCCAACAGTGCCCACCAGTGCTACCAATCAGTGTGCACCAGTTCCACCTATCAGTGCCCATCAGTACTGCCAATCAGTGCCTCATCATCAGTGTCTCCTATCAGTGTCACCTCTTAGTGCCCATTAGTGCCTCCTCATCAGTGCCCACCAGTGCCACCTCATCAGTGCCACCTATCAGTGCCCATCAGTGCCTCCTCATCAGCGCATATCCGTGAAGGAGAAAAATTATCTGTTTTCAAAATTTTATAACAAACTCTGAAAAATGTTTTTTTTTTTTTCAAACTGTTTGGTCTTTTTTGTTTGTTTAACAAAAAAAAAAAAAAAAAACAATAGTTATTAAATACCACCAAAAGAAAGCTCTATTTGTTTAAAAAAAATCATATGGGTACAGTGTTGCATGACCGCGCAATTGTCATTAAAAGTGTGACAGCGCTGAAGGTTAAAAATTGGCCAGGGGAGGAAGGGGGTAAAAGTGCCCAGTAGGCAAGTGGTTAGTGTCGCTTTAACAGCTGGCGAAGTGCTTTCCAATAAAAGTAATGTCAGTTGCTTCTGAACCATGATCCGAGTGCTGATCATGCTTTAGAGTGAAGGCAGATTTAGACACATTTCTAAATCTACCCTAAACAGCGTGGATGGATGAATTTGCAGTGCTGGCTATTGTATTCTGGAGGCTGGCACCTGTGGCTACATTTGGTTGGATGCAGTCTTTGTCCAGTCGAGGATTTTCTGCCTAGGCAAAGGTCAATTGAAAAATCAGATTTTGTCAAGCCAAGAGGTACCAATGGGTTCACACATGAAAAAGAGCAGGAATTGGCCAGAGCAGAATCCATGTACAGGTATGGGCAACTTGATTCCTGTGGCTGACCTCTATATCACTCCTGTAGTGACGTAGGGGTTTGAGAGATGGAGCCACAGTGTGCAATGAGAGACACAAGTACCCAACACTCTCCGCAGTGCCTAAAGTTGCAGAGACTGATGGGAGCGTCAGTGCTTCTGTACCACCCTCCTGGTTAGACTACTAGATTTGGTTAGGCAAATTTAGTTTTTAGGCTCTCCTGTAAGAGAGAGAGCAGGGTGTGATTGCTTTGGGCTACCCTGGGTTCTGCAAGCTGCAGGTTCGATTGCTTCCCCCTGTTTTCTGAAGACTACAAGAATATAGTGGTGGGAGAGTCAAACAAGCAGCCTGAATATTTATGTAGTTCCAGACAATCCCTGGGGAGGTGTGCCCAGATGGTGGGTAGGGAGAGCATAAATAGTTTGAAACTACAGTGAGAGGGGTTCTTTTCCCAGGAGGAGAGATTCCCAGCCACAAGGGTTGTCTTATTGAGGTCTCAGCAGTGGTTAGCTGGGGGCCTGTGCTGCCACAAGTTGAGAGTAAAAACAGTGATGCCAGTGAGGATCCGATCTGGAAACTCTACAGAGGATTCTGCCTGCCTGAACGTGAGGGAGACATCTAAGCCCGTGAGTACAGACCTGGGGAGGAAGGATCTCAGTGACTGTTGCTGTTGCTAACCCCTGCTTCACTGAGTGTAGCACAACCCCTAAGGAGCCGCAAGTCGAATGGGATCCCCCACCCTGCACAGCAAGGCACACCAAATTTCCACAGGCACTCAGAGTCAGAGAACAGAGAATCTGTTATTTAATTGAGGGAGTAGAACATGGATGGGGAAAGGTATGTAAGTGTCCAGCATGCATCCCTGTGGCTACGGATCCCAGCACCACCTCTCCAGGCCAACTCGCCTGACTACAGCTGCCCCTTTAGTGAAAGCCCTCCTGGCTAACCTCTCTACAGCCCTCCTAGACTGAGCACTCACCAAACCAACCGGCTGACCTCTCAATATTGAACCCTATGGACTAAAACTGGGATGCCATTAAAGTTCATGTGCGTGTAAAGGCAGACGTCCCAATACTTTTGGTAATATAGTGTATGTACTAAAGTGGAGTGTCTTTTTTGGACTTTTTTTTTATTTAGAGTTCAGCAATTCTCCCGGACATGCTGACCTGCTCCCACTGTCCTTTCCTTGCTCCCGTGCCTCCAGGAAGGGGTTCCTCCATGTGTTGTGGGGGATCATTCCAGGCCCATGGTTACCCCCAGCTTTATGATGAAATTAATTAGACTTTATTGATGAAAAAGATGCACACCCAATGATAGGGAAATATAAAAGGTAACACTATGTTCTATATAGAACTGCACCTCTCACTATACCCGGTCACAATGATAAAAACATTCTGCAGTTAGCAATAACGTTATTGTAAAAAACAGACACAGAGCACTGTAAATTCCACCACCCCAGACCATCAATCTCCCTTCTCCAGATGAAAGTAGCGCATGTAACTCCCGATAAAGATGTCTTCTTGGTATTGGAACCTCCAAATTGCCTTAGGCCCCTTTTACACGATCAGACCGTTCAGGTCCGCCTGCCAGTTTTGATGGCGGACCTGAACGGGCGCTCCATGTTAGCCTATGGAGCGACGGATGTCAGTGGAGACATGTCCGCTGACATCCGACCCGGTCCAATCCGCTAAAAGCAGACGGATGGCCCTACGTCCAGGTCCGTCGCTGGCGGATCGGGTGAGATCTGATGAAAACGGACATGCTGTCCGTTTTCATCTGATCCCTCCATAGGCAGCAGCGGTGCCTGATAAGCCCCTCCCCGCTTAGTGAGAAGAGAGGGACCTGTCATCCGCCGGCTCAGTGGAGATCAACGGACTGATCTCCCGCTGAGTCGGCGGACCGAGGCGGACTCCATGGAAGCGGAGTCCGCCTGGTGTGAAAGGGGCCTTATTGTTAAAGTATCATGTAGCCATATAAAGATATTAGCATAGTTCTCTCCACAACGGGAAATAAGTTGATACAATGAGAAAATAATGTAATGTTATTTTCTTGAACGTGGGAGCAAATAGCCACACCAGCCCCTTTTTGAAATGCCAGTCATTAAAGACAAATAGTGCTGCAAGTTCAGAGACTCAGATTATTGCAGTGCCTTTTGTTTAAGCATATACTTCACATAAATTGCCACATAATGGATCCAGTATATTAGCCAGGGATCTCGTTTCCGAGTGTGACTAGACAGTAATCAGGGCCAACAGCGTGCATAAAGAGTTAAATGTGCCTCACAAATCTCACAAGTCACAAAGACCTCCACAGTCCACAGAAGGAACAGATGAATAAGGACAGGAGAGGTTCAGACAAAGCTACCCATCAGCCACTCTTATCAATCACCACCTCAGCCAAATTAAGTTTCTGTTTCTATGGTCTCTCCATGTGGAGGCCACATTCCCGGGACAATTTCTCTTTTTTGTTCCAATCAGTTTTATTTTCACATATAGTTCCTTGCTTTAATAGGGCAGGTATCCCGACCTAAGGATGAAACAGCTGGTGGTTAATTTAGTAAATTTTTCAGGCTGGTGGATTCATTGATTTTTTGCCATGGTCACCCCCCCTCTTCCCTAGACTAGGGGGCGCCCTCAAGGGCCACCAACAGCCTCCTCAGCACTCCATCTTCCAACTGACTGCCCCTGCTGGCATGACTCATGGATATTTATGTGACCTGCCCCCTTCCAGCCCCTTTCTGATGGGGATTAGCTGGGGCCCTCATAAATATTCCAAACAGCCCCTCCTAGCCTCCACCCACTGCATCTAGAAGCTTCTCCAAGGTTCTGGAAAACAGGGGGAGGCACCAGAGATTCGGCGTACAGAGTCGTGTTTGTCTCCCTGAGTCACTCAACCCTGACCCAGATTCAACCCAGGCCTGGCTCTCAGCCAAACCAATTTGCCTATACTACAAAAGCTATATACACTTAGCACACTAGCTAGAAGGTGCTACACTGCGTTTAAGGCTTGCCTGGCCTGGAGCACTGCTAATGGTGTACCAGTGCTTCCCATTTTATGTCCTATTGCTTGGAGGACTGTGTTAAGAAGCTACTGCAAAGGGAAAAGCGTCCTTACATTCCTGTTTAGTGCTCCTTAGTATCCTACAGCTCCCTTAACCCCATCCAAGTAAATCTGCAATAAACCTTTTGAAAAGGCAACCCCCTAGACTGTTTCTGAGCCAAAGGAGTGAAAGTTGCTGTTTGCCTGGCTGTTGCTGCACTAATGGGAAGAGAACCTGAGACACAAATCAGCAGCACTTGCGAAGGTTAGCGCTACACTTTAACAAGATGAAGATCAGCGACACAAACCACTGGAGTGATGAGTATAATGTCTCTTCTTTTTGCAGGAAGCTGCTATGATAAATTTGAGATACTTTGGCAACTACAGTTCTTGCTTAATGATTTGAATCCTTCTATTAAATTTGATGAATACTCAGGTTCTTCATCGTGTCTATTTTTAAGCCGTTTTGTATAAAAAGTCTTCCAATTTAGGCTAACTATTCCTGCAGGTTTCCTAATTTGTTTTTCAGCCAAGTCTGTTTGCTGGCTCCTACCTATGCTTTGTATTACTGTATAAAAGATGCCAGCCATAGAAAACGGAGCAATATTGTATAATTTATTCACATCCTAACACTTTCCCTCAAATTTATGGGAGAAAATACCAATTCTGCTTCCTGGTGGTCTGGAAATGCTTCTGGATTCCATATGTCTCTTCAGTGTCATTCTTCACACCCCCTGCGATGAAGAGTCTACCCTTCAACACTTAAATCATCTGCTGCTCAGGCATTACTCCATCCTCCTGTTAAGTTGTTGTGTTGCAGAGACCAATAAAAGTTTTATTTGCACTGCTTTTATACTTCCGCTACTGCTGATTAGAAGTTGAAATCTAATGCTTGCTGAATTCTAAATGAAAAAAAAGTTAAAAAAAAAGACTCCACTTTAGTACATACACTATATTACCAAAAGTATCAGGACACCTACCTTTACACACACATGAACTTTAATGGCATCCCAGTCTAAGGCCCCTTTCACACTTATACGACTTTAAAGTCGCAGGGTGGCTATTTTGCCACGATTTTACAGCGATTTGGGAGCAGTACTACTTTGTACGACTTTGGCATTAAAGTGGAGTTCCACACAAAAATGGAACTTCCGCTTTTCGGAACCCTCCCCCCCCTCCGGTGTCACATTTGGCACCTTTCAGGGGGGAGGGGGGGTGCAGATACCTGTCTAAGACAGGTATTTGCACCCACTTCCGGCATAGACTCCCATGGGAGTCTATGCCTCTTCCCGTCCCGACCGCGCTGTCTGCTGGGAACACACAGCTCCCAGGAGAGAGCGGGGACCACTAGGGACGCGCAGCGCGATTCGCGCATGCGCAGTAGGGAACCGGGAAGTGAAGCCGCAATGCTTCACTTCCTGATTCCCTCACCTAGGATGGCGGCGGCAGTTGCCGAGAACCGAGCGGGTTCTCTGCGTCCCCTGCCGTCATCGCTGGACCCTGGGACAGGTAAGTGGCCATGTATTAAAAGTCAGCAGCTGCAGTATTTGTAGCTGCTGGCTTTTAATATTTTTTTTTTTTTGGCGGTGTGGGTGAACCCCCGCTTTAACAAATAAAAACATACAGTAGTTGGTATGAATCATGAGGGGGAACTCCGCGCCAAATTTTAAATAAAAAACGGGCGTGGGTTCCCCCCCAGGGGCATACCAGGCCCTTAGGTCTGGTATGGATCTGAAGGGGAACCCCCTACGTCAAAAAATCGTCGTGGGGTCCCCCCCAAAATCCATACCAGACCCTTATCCGAGCACGCAGCCCGGCCAGTCAGGAATGGGGGTGGGGATGAGCGAGCACCCCCCCTCCAGGACCGTACCAGGCCGCATGCCCTCAACATGGGGGGGTGGGTGCTTTGGGGCATGGGGGGCGCCTTGCGGGGCCCCCCCACCCAAAGCACCTTGTCCCCATGTTGATGAGGACAAGGACCTCTTCACGACAACCCATGGCCGTTGGTTGTCGGGGTCTGCGGGCAGGGGGCTTATCGGAATCCGGGAGCCCCCTTTAATAAAGGGGCCCCCAGATCCCAGCCCCCCACCCTTTGTGAATGAGTATGGGGTACATCGTACCCCTACCCATTCACCTAGGGAAAAAAGTGTCAATAAAAAAACACTACACAGGTTTTTAAAGTAATTTATTAGACAGCTCCGGGGTCTTCTTCCGACTTCGGGGGTCTCTCCGGGGTCTCCTCCCAGTGTCCTGATCTTCTGCCGGCTCCTCCGCTATCTTCTGTAGCTGTAATGCTAGCGGTGGCCCGGACTTCTGCCTTCTGCCTTCTTCTTTTCTTCCAATGTTGACACAACGCTCTCTCCGGCTGGAATGCTCGAAGTCGAAAGAAGACCCCGAAGCTGTCTAATAAATTACTTTAAAAACCTGTGTAGTGTTTTTTTTTTATTGACACTTTTTTCCCTAGGTGAATGGGTAGGGGTAAGATGTACCCCATACTCATTCACAAAGGGTGGGGGGCCGGGATCTGGGGGCCCCCTTATTAGAGGAGGCTCCCGGATTCCGATAAGCCCCCCCGCCCGCAGACCCCGACAACCAACGGCCAGGGTTGTCGGGAAGAGGCCCTTGTCCTCATCAACATGGGGACAAGGTGCTTTGGGGTGGGGGGGCCCCACAGGGCGCCCCCCATGCCCCAAAGCACCCACCCCCCCATGTTGAGGGCATGTGGCCTGGTACGGTCCAGGAGGGGGGGGCACTCGCTTGTCCCCACCCCCATTCCTGACCGGCCAGGCTGGCTTTTGGGGGGGGATTTTTCGGCGTAGGGGGTTCCCCTTAAGATCCATACCAGACCTAAGGGCCTGGTATGCCCCTGGGGGGGAACTCAAGCCCGTTTTTATTAAAAATTTGGCGCGGAGTTCCCCTTCATGATTCATACCAGACAGCTGTCAGCACTACCTGTCACTCATCGCGAAAGGAAAAAAAAGTTTTCCTTTCCCGATCAGCGAGCCAGGCTTGTGCTTACAAAGTCATACTGAAATCGTGTCTATATTATTCAGGTACGATTTGCATGCTACTCGAGGGTTTAACATTGAGGTCTATGGAGTACAACTCGCATAGAAGTTGGACCAAAGTAGTGCAGGGACTACTTTCAAGTCGGCACGGCTTAAAGTCGTGCCAATATGAATGGTAGTCATTGAAAATCATGGAGAATGACTTGTCATGATTTTGCAGTACAAAATCGTGGGACAAGTCGTATAAGTGTGAAAGGGGCCTTAGGCTCGATTCACATCTATGCATGTTGCTTTTGAGCGTTTCTGCAGTGTTTTTTGTGGTGCTTGCCACGTTTTTGAGCAGCGTTTTTGCAGCCATTTTACAGCGTTTTTGCCGCGTTTTGCGGGTTTTTTTTTACAGTTTTTTTTTTACACTGTATACAGTCTAAAAAAGAAAAAAAAATGCCAAAAACGCCAAATGCGTCAAAAACGCTGCAAAAACGCTGCAAAAACGCTGTACTTGCATTTTTGATGCTGGTCCATTGAATTCTATTACATGCAAAACGCTGCATTTTGCATGAAAAGAACTCCCTGACCCTTTCAAATGCATTGATGTGAACATGTTCCATAGGAACCCATGTTAAAAAATTCCCATGCATTTCTGCAAAATGCATCAAAAAACGCGCTAGTGTGAATGGAGCCTAAGACCCTAGGGTTGAATTTTGAGTTGGCCCACCCTTTGCAGCTATAACAGCTTCAACTATTCTGGGAAGGTTGTCCACAAGGTTTAGGAGTGTGTCTATGGGAATGTTTGACCATTCTTCCAGAAGAGCATTTGTGAGGTCAAGCACTAATGTTGGAGCAGTCTCTATCAGGTTGAGGTCAGGACTCTGTGCAGGCCAGTCAAGTTCCTCCACCCCAAACTCGCTCATCTGTGTTTTTATGGACCTTGTATTCAAGGGTTGGGTTAGTTCCAGTGATGGGAACTCTTAAGGCGTCAGAATACCAAGACATTTTGGACAATTTCATGCTCCCAACTTTGTTTGAACAGTTTGGGGATGACCCCTTCCTGTTCCAACATGACTGCGCATCAGTGCACAAAACAAGGTCCATAAAGACATGGATGAGCGAGTTTTGGGTGGAGGAACTTGACTGGCCTGCGTTTCTGGAAGAATGGTCAAACATTCCCATAGACACACTCCTAAACTCTGTGTCCAGCCTTCCCAGAAGAGTTGAAGCTATTACAGCTGCAAAGGGTGAGCCAACTCAATATTGAACCCTACGGACTAATGCCCCGTACACATAGTCATATTTTCTGACGGAAAATGTGTGATAGGACCTTGTTGTCGGAAATTCCGACCATGTGTAGGCTCCATCACACATTTTCCATCGGATTTTCCGACACTCAAAGTTTGAGAGCAGGATATAAAATTTTCCAACAACAAAATCTGTTGTCGGAAATTCCGATCGTGTGTACACAAATCCGACGCACAAAGTGCCACGCATGCTCAGAATAAATAAAGAGATGAAAGCTATTGGCCACTGCCCCGTTTATAGTCCCGACGTACGTGTTTTACGTCACCGCATTCAGAACGATTGGATTTTCCGACAACTTTGGGTGACCGTGTGTATGCAAGACAAGTTTGAGCCAACATCCGTCAGAAAAAATCCATGGATTTTGTTGTCGGAATGTCCGAACAAAGTCCGACCGTGTGTACGGGGCATAAGACTGCGATGCCATTAAAGTGCATTCACGTGTAAAGGCAGGCCTCCCAATACTTTTGGTAATATAGTGTATACAGTATATATCTTATGAATGGCAGTGTGTATGCATGGATGTGTGCGCAGCTGCGATTACCTGTTTACAGACAATGTTGTCTTATTTTTGACTTTTACTTGGGTGATGGTAATGGTTTTAGTTTTTGTCTTTATAATATATATAATATATATAATTTTACAAAATAAAGCCATGCTTTCATGTTGTTTACACCAAATTCTGACCCTACCACCAATAAATAAATGATAAATGAAAAATAAATACATACACATAAAATTAAAAAATACATTTTTACTGTATATAATAAATTAATAATAATAATAATAATTTATTATATACAGTAAAAATTAATTTTTTTATTGAATGTTAGGATTAGGGTGTTTAGTTATTTATTATTTTATTCATTTATTTATTTTTAAGGGTTAGGGGTTAAGTTTGGGGGTTAATTATTTGCTTATTATTACATACTATTCCGTTATTGTATTTATTTATTTTTTATTGATTTATGATTATTTGTATTGATTTGTATATTTGTTTTACATTTATTTATTCACTTAATATTATAATTATTATTAGTAGTAGTAGCAGTAGTAGTAGTATTAACACCCTAACCCTAATGCCGCGTACACACGGTCGGACTTTTCGTCTACAAAAGTCCGACGGACGCCGACGGACAAAATACGGCTGACAATCAGATCGTGTGTGGGCTTCCCTGGACTTTCAGCGGACTTTTCCAGCCGCAAATCTGACAGACTTAAGATTTGAAACATGCTTCAAATCTTTACGTCGTAACTATGCCAGACCCAGAAATCCGCTCGTCTGTATGCTAGTCCGACGGACAAAAACCCACGCTAGGGCAGCTATTGGCTACTGGCTATCAACTTCCTTATTTTAGTCCGGTCGTACGTCATCACGTACGAATCCGTCGGACTTTTGTGTGATCGTATGTAGGCAAGTCCGTTCGTTAGAAAGTCTGCCGCAAGTCCGCCAAAAGTCCGTCGAAAGTCTGTCGGACGGGCTGTCGGACTTTTGTAGCCGAAAAGTCCGACCATGTGTACGCGGCATTACAAAAAAAAAACTAAATAAATAAAAATAAATAACCCTAATCCCTAATCCTAACACTAACCCCAATTCCTAAACCTAACCCAAACTTAACTTTAATTCTAACCCCTTACCCTAACAAAAAAAAAAAAAAAAAAAAAGAATAATAATAATAAAAAAAAGAAATAAAAGTTGATGGAAAAGCTAAAAAGGCCGAAAAACCTAGTAATATATGATGTAACAGATGATAGTTTTCTCTATTGGTTAATAAGAAAACAGCATAAAAACCACCGAAAAGCCAATACGCACAGGTGTGAATGCAGCCTAACAAGGAGATGCCTGCTTGTTTCGGTAAACAATTAGGAGACACATTCTTAGCTAAGAGGTTAGTTAGTAGCTTGGAAGAGCAGTTGTTTTGTTTGTTATATACAATGCATCCGGAAATAATTCATAGCGCTTCACTTATTTCACATTTTGTTAAGTTACAGCCTTATTCCAAAATGGATTAACCACTTTAAGACCAGCCGCCGCAGTTGTAGTGCGAAAGCTGGCTCTCCTGGGCGAATCTGCGTCATTGTGCTATGGCTGCTTTAAGAGCTCTAGGGGACACGTGTGCGCCTGTGGCATGATACCAGGGCCGATGCGTGTGGCCTGCGGCCACGATGTCTGCCGGCCACCCGCGATCGCTCCTGAGAGAGACAGAACGGGGATCTGTCAATGTAAACAGACAGATCCCCATTCTGTCAGGGGAGGATAGACAGATCTGCTGTTTCTTGTGATTAGCGATCTCTCTCCTTTTCCAGTCACTACACTCCCCCCCAACCCCCCAGTTAGAAGCACCTCCCTAGGGAACACTTAACCCCTTGATCGCCCACTAGTGTTGTTTCCCTGCCAGTGACATTTATACAGTAATCAGTGGCTATTTTTAGCTCTGATAGTTGTATAAATGTCAATGGTCCCCAAAAAAGTGTCAAAAGTGTCCGATCTGTCCACCGCAATGTCGCAATCCCACTAAAAATCGCTGTTCAGCACCATTACTAGTAAAAAAAAAAATGTATAATAAAAATGTCATAAATCTATCCCCTATTTTGTAGACCCTGTAACTTTTGCGCAAACCAATATATATACGCTTATTGCGATTTTTTTTACCAAAAATATGTTAAAGAATACATATTGGCCTAAAGTGATGAAGACTTTTTTAAACTTTTTTTTGCATATTTATTATGCCACAAAGTAAAAAATATTGTTTTTTTTTTCAAAATTGTCAGTCATTTTTTGTTTATAACGCAAAAAAAAAAAAAAAAAAAACGCAGAGGTGATCACATACCACTAAAAAAAAAATATCTATTTGTGGGAAAAAAGGACATAAATTTTGTTTGGGTATAGCTTCGCACAACCAGGCAATTGTTAGTTAAATCAACGCAGTGCCGTATCACAAAAAATGGCCTGGTCATTAAGGGGGCAAATCCTTCCGATCCTTAACTAGTTAAATGTTTTATTTTCCTCAAAATTCTACAAACAATACCCCATAATGACAACATGAAATACGTTTGTATGAAATCGCTGCAAATTTTATTAAAAATAAAAAATGAAAAAATTTACATGTACATAAGTATTCACAGCTTTTGCCATAACACTCAAAATTGAGCTCAGATGCATCCTGTTTCCACTGATCATCATTGTGATGTTTCTACAACTTAATTGGAGTCCACCTGTGGTAAATTCAGTTGATTGGACATGATTTGGAAAGGCACACATCTGTCTATATAAGGTCCGACAGTTATCAGTGCATGTCAGAGCACAAACCAAGCCATGAAGTCCAAGGAATTGTCTGTAGACCTCTAAGACAGGATTGTATTGAGGCACAGATCTGGGGAGGGGTACAGAATGATCTCTGCAGCATTGAAGGTCCCAATGGGCACAGTGGCCTCCATCATCTGTAAATGGGAGTTTGGAACCACCGGGACTCTTCCAAGAGCTGAGCGATCGGGGTCACTCTGACAGAGCTCTAGCATTTCTCTGTGGAGAGAGGAGAACCTTCCAGAAGAACATTCGTCTCAGCAGCACTCCACTAATCAGGCCTGTATGGTAGAGTGGCCAGACGGAAGCCACTCCTCAGTAAAAGGCACATGACAGCCCGCCTGTAATTTTCCAAAAGGCACCTGAAGGACTCTCAGACCATGAGAAACAAAATTCTATGGTCCGATGAAACAAAGATTGAACTCTTTGGCCTTAATGGCAAGCATCATGTCTGGAGGAAACCAGGCACTGCTCATTGCCTAGCTCATACCATCCCTACAGTGAAGCATGGTGGTGGCAGCACCATGCTGTGGGGATGTTTTTCAGTTTTTCAGCGGTAGGAACTGGGAGACTAGTGAAAATTACAATTTTGAAAAAAAAAAACATTATTTTGTACTTTCTGTTATAAAACATAGCCAATAATTTAAAAATAAGATCTAATTTCTTCATAAATGTTGGCCAACATTTATTCTGCTATATGTAAAAAAAATCACAATAAGCGGAGGGTTGGCTTGGCAAGTGGTTAAGCGACCATGTCATTATACCAAAAAAAATATTTAAACTGATACCCCACTGCATCTTTAATTGGTTCTGATCTCCACACATTACAGAATAAAGTAATGATGTGGAGGTCAACAGAAGGGACCATTGAAAGGTGCAGTAGAGGTACAGTGGATTGTCTGTTTCAGTGAGGACTTCAGCAGATTTCTCAGGAGCAGTGTTCGGCAGCAATGTGTACCGGAAAGTTGATTATATACATTTTTAAATGGCACTTTATTTCTATATTTTTTCTTTACTTTATTTAAAACTCTTTTTTCATTGTCCCTATAATTATTTTTCTTTGGAACAACATCCCCTGTAATAGCATGTGCTGTGACAGGTCCTCTTTATTAAGAGATCTGGGGTCTAATAAACCCCAGATCTGTCCTCTGCCTTCCTAAGAATCTGATCAAACAGAGATGAGATGCTTTACAACAAACCAGCTTTTAAACAACAAACCGGAAGTGACAAAATCCTAGTTGCTTCCAGTTTCTTACATCACAGAGGGGTGGCGGGTATGGATGTACTTTCCTCCCCTCTTAGCGCACATTTACACCAAGTGGCAGTGGTACCGAGCTCCCCAAAAGCACAGGAGAGCCTGGCAAAGGTGACAGGCAGTGGTTGGAGGGGGGAGCCTTCCACTCCCCGTAGAAGCGATCAAGCGGCTGTAGAGTCACTCGGATAACTTCTATAAAAAAGCTGAAGATGTTGGTACTGGGATCATGGTACAGCTACTTCAACCCAAGGACATATGGGTATGTCCTAAAGGGTTGAAGTGGTTTAAGTGAAATGTAAATGTCTGCAGGAGAGGGTCTTCTGCGCCCTGTAGAAGCGATCAAGCGGCTGTAGAGTCGCTCAGATCACTTCTACCAAAAAGTGGAAAATTTTGGTACTGGGATCCATGTACAGCCACTTCAACCTGAGGACATACAGTGGGGCAAAAAAGTATTTAGTCAGCCACCAATTGTGCAAGTTATCCCACTTAAAAAGATGAGAGAGGCCTGTAATTGTCATCATAGGTATACCTCAACTATGAGAGACAAAATGTGGAAACAAATCCAGACAATCACATTGTCTGATTTTTGAAAGAATTTATTTGCAAATTATGGTGGAAAATAAGTATTTTGTCAATATCAAAAGTTCATCTCAATACTTTGTATATATATCCTCTGTTGGCAATGACAGAGGTCAAACGTTTTGTGTAAGTCTTCACAAGGTTGTCACACACTGTTGCTGGTATGTTGGCCCATTCCTCCATGCAGATCTCCTCTAGAGCAGTGATGTTTTGGGGCTGTCGCTGGGCAACACGGACTTTCAACTACCTCCAAAGGTTTTCTATGGGGTTGAGATCTGGAGACTGGCTAGAACACTCCAGGATCTTGAAATGCTTCTTACGAAGCCACTCCTTCGTTGCCCAGGCGGTGTGTTTGGGATCACTGTCATGCTGAAAGACCCAGCCACGTTTCATTATTAATGCCCTTGCTGATGGGAGGAGGTTTGCACTCAAAATCTCAGGATACATGGCCCCATTCATTCTTTCATGTACACAGATCAGTCGTCCTGTTCCCTTTGCAGAGAAACAGCCACAAAGCATAATGTTGCCACCCCCATGCTTCACAGTAGGTATGGTGTGTGTTCTTTGGTTGCAACTCAGCATTCTCTCTCCTCCAAACACGACGAGTTGTGTTTCTACCAAACAGTTCTACTTTGGTTTCACCTGACCAAATGACATTCTCCCAATCCTCTTCTGGATCATTCAAATGCTCTCTAGCAAATCTCAGACGGGCCCGGACATGTACTGGCTTAAGCAGGGGGACACGTCTGGCACTGCAGGATCTGAGTCCCTGGCAGCGTAGTGTTTTATTGATGGTAGCCTTTGTTACGTTGGTCCCAGCTCTCTGCAGGTCATTCACTAGGTCCCCCCGTGTGGTTCTGGGATTTTTGTTCACCGTTTTTGTCATCATTTTGACCCCACGGGGTGAGATCTTGCATGGAGCCCCAGATCGAGGGAGATTATCAGTGGTCTTGTATGTCTTCCATTTTCTAATTTTTGCTCCCACAGTTGATTTCTTCACACCAAGCTGCTTGCCTATTGGAGATTCAATCTTCCCAGCCTGGTGCAGGTCTACAATGTTGTTTCTGGTGTCCTTTGACAGCTCTTTGGTCTCCACCATAGTGGAGTTTGGAGTGTGACTGTTTGAGGTTGTGGACAGGTGTCTTTTATACTGATAACAAGTTCAAACAGGTGCCATTAATACAGGTAATGAGTGGAGGACAGAGGAGCCTCTTAAAGAAGAAGATACAGGTCTGTGAGAGCCAGAAATCTTGCTTGTTTGTAGGTGACCAAATACTTATTTTCCACCATAATTTGCAAATAAATTCTTTCAAAAATCAGAAAATGTGATTGTCTGGATTTGTTTCCACATTTTGTCTCTCATAGTTGAGGTATACCTGTGATGACAATTACAGGCCTCTCTCATCTTTTTAAGTGGGAGAACCTGCACGATTGGTGGCTGACTAAATATTTTTTTGCCCCACTGTATGAGTACATCCTAAGGGGTTGAAGTAGTTAAGGTGAAATGTAAACGTCTATAGGGTTCGGGGCACTTCGCACCCTGTAGAAGCGATTGAGCGGCTGTAGAGTCGCTAGGATCACTTCTACAAAAAAAGCTGAAAATGTTGGTACTGGGATCCTGGTACAGCCACTTCAACCCGAGGACGTATGGGTACGTCCTAAGGTGTTGAAGTGGTTAAACGTGTTAAATGTAAACCACAACTTATTTTGTTATTCCCTTATGGCCTGTTAAATATACCATTGGTGCATAAGTGAGAAGACACAATTTTGGCTACTAGGTGGAGCTGATGGTTCAGGAATTAATCTCTTAAATTACTGAGACATTTCATTCAGCTTGCATGAATGTTTATGACATGTTTTATAAGTCGCCCCCTTAAATTCATTGGGCTGGAACCCCAGTTGAAGAGATTCCCCCACCCTATTTGTCCTGATGACCATTATCATGAAGACTGAAAATGCAGGAAAATCCCAAATCTTGAGTGGTCAGGTCACCAGAAACAGGGACTCCCTCACTTTGGAGGGATTTCCTCTGACGTTCTTGTTTTGCTATGAAACCGGAAGTAAAGGGAAAATACTCAATGGAACACAGATGGCAAAAAAGAAAAAAAAAAAAAAAAACTGACAGGGTAATACTCCTCCCTTACTCTATCCAAAATGAAAAAAAAACATTTTTTCTTTAGTTAAACTTTAAAAGAAATAAAAGCCTAAAAAAAGAAAATCAACGCAGCCACCGCCTTTAAGGACCTATAAGCTGCAATATATTACATTTTTGTTTTTGGGGGTTTAGATACACTTTAAACTCCTATATTCATTTAGTCATGGCAAAGGGGTAATAAGCCACGCATTAAGTCTCCAAAAAGTACGTTTCTTTAAGCGGTGAAGTTTAATCCCAAACACAATGAACACTACTGAAGTAGAACATTTTAAATAAGTTCCAGCAAAGTATGTAACCTTTTAAGATGAATACATTTTATTCTGCAGTTCTAGAAAGAAAATAACAGCAAAGAGTATTAAACTTTAGCAGAGCTCATTAACTATGTCACCTGAGTACCCACAGAGACTAAACAAATAAGAATTGTTTTTTTGCAGACACGCTGAAGAGAAAGCCTTTGCATTTTAACCACCTCAGCACCAACATGTTCCACTCTCATTATTATCAGGCCATTTTCCACTCTTTAGGGCTGTTATACCCTGACTGACAGTTACTCTGTCATGCAACACTGCACCCAACTGAATTTTATACCATTTTTGAGATAGATATAGCTAGATAGGCAAAACTTTTTTTTATTTTTTTTTATTTCAGATAGAACAAGTAAGGGTTATACCCCTGTCAGATTTTTTGACCCCCCCCCCCCCCCCCCCAGGTCATCAGAACCAGTGTCCCTATTGGAAAATTTCCCCTCTATTGTTTTCCTTGGAACAACCCAACATTTGTGTTTTTCTTTTACTTTCACTTTCGATGATAATGGAAAAACAGGGCAACAAGAGAGGGTGAAACTCATTAACTCCTTCCCGCCCACGCTATAGCCAAATGACGGCTACAGCGCGGGCTTAATATGTTGGGAGGGCATCTATTGACGTCCTCCCATGATTGTGCTTCCCGCGTGCCCACCTGCAGGGTCCAGGCACCGCGCTCTGTGTTCACCGAGTCCTTCAGGCTCAGCTGATCACACATTCAGATTGGGGTAAAGGGCCAATCACTGTGGCCCTTTACCACATGATCAGCTGTGACGAATGATAGCTCATCACAGATGTCAACACAAGCTGGTAAACCAGCTTTTGTTAAGGGGACATTGACACTGATAATCAGGGCACTGATTATCAGTGCAGTCCTAACAGTGCCAACCAATGCTGCCAATCAGTGCCACCAGTGTTGGAAATCAGTGCTGCCAATCAGTGCCCATCAGTGCCTCTTCATCAGTGTCACCTTTCAGTGCTGCCTACCAGTGCCCATTAGTGCCGCCTATCAGTGGCCATCAGTGCCACCTATTAGTGCCACCTATCAGAGCCCATCAGTGCTGCCTATCAGTGCCGCCTCATCAGTGCCACCTGTAAGTGCCCATCAGTGCCACCTATCATTGCAGCCCATCAACGCCCACCAGTGCAGCCTATCAGTGCCTATCAGTGCAGCCTCATCAGCGCACATCAGTGAAGGAGGAAAAATACCTGTTTGCTAGTTTTTGTAACAAACTTAAAAATGTTGGGGTTATTTTCCAAATTTTTTGTATTTTTTCTCTATTTGTGTGAAAAAAATTATAAACATTTCATTAGGGTACAGTGTTGAATGACTGCAATATTGTCATTCAAAGTGCGACAGCGCTGCAAGCTGAAAATTGGCCTGGGCAGGAAGGGGGTAAAAGTGCCCAGTAGGCAAGTAGCCCAGACAGCAATAAAAACTGACAAGTGTTGTAATCTCTCTCCACTCTATTCACAACTTAAAAAAAAAATTTGTACTTTAATCTCTGTTTGTGTGTTTTTTTTTTTTTTTTTAAGTGGAGGTAAACTCCCTTGTATGATGTTTACTTATAGGTAAGCCTATATCAAAGGCTTACCTATAGGTACAGTAAATGTCTCCTAAACGCGCCGCTTAGTTGCAGCCGGTGACATCACCGGTTCATAAACTCTGTAGGAATGGCATACCCGCGCCGTACCTCCTGAGCTGTGCCTCAAACAGTGAATCCCGCGTGCATGCGTCATGGCGGCCTTGGCCATTCATATCACTGAAGCCCGCGAACCCGAAAAAAAACCAAGAGAAGATGGGAGCACCCTTAGTGGTGACTACTGGAGGGCTTCGTTTTCAGGTAAGTCTTTCATAATGTGCTAGTGTGCAATGCATACTAGCACATTATGACTTAAAATGCCCGAGGCCCAATTTTTTATTTTTTTATGTGGTTTACAACCACTTTAACTGCATAAAAGGAAAAAAAGGTCAAAACATTTGAAAAAAAAAAAAATTCCCTTACTTTCTGTTTAGTATAGCCAACTAAAATGTCAAGATGGTAGAAAAACCCCAAAATGACCCCTTTTTGGAAAGTAGCCAACCCAAAATGATTGGATTTTTTGCCACAATTGTTTCGGAAATAAGAAAACATGCTGGTATTGAGGGGGTTTAAATATGGAACTTGGTAATGGTGTACTAGGTACATTAAAGTGACACTAAACTCTGGTTTTAAAAATCAAAAATGCTTTTCAAGTATGAATTCCTAACTCATAAAAATACCTCAGCCTCCTCCAAATCTCCAAATTCCTTTTTTCCTGCTGCGATCAGACTTCCTGTTAGAGGGTGGCTACGTTTGTTTTCCATGGTCCCATTATATGTTGGAACATAGCTACCCTCCCTTGCTACCTCCTGAGATAGACTATGGACTATGGGATTTGTAGTGTGTATTAACCATTGTCCATGAACGCAACTTGACCACATACTTGACCGCAACTAACGTGCATCATCTGTTCTGTTGTGTCACTTCCTGTTTAGAAAGGATAGATAGTGTAGGTAGGAGAAGGTGGGACCTTGTTGTCTTCTAGCTGATGGGAAGTTGGGAGGAATATGTAACCGTACTCAAGAGTGGGGTAACGCCCCAGTGGAACCCTGGTATAGGACCATGGACTGAAAACTTTATTATGCAATCCTTGGGAGCAGGTCTGAACACCACAGCACAGGTGTTCTATACATCCCCATGCAGGCAGCCCATATTGATGTTTATTGGGACTCCCAATTTGACATCCGCACGGGTGCTTGATCCCAAATGCAGACATGCCCATCTCATTAATGTCAACCTTTCTTCTTCCTAATCTCATTTAAACCCAGAGCAGGAGCTCTGGGAGGGGGAAGCAGGTTGATCTGAGCTGGTAAGAGATCCAGCATGAAATACTTCAGTGCTTCTGCTTTGTACTTTGAGGATGAGTTCCTTCACAATACTTGCAGCTACAGAGATCAGTATGGGCTTGTTTTAAAGCTCATTTGCTGCAGTTTAAAGAGGAAGTAAACCCTGGTGGGTTTTACTTCCTCTTTATTTCCCTGCAAAGGTAAAGCATAATCACAACGCATAGTAGCCCATTATCTGTCACTTATCTGAAACCGAAGCCCGTGATGTCACCGTTTTCCCACTAGCATGGAGTGTCCATCTTCGCCCCTCTTCCTTCCGGGGCCGCAAACTCCGACTCTGTGACTGGCCGGAGTCGCGTGACGTCACTTCTGCACCTGCGCGGGGATGCCACCAATCACGGCATGACCCCTATTAGAAACGGCACGATGTGCCCTTTCTAAAGTGCATATGAGCCGATCGCATCGGCGCCTGCACCGTAGTCATCAGCGCTCTGGTCTTTCGTAAATATCTCCTAAACCGTGAAAGTTTAGGAGATATTTCAAGCACCTACAGGTAAGCCTTAATATAGGCTTACCTGTAGGTAAAAGTGGTTGTACAGGGTGTATAACCACTTTAAGAGTACATGAAATGGTAAATGACCACAGCCTAGCTGCAGGTTCACGTAAAGCACATTTTAGGAGGCCATTGTAGTTTGATGAATTAGGCTATTGTAGTTTCCCTTTAAAGTGGTTCTAAAGGTACAAGGTGTTTTTTCCTTTATGCATTCAAACAGCACCCCTCAGCCCCCCATTATACATACCTGAGCCCGATCTTAATCCAGCGCTGTGCACAAAGCAGGGTCTCTCCCTCCTTATTGGACAGAGGGGCAAGGGAAGGGAGCCACTGGCTCCCGCTCCTGTCAATCACAGCCGCTGAGGAGGGAGCATAGGGTGGGGCCAAGCCACACATTGGGGGTTATTTACGAAAGGCAAATCCATTTTGCACTACAATTGCAAACTACACGTGCAAAGTGCACTTGAAATTGCACTGAAAGTGCACTTAGAAGTGCAGTCGCTGTAAATCTGAGGGGTAGATCTAAAATGAGTGGAAGCTCTGCTGATTTTATCATGTGCAAGCTGAAATGCTGTTTTTTATTTTCCTTGCATATCCCCCTCGGATCTACAGCGCCTGCACTTCCAAGTGCACTTTCAGTGTAATTTCAAGTGCACTTTGCACTTGTAGTTTGCACTTGTAGTGCAAAATGGATTTGCCTTTCATAAATAACCCCCATTGTGTGTCAATGGACAGGCGGAGCCGGCTTGGGAGTGAGCCTTCATGAGTGCCCCTAGAGCAAGCAGCAGGGGGGAAGAGCCAGGAGTGCCAGCGGGGGGACCCAAGAAGAGGAGGTTTGGGGCTGCTCTGTGCAAAACCATTGCACAGAGCATGTAAGTATAACATGTTTGTTATTTAAAATAAAATAACATTTAAAAAAATTACCTTTAGAGTCACTTTAAATTACTATTTTGTTGTCATGAGGATTTCTAGAGAAAGAGATGGTGCTCCATGAATTAAAGTGGGGAGGGGGGGACATTATCAGTTTTGGGTGGAGGATCCCTTTAACAACATTTGCTTCACCCAACAGATGAATCTGTAAAGTCTTGCAAAGTACCGCAAGGCAGTGGCTTATGGATTTTCCTGTTTCCTCCAGAGCCGTGTTCTATAAGTCTTCTCATTGCTTAATTAGGCCATTTAGAATCCCGGCACAAACTGCTACACAGCATAGCTGTCTCCTTTGTTAACTCATTGGCAGGCTAACCTTTATCAAGGAAAAAAAAAAAAAAATCAAAGATCAGCATTAACATGAACATCCATAATTAGGCATTTATTTTAACCTTTCGCTTTGGGATGACATTTTTTTTCCCCCCTCTATCTTTTTCATTTGGTTTACATCAAACACCGTACAGAATAATCAGTTCCTCTATACCGAAACCGATCAAAAGACCCAAACAGTAAAAATATTTAGAGGATATATGCTAATTTGATGTAATTGTTTCATGCACAAAGTAAATACAAGCTGGTACGGAACGCAAAGGTTTTCCAAAATCATAGTGAATATATGGTTTCCGCGCTCGCTGCTCTATGATTCAATTGCAGAGCTTCTGCAGTGCTATGTATTTAGCCACAGTGGAGGCTGACGTGTACAGATAGGGGACCAGTTATAGCGGTGAATTATGGCTGCCTGGATACATTACTTCAGCAAAGGGGAGAAGAAAACATCCGTTATTTACTATTTTTATATGGAGCGTACAGTTTTGCCCAGCGCTGTACAAATCATAAACAAAATGCCTTTCTTTATAAAAAAAAAAAAAAAAATCAAGTTGACTGTAAAGTTTTTAAAGGAGAATGCCATAGTAAAAAAATTGAAGGTTCAAATATAAAAACTCTGTATTTTTTAATTTAACTCTTTTTTTTTTTTTTGATTTTCAGCTGCAGAGGTACCTAAACTGAGAGCAAAGTTAAAATGATATTAACTCTTTCGTGCCTAAGCCTTTTTCTGACATTTGTTGCTTACAAGTTAAAATCGGTATTTTTTTGGTAGAAAATTACTTAGAACCCCCCGAGTAAACCGGAAGTGAGGTCGTGACGTCGCTTCCGGGATTTTACATCGCAGACCCGAATCTGGCTTTGTTCAGGGTTCAGCCTAGGCTGCGGACATGCCGGCTGGTGGCTCGGGTCTCCTGGTGGGGACCCGGGAAGAACGGCGAAAGCGAGGGGGAGACGTCCCCTTTAGCATAACATTCGAGCGGCTTTTAGCCACATCGGTTGTTATCACTAAAAAGCCAACCACTGGCTTTAAAAAACGGTACCTGCAGGCATCACCCTGGTTTAACCCCTTCAAGCCATGAACGCAAATTTGCGCACAGTCGGCACAAAGAGGTTAAAGTCTCTTTTTTTTTTTTTTTAAATAACAAACATGTTATACCTACCTCCTCTGTGCAGTGGTCTTGCACAGAGCAGCCCAGATCCTCCTCTTCTCAGGTCCCTCGCCGGCACTCCTGGCCCCTCCCTCCTGCTGAGTGCCTGCACAACAAGCAGCTTACTATGGGAGTACCCAAGCCGAGCCGCAGCTCCGTGTGTCCATTCAGACACAGAGCAACGGTTCAGCCCCGCCCCACTCTCTTTCCTCATTGGCTCACTGACTTTGATTGACAGCAGCAGGAGCCAATGACACAACACTGCTGTCTCAGCCAATGAGGAGGGAGAGTCCCAGGCAGCCGAGACACTCCTTCAACATCACTGGATCGAGATGAGGCTCAGGTAAGTATTAAGGGGCTTCTGCACACAGAAGGTTATTATAGGTTGCATTAAGCATGTATTAAGTTAAAAAAACCTTCTGACTTTACAACCACTTTAAGGCTCCTGGCTGGCTGTGCTATGTGCAATGTTGGAAATGTAAATCACAGGACTTGTTGGACAGAAATACAAATCCTTTGATAGATAAAACAGCTCCTATATTATTATTATTATTATTCAGGATTTATATAGCGCCAACAGTTTACGCAGCGCTTTACAATATAAAAGGGAGACAATACAGTTATAATACAATACAATACAATAGGATTAAGAGGGCCCTGCTCAGAAGAGCTTACAATCCTATATGTGCATGTCATCTGTATATCTAGCTGTTGGCTTGGAATTTTTCTTTAATCTACCCAACAGGTTCTTCAGTCTTTCGGGAACCGTGCTTGAGTTCTGTGAGTTCTTCATTCTGATCACTTGCCATCATGAATGTTCCCAGTTGTTTTGTTTTTTATTGTTTTACTTTTATTATTATGATTATTAGTATTAGTGGTAGTAGTAATAGTAGTACTAAAATTGTTGTTATTAGTGTCAGAGAGGCTAAGACCCTTGGGAAGGTCGAGGCAAAGAACAGAGGAGCCATCTTATTCAGTGGCTCCTGCTGGCGTAGCGCTACATTAATCATTTAAAGGAAAATTGTTACAGGGCAGAACCGGTGTGCTGGATCACATATATATATGTGATCCAACACGTCCGAGTAGGGGAAACACATGAGCGCCGTCAGTGGCTCACTTCCACTGTGATCACACACAGTGGAAACCAGTTGGTGGCTGCACAGTACCTGATGTCCTCCGGCACCTGCCAATCGTTAGGCAGAGAGCCAGAACTGTGATCTGTCTATGTAAAAAAGGCAGATCGCCGTTCTGACAAGGGGGAAGGGATGGAATTTGTGTCTCTGCAAAGCAGGGAATAAATTCCATCTGTTCCCCTTGTAAAAGCACCTCACACAGTTTAGTAAAACACTGGTTAGGCACACAGTTAACCGTTTTATCACCTTTGTTGTTAAACCCTTGCCATCCAGTGTCATTATTACAGTGACAGTGCATATTTTTTAGAACTGATTACTGTAATAATGTCACTGGTCCCCAAAAAAGTGTTAAAAATGTCAATTAGTGTCAGAATGTCCACTGCAATATCACAGTCCCGCTATAAGTCGCTGATCACAGCCATTACTAGTAAAAAAATAAATTAATAAAAATGATCACACAAACCAATCAATATATGCTTATTGGGAGCAACAGTGAGCAGCAATGAAGCTTGATCTAACAAATTAATGGGACTATACTTCCAGGGTCCACTAATGGCAACTATGCTAAGCCTAAACTGACTGGATGTGCACTGTCCACAGAAATTAAGGACATTGAAAAAGGAGAACAAGGGGACTTACTGGATGGATTTACGGGAGGGATATTCCGTTATGTTGTTCTTCTGCCGGCTGCCGTTGGGACCCTTTAAGAAGAGTTTGTGCACTTAATGACAGTTTTAGTAAACCAGCATGCGGTATAAGTGCAGTAAGTGCAGGAAGGTGTGGTATAGGTGCAGTATACTATGCCTCTCAGTGGTGACCCATCCATAGGGGGCGCATGGGCACTGCCCCCCCCCCCCCCTCCCAAGCTATTCTCAAAAAAAATTAAAAAATGGTCACTTTAAGAGTGACCAAGCGCCGGACACACGGCGGTCTATGGGAAGCTTCCCAGCTTGCAATCAGCTGATTGCAAGCTGGGAAGCTGGTTTTCCAGTGTTTGGGGGGTTCAGGGCACAAGTGATGCGCCCCAAACTCTCCCCACTCTACACTAATTTGTTCTTTGAGTTTGATTGGCGGGGACCGGAGGATGGTTGGCGGTGTTTTTCACGGCAACCGCGACGTCACTTCTGGTTTCCTGGCCATCACTCAGTGAGTCACTTAGTCACTGTGCTGTGGAGTCAATTGTGCGTGCGGGAGGAAGGCCTGAGGGACACGGGTGCCTCTGAGTAACGATAAGTGCCGGCGCCGTGGGCCTCTGGCTCAGACATCTCCTGCACTGCACTCAGACTCATACAGACATCTAGCTGCCCGCCCCTCCGTTCCTCCACACACACTTCTCTGCAGTCATTAGAATGTCTCCAGAATCTCCGCTTAGGCAGACTGGGCCCAGGCAAAGTGGATGATCCCATGGCTGGACTGAAGCCATGATCAGGGTGACATTTTGGGGATTATTTCTGCTGTATACACTACACAGATAATATACACAAATTGTGATTACATCTGTCCTGTAGTGTACAGCTATATACACCCACCTACTTCCTTCCTGTATATAGAGAGTCTCTATATATAGGAAGAAAGAAGGTGGGTGTATATAGCTGTATACACTAAACAGGACAGATGTAATCATAATTTGTGTAGATTATCTGTGTAGTAGTCTATAGAGCTATCTACACCCACCTTCTTTCTTCCTGTATATGGAGACTCTCTATATACAGGAAGGTGGGTGTAGATAGCTGTATAAACTACACAGATATACACAAATTGTGATTACATCTGTCCTGTGTAGTGTATACAGCTGGTGGACACAGATGAGACGGCACTGGTAGGCACAGATAAGCTGCACTGGTGGGCACAGATGAGACTGCACTGATGGACACAGATGAGACCGCACCTATGGGCACTGGTGGGCACAGATAGGGTGCACTGGTGGGAACAGATGAGATGGCACTGGTGGGCACAGATGAGACGGCACTTGTAGGCACAAATGAGACAGCACTGGTGGGCACAGATGAGACGGCACTGGTGGGCACACATGAGACTGCACTGGTAGGCACACATGAGACCGCACTGGTAGGCACAGATGAGACTGCACTGATGGGCACAGATGAGACTGCACTGATGGGCACTGATAGGCTGCACTGATGGGCACAGATGAGACTGCACTGATGGGCACTGGTGGGCACAGATAGGCTGCACTAGTGGGCACAGATGAGAACGCACTGATGGGCACTAGTGGGCACAGATAGACTGCACTGGTGGGCACAGATGAGACCGCAGTGATGGGCACAGGCAGGCGGCACTTATGGGCACAGATAGGCAGCACTGATGGGCACAGATGAGACTGCACTGATATGCTGCACTGATGGGCACTGAGGCCGCACTTATGGGCACTGATAAGGCTGCTCTGATGAGGCTGAACTTATGGGCACTGATAGGCTGCACTGATAAGCAATGGACATAATTCACTGCCCTACTGACACTGTCCCCAGCCAAATACAGTGCCTTGCAAAAGTATTCACCCCCTTGGCATTTTTCATGTTTTGTTGCCTCACAACCTGGAATTAACATGGATTGTTTGAGGATTTGTATCATTTAATTTATAGAACAAGCCCACAACTTTGAAGATGTTTTATTTTTTATTGTGAAGCAAACAACAAATAGGAAAAAAATAACAGAAAAAGTCAATGTGCATAACTATTCTTTTGCGTCTATCACAGCTCCAATTCGCTTTGAATAAGTCTCTATGAGCTTGCCACATCTTACCACTGGGATTCTTATCCATTCCTCCTGCCCCAGCTCCTTCAAGTTGGATGGCTTGAAATCTTTAAGTCTGACCACAGATTTTCTAATGGATTCAGGTCTGGGTTTTGACTAGGCCATTCCACCACATTTGCATGTTTCCCCTAAACCACTTGTTGCTTCAGCAGTGTGTTTGGGGTCATTGTCCTGCTGGAAGGTGAACCTTCGTCCTAGCCTCAAATCACACACAGAATGGTAAAGGTTTTGCTCAAGAATATCCCTGTATTTAGCACCAGCCATCTTTCCCTCAACTCTGACCAGTTTCCCAGTCCCGACTGCAGAAAAACATCCCCACAGAATGATGCTGCCACCACCATGTTTCACTGTGGGGATGGTGTTCTTTGGATGATGTGATGTGTTGGGTTTGTGCCAGACATAGCGTTTCCTTTGATGGCCAAAAAGTTCAATTTTAGTCTCATCAGACCAGAGCACCTTCCTCCATACATTTTGGGAGTCTCCCACATGCCTTTTCGCAAACTCAAAACGTGCCGTTTTCTTTCTTTTTTCTTTTCTGAAAGTAATGGCTTTCTTCTGGCTACTCTGCCATAAAGCCCAACTCTATGGAGCATACGGCTTATTGTCGTCCTATGTACAGATACTCCAGTCTCTGCTGTGGAACTCTGCAGCTCCTCCAGGGTTACCTTAGGTCTCTGTGCTGCCTCTCTGATTAATGCCCTTCTTGCCCGGTCTATGAGTTTTGGTGTGTGACCATCTCTTGGCAGGTTTGCAGTTTTGCCATGTTCTTTCCATTTGGTTATGATAGATCTGATGGTGCTCCTAGAGATCATCAAAGATTTGTTTTTTTTTATATAACCTAACCCTGACTTGTACTTCTCAACAACATGTCCCTTACGTGTTTGGAGTTCCTTGGTCTTCATGGCATTGTTTGGTTAGTGGTGCTTCTTGCTTAGGTGTTGCAGCCTCTGGGGCCTTTCAAAAAGGTGTATATATGTAATGACAGATCATGTGATGTGGCAGGCGCAGCACTATGAAGTGCCTTATGCGCTGTGGCATTAGAAGAATTGTAATCTCTGACCTTTTAGTCCAAACAAGACTATCTCTTACTTTATAATTCCTCTAGCACCGTTCTATGGAAGCAGTAGGTTTAAAGAGCACACCAAACCTCTATGATATCTTCTTTATTAACTTCAGCTTTTCTTCATATATAACACTGACAATTTAGCAGCAGGCAGTGCATGTACAAACATGTGTTGAATAAAATATAACAAAATGGCGGTTCAACTGTTCGATCTTGTCATTCTACATAAAATGGTGGATGCATTTCTCTCTTCAGTATCTGTACTTTCACTTTAAAATACCTTAGACACTTTATAATCTCTCTGAGAGATATATCTGAGGCTTAAGAAATAGTTTTACTTGTTTGATATTGCAATTTGCAGTTTGCACGCTTGTTTGCTCATTTGAACGTTTGCTATGATGTTTGAAAGTCTGTTTGGTGGAACTATAAGTGAACACATAACTAGTTCAGTATATAGTTCTAATCACATTATTTAACAATAGTAACATATATAACTGTATTACATACCTATTTTGGCCACTTGCTTCCATAAAACTGAACTCTGGCCGGATCTGCAATCTGTTCAGTTCCACTCTCTCTGATGTACTGAGATCTAGCAATGTGCTGGGTAATTTCCAGACAAAATAATAGGTGTAAGGCTGGCTGTGATTGGCCAAGACTCTTGCTCAGTGTGAGATTGGCTGTGATTGGCCAAAACTCCTGAGAGTCACAAAGGCTTAACTCTATGCTTTCTGGCTTCAATTCTGCTGTATCTTTGAGCTTACCTTTACTGTCATATAATGAATCTTAAAAGGCACATGTTTCTGTTATATGACATCCGTATATAAAATCACAGTAAATAACTCTGCTTTTTATCTCTCACATGTGAGCATATAAACTGTATTAAGGTTATTAGCAGGTCTAGCTGTATATGCATGTAAGTCACATTAGCAACCTAGGACAGGTCTTAGCTGGCCAGCTACATGTGACATCTTAGATTGCACACAGGTGGATATCATTTCACTAATGAAGGTGATTGGTTGCACCAGAGCTTTTTATGGGCTTTATAACAAAGGTGGTGAATACATACGCACATGCCAATTATCAGTTTTTTAGTTCTGCAAAATAGTTTTATGTTCTTTTCCTTCACATATAAATCAGATTAAAAAAAAACATTGAACTAAAGACTGTAATGTAACAAAATAGGTAAAAAGCCAAGGGGGTGAATACTTTTGCAAGGCATTGTATCTGTAGGAGGGGTTTCCACCATCCCTGCTAAGTTTTGGTAACCGGCCGGGTAGGGGGGGGTGGGGGGACGGAAGAAGGGAAGTTAGTTGAACTATGTTAGTTCCTTCTGTGACCCTGTGTGGCCGTTACCGATGTGGTACGTTGCCCATCGGTTGTATGTGTGTTTAAATATGATGTGTTATATTGTAAATTTCAATAAAAAGAATAAAAAAAAAAAAAAAAGTTTGCACTCATTTTTTAGGTCTTATTGTCAGTGTGATGTGTATTATACGTGACATTAAATATCACAGAGGTCGGTATTGTGGTGATATTGAAGTTCATTGAGATTTCCATACATTAGAGGGTTCTGCCATTATTGTTTTATTGATTAGGGATAAGCCGAGCACCCCCCTGTTCGGTTCGCACCAGAACACGCCAACAGGCAAAAAATTTGTTAGAACACGCGAACACCGTTAAAGTCTCGAACATGGGACTCGAACATGAATAATCAAAAGTGCTAATTTTAAAGGCTTATATGCATGGTATTGTCATAAAAAGTGTTTGGGGACCCGGGTCCTGCCCCAGGGGACATGGATCAAAAAGAAGTTTTAAAAATGGCCGTTTTTTCCGGAGCAGTGATTTTAATAATTCTTAAAGTGAAACAATAAAAGTGTAATATTCCTTTAAATTTCATACCAGGGGGGTGTCTATAGTATGCCTGTAAAGGGGCGCATGTTTCCTGTGTTTAGAACAGTCTGACAGCAAAATGACATTTAAAAGGAAAAAAAGTAATTTAAAACTACTCGCGTATGAATTGTCGGTCTGACAATACACATAAAAGTTCATTGATAAAAACAGCATGGGATTCCCCCACAGGGGAACCCCGAACCAAAATTAAGAAAAACAAATGTGTGGGGGTCCCCCGAAATTCCATACCAGGCCCTTCAGGTCTGGTATGGTTATTAAGGGGAACCTTGCACCAAAATTAAAAAAAAAATGGTGTGGGGGTCCCCCTCAAAATCCATACCAGACCCTTAAGGTCTGGTATGGATTTTAAGGGGAACCCTGCGCCAAAATTAAAAAAAAAAATGGCGTGGGGGTCCCCCTAAAAATCCATACCAGACCCTTATCCGAGCACGCAACCTGGCAGGCCGCAGGAAAAGAGGGGGGGACAAGAGCGCCCCCCTCCTGAACCATACCAGGCCACATGCCCTCAACATTGGGAGGGTGCTTTGGGATAGCCCCCCAAAGCACCTTGTCCCCATGTTGATGGGGACAAGGACCTCATCCCCACAACCCTTGCCCAGTGGTTGTGGCGGTCTGTGGGCAGGGGGCTTATCGGAATCTGGAAGCCCCCTTTAACAAGGGGACCCCCAAATCCCACCCCCCTGTGTGAAATGGTAATGGGGTACAAAAGTACCCCTACCATTTCACAAAAAAAGTGTAAAAAATTTGAAAAATGACAAGAGACAGTTTTTGACAAATTCCTTTATTTAAAGTCTTCTTCTTTCCATCTTCTTTGAGTCTTCTTCCTTCCTTCTTTCTTCGGTTTCTTCCTCCATCTTCTTCTTCCTCTGGTTCTTCCTCCGATCCTCTGCTTCTTGCTCCGGTGTTCTCGTCCAGCATCTTCCTCCGCGGTGTCTTCTTCCCCGCTTAGTTCTTGGGCCGCTCCACATCCATGGGAGGCTCCCGCTGTGTGACGCTTCTCTTCTTCTGACACTTTTTATATAATGGAGGGCGGGGCCACCCAGTGACCCCACCCCCCTCTGACACACGGGACTTGACGGGGACTTCCCTATGGCTTTCCCCGTGATGTCAGAGGGGGCGGGGTCACCTGTTACATAACTGGGTGACCCCGCCCCCTCTGACGTCACAGGGAAAGCCATAGGGAAGTCCCTATCAAGTCCTGTGCGTCAGAGGTGGGCGGGGTCACCGGGTGGCCCCGCCCTCCATTATACTACACTTGATCTTAGCAGGGGGCTCGCCTCACAAGAGGACATGACGTCCTGCTCAGCGGCCTGGCTGGAACAGAAGTACACTTAGTGCTTTAGAAAAGGTGAGTTAGGAAAAAATAAATAAAAAATAGTTAGCCAAAAACGAGTGGTGGAGGGGTCGTCTTTCCTTTAAGACAAAGTTCTAAAAGTGGGTGGAACTCCGCTTTAAAAACTGTCTGAACAAATTGTCATTATCTCTATTGTTGGTGTCTCAAATATTCTTGCATTAGATTTGCATCTTCGCCCCCTAGTGGTGTGAAATGAGTTTGCTGGGTATGCAGTCTGAGTCTTTTTTCATACATATGGTAGTCCTTCTTTGTTTTATATAAATGTACATAGAGATGAAATCATCTGGACAGCTGTTTCCCTTTGGAAATGCATTCTATTGACTAAGACTATTGACGTCTTTTTGACTGTAATATTACATTTTGCTGAGTGCATGCATTACAATTATAATGCAAGTAGGTAATGTAATTTAGCATGACTGAGTATATGTACATCCTGCATCATCATTCACTGTTTTAATGACATTTCCCAATTTGTCTCGAGCCAGTCACATCCTTAACCCCAATACACATGCACTTAGTGATGCCAGGGAATCAATTACAAAATAAAGTATCGCAGATGGTTCGCCTACCAGAAGATCCATCTTCTTTTGATTGCTGACAACACTACATTTAAAGGCCAAGTAAAGTTTTGCTGCCTGTTCAGTGTTAGTCGATATCTATAGATTTTGGGGATTATTTCCATAATAAGTTATTTCTCTGTCAACCGTGTTCCTCGTGTCCATGGATTTCTGCTGCTCCATAAATACTTTTGTCTGCAGTTTCTTCATAAGTTACGTCTGATTGTAGAGAGAAACTGCAAATCCTGGATTAGCAGCTCAGCTCTGTGTAACGAAATAGATGGCATGAAAGCAAATTGTCAAATAATGATGGACCCATGGTTTCAAAGGAATTATATTAGAAACAACAACTCCAGCCAAAACTTTTCTCTGAATGTTCCGTCTCACTTACATTTATTTATTTTTTCTGTGTTGTATTGAACGGTATCAGGTTATTATTTTTCAGTAGTATGCTGACATCTAGTGGAGGTTTTGGGCCACTACAAATTATTTACCTTCAGGTTTAGTGCTAGTTAGTTTAGTCCTAGTTAGACCCTCTCTCTGTGTTCCATGTTCCTCAGTCAATGTTTGGCCCCTTTCACACAGGCGCCTCCGTAAAGCGAGATCTGCTTGCTCAGTGGGGGGGATTTCTCCGCTTATCCCCTCTGAGTAGGCGGGTGACCAGAGAAAGGCTGGCCGCCTTGGGCCTGTGGGGCAAGTCCAGTCAAGTGGCCCATTGAACCACCGAATCAGCTCACCATCACCAGTGCCCATCAATGCAGCCTCACCAGAGGCCCATCAGCGCAGCCTCACCAGTGTCCATCAGCGCAGCCTCACCAGTGCCCATCAGCGCAGCCTCACCAGTGCCCATCAATGCAGCCTCACCAGAGGCCCATCAGTGCAGCCTCACCAGTGTCCATCAGCGCAGCCTCACCAGTGTTCATCAGCGCAGCCTCACCAGTGCCCATCAATGCAGCCTCACCAGTGCCCATCAGTGCAGCCTCACCAGTGTCCATCAGCGCAGCCTCACCAGTGCCCATCAGCGCAGCCATACCAGTGCCCATCAATGCAGCCTCACCAGTGTCCATCAGCGCAGCCTCACCAGTGCCCATCAGCGCAGCCATACCAGTGCCCATCAATGCAGCCATACCAGTGCCCATCAATGCAGCCTCACCAGTGCCCATCAATTCAGCCTCACCAGTGCCCATCAGTGCAGCCTCACCAGTGCCCATCAATGCAGCCTCACCAGTGCCCATCAATGCAGCCTCACCAGGACACCGGCACATGGATTCCAATGGGGAGGGGCTGTTATTTTGAAACACTGATTAGAGCTAGAGGCTCTAATAGGCATCAATATAAGATGGGCTTGGGTCGCAGAGAGTGCACTCTGAGCCCATCCAGGTATGTTAGCACAGCTAATCAATATTCCCTGTTGTAACACTGATCCTCCTTCCGGCCAATCAGGAAGCAGGTTTTGACATCACTAACCCGATTGCCTGAAAGGACAGGCGATCCTATTGGATGCCTAGGAGGAGGAGGGGAGGATCTGGAAGCCTTATGGAGGAGAGGACTCAGAGCCGAGCCGTTGCATGCCACCCGCCACGTTGGGGTTAGTGTCGGACCGACCGGCAAACAGCGGGGGGGGGGGGTGCCACTCGGGGGGGATGGGTGGTTGTTTGCCGCCCCCCCCCCAAAAAAAAACCCACCAGCCACCACTAGTAACCAATCAACTTTCAGGTTTTGTCAAAGCCTAATTGAACAAGCTTAGGTTAGAAGCTGATTGACTACCATGCACAGATGCACCAGATCTTGCACTCTTTAGTTTTAGTAAATCAGCCCCATTGTCTTTTAACACTTAAAAAGAGTGGAAAAACAGAAGATCTGTAATCGTTTTTTTTTTCTTCTCACACTGACAGCGTGAGGAGAAAAAAAGCCAATCACCAGCTTCTGTTGAAGGGACATCGGTCACGAAGAGGAAGAGGTGAAGCATATGTGCCCACCAGTACCGCCTACCAGTGCCACGAATCAGTGCCCACAGTGCCCACCAGTACATAAGTGAAAGCAATCAGCGGCACCTATCAATGCCCACGAGTGCCACCTATCAATGCCCACGAGTGCCACCTATCAATGCCCACCAGTGGTGCCAATCAGTGCCACCTAGCAGTGCTGCCTATCAGTGTCACCTACCAATGCCGATCTGTGCCCATCACTGCCACCCATCAGTGCCCATCACTGCCACCCATCAGTGCCAGCTATCAGTGCCACCTATTAGTGCCCTTCAGTGCCACCTACCAATGTCCTTCAGTGCCGCCCATCACTGCCACCCATCATTGCCACCCATCAGTACCACCTCTCAGTGCCCACCAATGCCACCTATCAGTGCCCATCAGTGTCGCCTTTTCAGGGCCCATTAGTGTCGCCTTATCAGTGCTCATCAGTGCAGCCTATCAGTGCCCATCAGTGTACATCAATGAAGGAGAAAAATTACCTGTTTGCAAAATTTATTAACAAAATATAAAACGATTTTGTATTTTTTTTTTAATTCTTTTTTAATTTGTTTAACAAAAAATAAAAACCGCAAAGGTGATCAAATGCCACCAAAAGAAAGCTCTATTTGTGGGAAAAATGAAAAATTTAATTTGGGTACAGCGTTGTATGACTGCGCAATTGTCGTTCAAAGAGTGACAGCACTGAAAGCTGAAAATTGGTCTGGGTAGGAGGGGGTTTTAGGTGCCCAGTAAGCAAGTGGTTAAGGAATTTCTCTTCATTTTTTCTCTCCCAATGACACAGCTGGAAGCAACTCTCCAAACAAGGGATACACACAGCAGTTAAAACCTCAAAAAAGTGCTGACCCATTCCTACTTTTTTTATAAGTGAACCTGTACTCATTGTGCATTTTAAAGTGGAACAAAGGTCAAATATAAATTATTAATAAAAATGCAGCTCTTTAATAATTACATGTATTTGTTTAATGCAAACAGTGTAAGAAGCTGAATGTGACCTGGTATCAGCCTCTTGTAATCCTTGTACAGCAGGGCTGGAGTGTGAGAGAAAGAAGCAGCACAAGGAGCCAATCAGTGCATGTGTTGACAAGAAGCATGCTAATAGGAGTGAAAGTAAGAGTGACGGAGAGATGAGCTCATAACTGTGCTGCTTCTCCTTTCAGTATCTTTCAGTATCCAGTCACAGACTGGGGGGGGGGGGGGGGGAGTATAGAAAAATGATAACCATAAGACTGAGGACATCTAGTGGGAGAAAAAAGTACAGGGGGAAAAAAATCTCTGGAGGCAGTCAAATCTGTTTCTGTTATTTTATCCTTGAATTCTTTTTGCTGCCGAAGTAGTTTTCAGCATTTTTTTTTTTTTTTTTTTTTTTTATTTAACTTAAACGTCTCAAAACAGTAATTTTTTATTTCATGCAATATTAGCTCAAAATGGACAAAATTTCTATAAAAAATACACTAAAGCTAATTTTGATGCACACCAACACAAATATTACCAAAAGTATTGGGACGCCTGCCTTTACATGACCTTTAATGGCATCCCACTCGTAGTCCATAGGGTTCAATATTGAGTTGGTCCACCCTTTGCAGCTATAACAGCTTCAACTCTTCTGGGAAGGCTGTCCACAAGGTTTAGGAGTGTGTCTATGGGAATGTTTGACCATTCTTCCAGAAGTGCATTTGTGAGGTCAGGCACTGATGTTGGATGAGAAGGCCTAGCATGCTCCACTCATAATTCATCCCAAAGGTGTTCTATCAGGTTGAGGTCAGGACTCTGTGCAGGCCAGACAGGTTCCTCCACCCCAAACTCGCTTATCCATGTCTTTATGGACCTTGCTTTGTATAAATAAAAATAAAAAACAGAAATAAAAAAAACACCCACCACAAAGGCAATTGGATCAATTTCCTGGTCTTATCCATTCTTGCTTAGGCAAAAATTAAGATGGGGGGGGGGGTGTAAAAAATAAATCGGGTTTGTAAATATGGAAGGTGTTTTTGTCATGTACTGAATATATCTATTAAAAAAGCATTGGTTAATAGACATGTGCATGATGAAAAAATGTGTTTTGTTTAGATTCGTTAATCTATTTTGTTTCATTGAATTCCGTTGATTCGTTAAATTCGTATGCGGAATTCGTTTTATGTGTTTTTTTAATTCTCTTGGAATTTAACTTTTTTTGGGTTTTTTTTTCGATTCGAAAAGTTTTAATAAAATTCTTTTAAATTAGTTTAATTAATTTTTTTTTTGATTCGAATGTGGCAAAGTGAGTGTGGTTCGCTTCATTCCGAATAACTATTCAGACAAATTTTTCGTTATTCAGATATATCCGAATACCCGAATTACAATATAAATGAATTTTAACAAATGCTCCGAATAACAAAACTAAATTCGTCTGAATTTAGAAAATTTGGACTGAAATTCGAATTGAATTTTACATCAAATTCTATTCGAATTCAAACTGTAAACATATTTCTGAAATCAAAGACTGTGTGTATTATTAGAGTACCCTTTTGAAATAATGCTGTTTTTGTTAGGCTAAAGGTGATTTAAAAAGTCATTGTAATCATTTGATGAAGATTTTTCTTTTGTTTGGTCACCTTGCCACATTTGAATAAAGAAAAAAAAAATCGAACGTTTTTGATTCGGCCGATTGAAAATTTATTGATCCGAATGCTTCGAAACGAAAACAAAATCGGTAAATTAGAAGAAAATTCTAAAATTTCTGAATACGAATTCCGAATACGAATCCTGAATACGAATGGAACACATCAACTGAATTTAACTAAACTAAATAACTAGATGAACTAATCGAAAGGAAACAAAACAAATTGTATCGCCATGCACATGTCTAGTGAACAAACAAAAGAAAAATCTTCATCAAATGATGGACAAAAACAGCATTACAGCAGAACCTTGGTTTACGAGTAACGCGGTTAACGAGCTTTATGAAAGACGAGCAACTTTTTTAAATTCCAACTGGGTTTGCGAGTGTTGTCTCGCAAAACGAGCAGAATTCAAGCTAATGGGGTGTGCAGTACCGCATTTGGCCAGAGGAGCGGACACTCGGAACGGTTCGGAGCCATTCAGAGCCGTTTGGAAATACTCAGAATCACTCGGAAATACTCGGAAAAACACTCAGAAATACTCTGTTCCTGAGTGTTTTTGAGCCTTTCTGAGTTCAGACGAGCTGTTCCCGAGTATTTCCGAGGCTCTCCGGCGCCCCCCCCCCACATCTGGCTACATGCGGTATTTCATGTAATAGAAGTCAATGTGGAACGAATTATCTTCATTTCCATTGACTTCTATGGGGAAACTCGCTTTGATATGCGAGTGCTTTGGATTACAAGCATTCTCCTGGAACGGATTATTCTCGTAATCCAAGGCTCCACTGTATTTTGAAATAGTACAATAATAACACACACAGTCTTTGATTTCAGAAATATGTTTACAGTTCCCATTTGAATGGAATTTGATGTAACATTCGATTCAAATTTCAATTCGAGTTTCGGAAATTCTGAAGAATTTCGGAAATTCGGACGAATTTCGTTTCGTTATTCGGAGCATTCAAGCAAATTTTGTATAGATGGTGATTCGGATATATCCAAATCTCCGAATAACGAAAAATTCATATTTATTCAGAACGAAATGAACCGCACATGTCTATTGGTTAATCACTTGGTTAGCCCCAAAAATCCCCTTTTTGCAGGGGGGGAGTTGCCAGGTGGGATAACAGTGCAAGTGCCTCCTCCTCTTCCTTGCAATACAAGTCAGTATGAGAAACCTGCACTGAGGGGGGTGTGGCCATCACTCAGCTCTGCCAGCATAGAGCACTGGAGTGTGAAACAAGGAAGCAATATTTTCACTTAGAGAAAAAAGGTATTTTAAACAAATTCCAAATAAATATCTGTCACAAATCCTGAAAAGGGATAAAAAGGTGAGAGGCTTTAATAGGATTTAACCTAGCCCCTAAGCTAACCCCCTATTGTACTGCATGCTCACTTAGTCCAACCTCTGTGACAATAGCAAGAAATCAGGATCTCAGGACTGGAAAAAGCCATGCAGACATTTATATATACATCAGCGTCTATGATTTTTTTTTTTTTATGCGATACAAATTATAACGGCATGGAAGCGATCGAAAATGTGCTTATACAAAGCGAATAATCCACTCACTGTATCTTGAAGTCAACATTACAAGTGAACTTTGTGAGACTATTCTGCACTACTTCTGTAATCATTAATGCCCTTAAATTGGGTACTAAAAACAAATCTCATTTCAGTGACTGTGTAAGTCATTAAAGTTTATCATCACAATCTTTCAATATGTTGTTTATTTCCTATAAATTGGCTGGTGGTTAATGGAGATTTTTTTTTTTTTTTTTTTTTTTTTATGAGAGAAGGACATTGACGCAATACAAAAAAGAATTAATGATCTGAAGGCATCAAAAACACAGAAGTATTTATGGAGTATTGTAGATAAGAGTCAAAACAATTCCACATGAGGGCAGATTCCAGTGTATTTTTGTCAAAATTAGCGAGAAACTGGCAGAGCTTAATAGGGGTGAGCTAGCCGATATGCTTCAGTCAGTGCCGGATCAGGCTGTGCTGGCGCCAGTCTGCCTGCAATTCTTTTTTTTTTTTTTTTTTTTATATAAAGAGCTTTCTGTTCTAAAGGACTTTTTGTACTTTAGCCATCAAAACAAATGCTTGAGCACAGAGTATCCACTGTAAGTATTTATTGTACATCTTCCATGTAGCCACTCCGCTACCAGCTTGCAAAGCTTTGTGCAGGAAAAAATCATTCAGATTCAAGGCTTGTAATGGTGAGCATTTTAAAAAGATCATAAAAATAAGTACCGGTAAATAAAAAAAAAGTAAAAAAAAAAAAATATATATATATATATATATATATATATATATATATATATATATATATATACACACACAGTATCTCACAAAAGTGTGTACACCCCTCACATTTTTGTAAATATTTTATTGTATCTTTTCATGTGACAACACTGAAGAAATGACAGTTTGCTACAATGTAAAGTAGTGAGTGTACAGCTTGTATAACCGTGTAAATTTGCTGTCCCCTCAAAATAACTCAACACACAGCCTCAACACACCGCTGGCAACAAAAGTGAGTACACCCCTAAGTGAAAATGTCCAAATTGGGCCCAATTAGCCATTTTCCCTCCCCGGTGTCATGTGACTCGTTGATGTTACAAGGTCTCAGGTGTGAATGGGGAGCAGGTGTGTTAAATTTGGTGTTATTGCTCTCACTCTCTCATACTGGTCACTGGAAGTTTAACATGGCACCTCATGGCAAAGAACTCTCTGAGGATCTGAAAAAAACTATTGTTGCTTTACATAAAGATTTTCTATGCTATAAGAAGATTGCCAAGACCCTGAAACTGAGCTGCAACACGATGGCCAAGACCATACAGCGGTTTAACAGGACAGGTTCCCCTCAGAACAGGCCTTGCCATGGTCGACCAATGAAGTTGGGTGCTCAAGGTCAGCATCATTTCCAGAGGTTGTCTTTGGGAAATAGACATATGAGTGCTGCCAGCATTGCTGCAGAGGTTGAAGGGGTGGGGGGTCAGCCTGTCAGTGCTCAGACCATACACCGCACACTGCATCAAATTGGTCTGCATAGTTGTCATTCCAGAAGGAAGCCGCTTCTAAAGATGATGCACAAGAAAGCCCGCAAACAGTTTGCTGAAGACAAGAAGACTAAGGACATGGATCACTGGAATCATGTCCTGTGGTCTGATGAGACCAAGATAAACTTATTTGGTTCAGATGGTGTCAAGCGTGTGTGGCAGCAACCAGGTGAGGAGTACAAAGACAAGTGTGTCTTGCCTACAGTCAAGCATGGTGGTGGGAGTGTCGTGGTCTGGGACTGCATGAGTGCTGCCAGCACTGGGGAGCTACAGTTCATTGAGGGAACCATGAATGCCAACATGTACTGTGATATACTGAAGCAGAGCATGATCTCCTTTCTTCGGGGACTGGGCCGCAGGGTAGTATTCCAACATGATAACGACCCCAAAACACAACTCCAAGACAATCACTGCCTTACTAAAGAAGCTGAGGGTAAAGGTGATGGACTGGCCAAGCATGTCTCCAGACCTAAACCCTATTGAGCATCTGTGGGACATCCTCAAACAGAAGGTGGAGGAGCGCAAGGTCTCTAACATCCACCAGCTCCGTGATGTCGTCATGGAGGAGTGGAAGAGGACTTCAGTGGCAACCTGTGAAGCTCTGGTGAACTCCATGCCCAAGAGGGTTAAGGCAGTGCCGGAAAATAATGGTGGCCACACAAAATATTGACACTTTGGGCCCAATTTGGACATTTTCACTTAGGGGTGTACTCACTTCTGTTGCCAGTGGTTTAGGCATTAAAGCCTGTGTGTTGAGATATTTTGAGGGGACAGCAAATTTACACTGTTATACAAGCTGTACACTCACTACTTTAGATTGTAGCAAAGTGTCATTTCTTCAGTGTTGTCACATGAAAAGATAGAATAAAATATTTACAAAAATGTGAGGGGTGTGCTCACTTTTTGTGATACTGTATATATATATATATATATATATATATATATATATATATATATATAGCTGGTAAAATAAGTATTGAACACGTCACCATTTTTCTAGGCAAATATATTTCTAAATGTGCTATCTATGAAATTTTCACCACATGTCTGTAACAACCCATGCAATCCATACATACAAAAAACCTCGAAAAAAGACATTCAGAAATCAAGTTTTGTGTAATAAATTGGAATGACACCGGGAAAAAGTGCAAAAAGGCATGGAAAGCCAAGACACCAGCAATGAAATCTATCAGTAACTAGAAAGCAATCCAGCCCCTTGTCAGTGCAAATTAATATCAGCTGGTTCATTCTCAAGTGATGATAATGAGACACCTTTTTATGGGCCAAGATGGGTAAAATCAGAGAGCTCTCTCAAGACCTTTGCAACCTTATTGCTGCAAAACATACTGATGGCATTGGTCACAGAAGGATTTCCAAACTTCTGAATGTTCCAGTGAGCACTGTTGGAGCCATAATCCGGAAGTGAAAAGAAAATCATTTCACCATAAACCGGCCACGACCAGGTGCTCCTCGCAAGATTTCTGACAGAGGAGTGAATAGAATTATCAGAAGAGTTGTCCAAGAGCCAAGGACCACTTGTGGAGAGTGTCAAAAAACCCTGGAATTAGCAGGTACAATTATTTCAAAGAACACAATAAGTATTGCACTCAACCACCATGGCCTGTATGCACGCTCACCACGCAAGACTCCATTGGTGAAGAAAAAGCATGTTGAAGCTCATTTATTGTTTGCTACACATTTAGACAAGCCTGTGAAATACTGGGAGAATATAGTCTGGTCAGATGAGACCAATATTGAACATTTTGGATGCCATAATACACACCATGTATGGAGGTCAAATGCCACATTACCCCAAAAACACCCCCATACCAACAGTGAAGTTTGGAGGTGGGAACATCATGATGTGGGGCTGTTTTTCAGCATACGGTACTGGCAAACTTCATGTCATTGAAATAAGGATGAGTGCAAAAAATGTACCAAGACATTCTTGATAAAAATCTGCTGCCATCTACCAGGATGATGAAGATGAAACCAGGGTGGACATTTCAGCAAGACAATGATCTCAAACACAAAGCCAAGGAAACTCCCAATTGGTTTCAAAGAAAGAAAACAAAAGCTGCTAGAATGGCCCAGCCAATCACCTGACTTGACTCCAATAGAAAATTGATGGAAAGAACTAAAGATCAGAATTCATAGAAGGGGCCCACAAAACCTTCAAGATTTGAAGACTGTTTGTGTGGAAGAATGGGCCAAAATCACACCTGAGCAATGCATGCGACTAGTTTCTCCATACAGGAGGTGTCTTGAAGCTATCGTTACCAACAAAAGAATGTTGCACCAAGTATTAAATACATTTCACTTAGCGTGTTCAATAATTTTTGCCTGTGTAATTCCATTTTAGAACACATAACCTAATATCTGAACTTATTTGTTTTGGTTTGTTTGTATGTTTGGATTGCATGGGTTGTTGCCGACATGTGGCCAACATTTCATGTCAATAGCGCTCTTAGAAATATATTTATTTCGAAAAATGGTGACGCGTTCAATACTTATTTTACCCACTGTATATATATATATATATATATATAGAGAGAGAGAGAGAGAGAGAGGGAGAGAGTTAAAAGGAAAAAAAAAAAAGACGTTTTGCTGCAACGCTTACCTGCAATCAGAAGTTGCACTCCACAGTAACTCCAATTTGGCACTAGATATGCGGACGGTAGGGGCATGTTTCAAAGTGTCAGAACTTTTCTGTAAAAACAGCTGGGAATGGGTCATAAAAACAGTATTTAGTGGTGACAACACTGGACCTTGCTCGTGCCAAGTGTGTTGGCTATTCTCCACTCAAAGAGGAGGCTGATAACGGACAATGCAGTAGAACAATAGAAAGTGTCTGAACAAGGACTTGTATTGCAGGATTATGAAATATTATTAATTGAAAGATACAAATTTTTAAAAAAATGACTTTTGAAAATACAATATCATACTCAAGTTGTCACCTATGTCAGGGCACCTTCAGTGTCACCTACATCTCCTCCCTCTTCCTCTTTCTGTAGGGGTTTCCCAAAGCTCTGTCCTCAAACCCCTCCCATTTCCTATTTATAGCTTCTCCCTGGGCCAGCCGATAACCTCATTAATACTATTTTAATCACTTGACCTCTGGAAGATTTACACCCCCTTCATGACCAGGCCTTTTTTTTACGATAGGGCACTATGTTACTTTAACTGACAATTGCGTGGTCAAGCGACGATGTACCCAAATAAAACATGTCTTTTTTTTCCCCAGGAATAGAGCTTTATTTTGGTGGTGTTTGATCACCTCTGCGTCTTTTATTTTTTGTGCTATAAACAAAAAAAGACCAACAATTTTAAAAAAGATATTTTTTTATTTTCTGCTATAAAACATATCCAATAAAAAAAAAAAAAAATGAAAAAATTGAATTTCTTCACAGAAGTAGGCCAATTTGTATTCTGCTACATATTTTTGGCAAATAAAAATCTCAATAAGCCTATATTGATTGGTTTGCACAAAAACTTGTGGGATATTTTTATCTTATTTTATTTTTACTTTTTTACTAGTAATGGCGGCAATCAGCGACTTATAGCAGGGCTGCAATATTGCGGTGGACATTCTGACACTGGCGCTTTTTAAACCTTTTGGGGACCACTGACATGAATACAGTGATCAGTGCTAAAAATATGCACTGTCACTGTACTAATGACGCTGGCTGGGAAGGGGTTAACATCAGGGGCAATCAAAGGGTTACAAAAAAAGATAAAAAGAAGAGGGCGCACCAGCCTTGTGCATTATCCTAAGATAATTTATTGATAAAAAAACAGTAAAGTACTACTCACAAACATGTGATGAATAAAAGCCTGTAGAAGCCACTAAGACGTATCAAGCAGTCCTGGAACCGAGCGTCTCCAGAGAGCAGAGGGAAAGACCTCAGAACCACTGCTGTCTGACGCGTTTCGAAGGAATACCTTCTTCCTCAGAGCGATCAAATGGTTAACTATGTGCCTAGACAGTGTTTTACCATACTGTGGGGGAGGTGCTTTTACTAGGGGAAGAGATGGAATTTATTCCCTGTTTTGCATGAACACAGAATCCATCCCTTCCCCCTGTCAGAACGATGATCTGCCCTGTTTACATATGCAGACCGCTGTTCTGCGTCCCTGTTCGATGATCGGCTGGTGATCACAGTGGGAGCGAGCCGCCAGCGGCACACATGCGCGCCCTGTACTCGGAAAAGCTGTATCACTTATTTATATGTAATCCAGCGCAGAGGTGCCTCCCTGTAGCTGTATAACTGCAATAGAGCGGACCTTAAGTGGTTAAAAACAAAATCCAGTAAAGTCCTCAGGAAAATTATAAATCTTTTTTACCGACTCATTGATAACTTTGCATGGCTTTCAATACCATTCCTATACTGAGGAAATCCTAATATATCTCTCTGTCCCTGGCGTTTATATTGCAAGCCCTCATGAGTAGGGCCCTCCTAATCCTCCTGTATTGAATTGTATTGTAATTGCATTGTCAAGCACAATCTGCACCCCATTAGCTTAAAATGAGGGCCAAGTAACACAACAGGGGTTGAGATCCTTGAGAACCCATCTTAAAAATAATATACCACGTGATGTGGGGTGGGGTGGGGGGGGGGTAGCTTTTTGTCCCCTTTGTGATATGAATAAAGTTTTAAAAGTAAAAATAAAAGTTACACTTAACCCCCCCCAAAAAAATTGAGACCCATTGGGAGTACCTACATATGCAAATCTCCCTTTTTTGATACACATGTTACTGTATATATTTCCTCGCATGTTGGAGTGAGATCAATAATTCTAGGTTCATTATTTCTGGTTAACTCTAAACTGATGAACTAAAAAAAGAAAAAAAAAATGTGCTAGGGCTCAAATGCTGAACATTGTACAGCAGCTAGCACTATACAGTACTCAAATACAAAGTACTAAAAAAAAAAAAATATTCAAAAAGTGCAGCGCTAAAAATTCCCTCAATAGTTAAACATCTATTAATATTAAATGAAATAATAAATACTTGTATGCATGTGAGAATAAATCTGATCCACTCCCACCGCAATTAAATAGTGCAAACGATGTTAATATGAAAATAATATATGAAATAAATATAGTTACGTAGTCACATAGTTAGTCAGGTTGAAAAAAGACACAAGTCCATCTAGATCAACCAAAACAAAATACATAAAAAATACAATCCCAAATACCCAAACCTATACCCACAGCTGATCCAGGGGAAGGCGAAAAACCCCAGCAAAGCATGATCCAATTTGCTACTGCAGGGGAAAAAATTCCTTCCTGATCCCCGAGAGGCAATCTGATTTTCTCTGGATCAACTTTAACTATAAATGTTAGTACCCAGTTATAGTATGTACATTTAGGAAAGTATCCAGGCCTTTTTTAAAGCAATCTACTGAGTTGGCCAGAACCACCTCTTGAGGGAGTCTATTCCACATTTTCACAGCTCTTACTGTGAAGAAACCTTCCCGTATTTGGAGATGAAATCTTTTTTCCTCTAGACGTAAAGAGTGCCCCCTTGTCCTCTGTGATGACCTTAAAGTAAATAATTCAACCCCAAGTTCACTATATGGAACACTTATGTATTTGTACATGTTGATAATATCCCCCCTTAATCTCCTCTTCTCAAGAGAGAATAAATTCAGTTCCTCTAATCTTTCCTCATAGCTGAGCTCCTCCATGCCTCTTATCAGTTTGATTGCTCTTCTCTGCACTTTCTCCAGTTCCCCAATATCCTTTTTGAGAACTGGAGCCCAAAACTGAACTGCATATTCCAGATGAGGTCTTACTAATGATTTGTACAGGGGCAAAATGATATCTCCATCTCTGGAGTCCATACCTCTCTTAATACAAGAAAGGACTTTGGAAACCGCAGCTTGGCATTGCATGCTATTATTGAGCTTGTGATTTACCAAAACCCCCAGATCCTTCTCCACTATGGATTCCCCCAGTTGTACTCCTCCTAGTATGTATGATGCATGCATATTCTCAGCCCCCAAGTGCATAACTTTACATTTACTAACATTAAACCTAATTTGATACTTAGTTGCCCATTTAGACAGTGCATTGAGGTTGGCTTGTAAATTGGAGACATCCCGTAAGGACGTTATTCCACTGCATAGCTTGGTGTCATCTGTAAAAACAGAAATGTTACCTTTAATCCCAGACCCCATATCATTTACATATACTGTAAGTCCCAGTGAAGAGCCAGGGTGAAAGTTGATCTTCATAAAAAATAGCACAGAGGGAAATGTGGGTCCTAAAAGCCTTCAGGGCCACAAAAAGGTCACCACCGCACACCACCCCAGTGCAACAGGTTGGGGGCTTATCAGATTGTAATGAACCCCAACCAAGATCAGTCAAACAGTGCTTGAAAATATAGGGCAATATAGGGAAGTCTGTGGTCATTTTTTGCAGGCATGCAGAAATTTAAAGCTTGCCATGTTGGGTATCTATTTACTCGGTGTAACCTCATCTTATACAGTACACTATATTAGGAATTGGGACACCTACCTTTACATGCCCATGAACTTTAATGGCATCCCAGTCTTAGTCCGTAGGGTTCAATAATGAGTTGGCCAACTCTTTGTAGCTATAACAGCTTCAGCTCCTCAGGGAAGGCTGTCCACAAGGTTTAGGAGTGCGTCTATGGGAATGTTTGATGATTCTTCCAAAAGCGCATTTGTGAGGTCAGGCACTGATGCTGGACGAGATCCAAACACTGGTCCAAATCATTTGGTGGAAGGGGGATTATAGTGTGGGGTTGTTTTTCAGGGTTTGAGCTTGGCCTCTTAGTTCCAGTGAAGGGAACTCTCAAGGTGTCAGCATACCAAGACATTTTGGACAATTTTAGGCTCCCAACTTTGTGGGAACAGTTTGGGGATGGCCCCTTCCTGTTCCAACATGACTGCGCACCAGTGCACAAAGCAAGGTTCATAAAGACATGGATGAGCGAGTTTGGGGTAGAGGAACTTGACTGGCCTGCGCAGAGTCATTATCTCAACCCAACAGAACACCTTTGGGATGAATTAGAGCGGAGACTGCAAGCCAGGCCTTCTCATCCAAAATCAGTGCCTGACCTCACAAATGTGCTTCTGGAAGAATGGTCAAACATTTCCACACACTCCTAAACCTTGTTGACAGCCTCCCCAGAAGAGTTGAAGCTGTTATAGCTGCAAAGGGTGAGCCAACTCAATATTGAACCCTACGGACTAAGACTGGGATAATGCCATTAAAGTTAATGTGCATGTAAAGGCAGGTGTCCCAATACTTTTGCTAATATAGTGTATATTTTACAAATATGCATTGGGTGATATATTGCACCTTTGTGCTCTTAACCTAACGTAAATGTATTTTCTACTGAAATTTTGCGCTTGATAAACTGTTGCACTAATATGGTATGACATAGAAAATTGCAACTACCACCAGTTTATTCTCCACAGTTTCTACTTTCAGAAAATATATAATGTTTGGGGGTTTAACTTAACTTTAGGCCTAAAAAGATTTTTTAAACATGTGTGCAAAAAACGCAAAAACATCTCAGGCAGTGACAGTTTGAAAGCACTGTTGGTGCTATATACCAAATCATGTATATTTATAATATTATTAATGAGGGTTCAGTGATTAGGTTTACATATACTTTAGTAAAAGCTTCTGCTTTCCAGTTAGGGATGGCTCAGCGATAGAGACACTTGTTCTTTGTTCTTGTCTTAGGCACCAAAAGCCAGACCACAACAAAACCAATCGGTGATTAATCTTACTTCCGCAACCTATAATTGAAATACCCTTTGGTGTGGACTGTAATCAAAGGCAGCCACTTTTCTGTACAGGTGTGATGAGAAGCCGCCTAAAATAAAAAAGTCTGGGAAGAAAAAAGCAAAGTAACACGCAATTCTTATCAAACCATGATCCCAAGGAAAGTGCAAATGGCTTCATTTAAGATTATCATGAGGATTGTCTTCAAAAGAATGCTTCTGGAAGTGAGATAATAAATATCGACTTTCAGATTTTTGGTGATAATAGTATGTCCTTAAAATGACTTTATTTATCTAATATAGTTTTCAGCTTTATAAGTCATAGAGCTGCTTACACTGGCCGAGAGGGAAAAAAAAAAATACTTTTAGAGAGGTCCCTGAAATAAAATGGAAAAACAATCTCTGTTTTCTGGCATAAAAGGACTGCACAGGGATTACTCAGTCTGATAAAATGAATAGGAGCCATAAACTACATGCTTCTCTTCTAGTGAAGTGACTAATTCAAGCACTGCTAGAGATAGCTGGAAAGTATATAGGCAAAGAAGGAATATTTGAAAGCTGACAATGCTGTGATCTTAAATCAGGGGTCTCCAAACTTTTCAATACGAGTAACATACAGTTGTGTGAAAAAATATTTGCCCCCTTCCTGATTTTTTATTTTTTTGCATATTTCTCACAATTAAATGATTCAGATAATCAAACAAATTTTAATATTACACAAAGATAACCATAAATAATAAATCCAAGATCCAGATTTTAAATTATTATTTAATTTATTAAGGGAAAAAAGCTGTTCAAACCTGCCTGGCCCTATGTGAAAAAGTAATTGACCCCCCCATGCTGAATCATGAATGAACTGTGATTAACCACAATTTTTTGGAAAGCTGAGTTCAATTTCACTTGCCACAACCAGGCCTGATTACTGCTAGACCTGTTGAATCAATAAATCACATTAATAGAAGCTGTCTGACAAAGTGAAGCACACTAACAGATCACAAAAAGCCACACATCATGCCACGATCTAAAAAATTCAAGAACAGAATAGAAAAAAAAATACTGTACATGTATCAGTCTAGAAAGGATTTCAAAGCCATTTCTAAGGCTTTGGAACTCCGGTGAACCATGGGAGAGCCATTATCCACAAATGGAGATAACTTGGAACAGTGGTGAACCTTCCCAGAGTGCCCGGCCTACAAAAAATACTCCAAGAGCATGAAAACGACTCATTCAGAAGGTCATAAAATAACCCAAAAAAACATCTAAAGTACTGCAGGCCTCAGTTGCCTCAGGAGAGATCAGTTTTCATGATTCAACAATAAGAAAAAAAAATACCAAAAAACATCTTGATTATTCCCAAAACTTTTAGGTAAATATTCTGTGGACTGATGAGACAGAAATTTAACTTTTTGGAAGGTGTGCATCCCGTTACATCTGGCATAAAACTAATACAGCATTTCATAACAAGAACATCATACCAACAGTCAGACATGGTGGTGGTAGCGTGACGGTCTGGGGCTGCTTTGCAGCTTCAGGACATGGACGACTTACTATAATTGTAGGAATCATCATGGAACCATGGATTTTGAGCTCTATCAGAAAATCCTAAAAGAGAATTTCCGGCCATCAGTTCGTGACCTCAAGCTCAAGTGCACTTGGTATATCCAGCAGGACAATGATCCAAACACAACAGCAAGTCCACCTCCAAATGGTTCAAACAAAGCAAAATGTAGGTGTTGGAGTGGCCTAGTCAAAGCCCGGACTAAAATCCAATTGAGATGCTGTATCATGACCATACTCAACCGTTCATGCTGGAAAACCCTCCAATGTGGCTGAATTAACACAATTCTGCAAAGAAGAGTGGGCCAAAATTGCTTCACAGCAATGTGAAAGACTCATTGCCAGTTATCACAAACATTTGATTGCATTTGTTGCCGCCAAGGGTGACCCAATCAGTTAATAAATTAAACTATCATTTAAAAACTGCATTTTTTAGTAGTATGTTTAATAGAGATGTTTGATCCAATATCGCCTCCTAAACTTGCTCGTCAATGCGTTTCGCTAGATTTTAGCTTCCTCAGGACAGATACTGGGTAGGTGCTGGTATATTTAAAAACAGAGCAAAAAAGAAATGTATATAAGTATTACATATTGTATACATCTGTATAGGCACAACAGTAATTACTTCAACACATATCCAGGAGAGATACATATAGACATTACAACACATATGGAAAACAACAACCAAACCAAACAGAAAACATATATATTTTCAAAACAATTGTTTAGGGGAAGAAGGTGCATCTTTGGCATTAGATCTATTAATATATAAACTATATAAAGCACTAGAGAAAAAAATCTGGCCTGTATTGGCACTATACATTTTTAACATGATATATTGATGAGGATATAAACCCAAGTTGTTTGAGAATCCAAATATGTCCTAATTTACATAATATGTCTCCAGCCTTTAAAAATGCATGGGAACAAAACTTACAAAGATGCACCAAAAAGATGATGAAATTACTAGTTGCTGAATATAGGAAAAATATCAAATCAATAACCTTAAGGATCTAATTTTCACAAGGTACGTCTAGATGCCATGGGAGAAACTGTAATCCTCAAAAGAAACCCTTCAGTCATAGTAACGGACGCACGCGAGGTGATAAGAAAAGGCTTCTCAACGATTCGCACTCAGGAGGGCAACACAGAAACACTCGGCCTAATCTTAATGAGGGGGGCTGGAGCACACTTACCAATAAATCTATTACACAAGGAGGTGAACATCATAATAGGGGCAATCCAAATTCTGCACAATCTTCCTCTCTCTCCGGCACATCCATACCGTTTTTTTCCGGCCCAAAGGAAGGGGTGGCTCGTCCACCAAAAGAGAGGAAACTAAGCAGCAACCTAGATCCATCTGTAGTCAAGACCACATAAGGGACACTGCCCTTAATGTGATCAATCTTTCTGGCTATAGGTTGACCCCTGCAGAAATAGAAACATTGGGCTTGGGTTTAACATTCTGTCCCACTCAGGAAATAGACCAATTGGAGACTATTAAGGACCTTAATTTGTTTGCCCACAAGTTGACCTATAAATACTTATTTGATCGAGACAGAAAAAGAAAAGATAAAGACAAAAAACGTAGGGGTCAATGGAAAACCTTCTCAGTAAGGTACTTTCAGGCACTAAGAGACCTCACGGATCTCTTGGAAGAGAACGAAAGATATGATCAACAGTTACAGACCCCCCCAAATTATGGATAGGGATGTAATCCCCAATGTTTATACAGATAACACCTCTCACACCTCTATGAAAAATAAATCAGAGAAATTTCCCCCATTACAAACGAATTCTAATATCTGGGCATTTGTTACACAGGTTACCAATAGAAATAGAAAGATTACAAATTTATCCTCACAATGTGGACAATTTATCTGCTCTTCAGAAACAGGCCTTACAAAAACTCTGTTCACAAGAGGAAATTATCATTAAACCTTCGGACAAAGGGGGTAACATTGTCCTTATGGACAAGGCCCAATATATTGCCATGTGTAACAAAATCCTAGATAATGAGGATTGGTACAAAAGGATCCCCATAGAACATGTTAATAAAGTTCAGGATGAATTTCATTTACATTTTACTTTCATCAAGGAGTCATCACCAGATCTATATGAGGCTCTCCTTGTTAAATATCCTGTCATACCCACCTTCTATTCCTTACCTAAGATGCACAAGGATCTGGTGTGTCCTCCTTGAAGACCTATTATATCTAGGAATGGTGCCTATACTGAACAAGCTAGCCAACTAGTCACGATAAATATCTTCGTCCTCATGTCATGTCACTTCCTTCCTATGTTCAGAACACACCAGATCTTTTGCGACATCTAGAAAACATCCAAATACCTACTGATACCATCCTAGTGGCCATTGATATTGAAGTTATTTATAGCAGTATCCCACATTCCTTAGGCCTTTCAGTTATACAAGAGTTTTTTAAGTGAGAGGACACAGAACTCTTTGTCCTTTAGTTAATCCTCTCAATTTTTGAACACATTTTAACATGTAATGTCTTTACTTTCAATGACTCCCACTACCTCCAGGTGTACCTGGGGGGGTGGGAATGTATGCTGTTTTCTGAGGTAAAATATGCCAAATATTGGGATTCGATCTTAATGTGGAACCAATATATAGATGACGTCCTGATGCTCTGGACTGACTCCACTAATGACTTGGCTAATTTCATGCTTGATTTAGGCCACAATGCATTTAATTTAAAATTCACAGTCACTATGCATCAAAGTAAGCAATCTATCCCCTTTTTGGATATCACAGTTGTGATTGAAGATGGAAACATCAGTACTACTATATACTGCAAGGAGACAGCAGGGAATACCCTCCTACACGCTAGCAGTTTTCATACTACCTCTCTCATTAATAGTATCCCCTACGGTCAGTATCTCAGGTTGCATAGAATCTGCTCCAATGACACCCTTTTCAAGCAGGAAGCAGATGAACTACGGGACCGTTTGTCCATTAGGGGATACTCAAAAACCTCCCTTAAGAAAGGCTTCAATAGAACGCAGAAGCAGACTAGACCGGAAGCCATATGTAAGAGATCTCCCAAAAATTAGGAGGATATCATCCGTGTTATCATCACTTACAATCGTCAACACTCATGTATACGGAAAATTTTGAAGAAACACTGATATCTTTTTACCAATGATTCTATTCTTTGTAAATATACAGGTTCTCAATCTAACATCACTTATAGGTGGGCAAGGTCACTCAGGGACAGATTAACACAAAGTCATTTTGTAAATGCAGTGAGGTGAGGACACCACCTTGAGAGGGACTTGGCAATGTGCCTCATGCACTTTTTGTCCATGGATATATGAGATTCATGCAATGTATTTGCCCAATGGCAGATTGCATTCTGTTGTACACCACGTCAACTGCCAGATGGAGGGCATGGTGTACATTAATAAAGTAAGTGGATAAAACCTTGTGAGCTTCCACACTCCTGCCCTAAAGTCAAAAACTAGTAAAAATATAAAAAAATTAAATAAATAAAAATATAAATGTAAAAAAAATGTAATAAATAATAATAATGATTTAAAAAAAAAAAAAAAAAATATATATATATATATATATATATATATATATATATATATATATATATATATATAATAAAAATAAACAGCTGCTAACACTACCCACACTTCCCAAATGACAATACAAACTGATATACCAAATGGGCGGCGCTAAAAATAAAATGAAAATATGAAATTAGATAACTATTAAACTAATACCTAAATGCATATATCCTATGATGTAAAGGTAATAAAGTCAAACACAAAGAATGAAGATATCATCATCATGTTTTATGTTTATGTCTTTTGACTTTTGAAATATTAAATTTTAATATGCAATACACAGAGCATGTGCACTTTTCTTATATAGTTTTGGACACTGCATGAATATATTACTATCACGTTCTATGTTTATGTTTTTATAATGAACTTTTTATATTATTGAGGATTTGTGTGCATCACACGGAGCACGTGCACTTTATTTATACTTAATGTTTGACTTTATTACCTTTACATCATAGGATATATGCATTTAGTTATTATTTAATAGTTATCTAATTTTATATTTTCATTTTATTTCATTTTATTTTTGGCGCCACACATTTGGTATATCAGTGGTGCACATCATGCTCTGCAAATGCAGCAGCTTCTACGTGGGTAAAACTAAATGTGCCTTTTTTTGCGCCGAATAAAAGATCATATATACTACATCAATAGCAATCAATTGTTAACCCCAATAGGAAGCCATGTAAATCAAATGCACGCTGGTGATAATAGCGTAGTCAAGTTTGTAGCATTAGAACACATTCCAATGAACCATTGAGGTGGTGACCATGATAAAAAGATCTTACAGAGGGAAATGCACTGGATTCACTCCTTATCTGCCACTGCATCTCCCGGCCTTAATGATGCCATGAGTTACAAATCATTCTTGTAATGGAAGGTACATCTCTAATTCTTTCCTAGTAAACGGTGCTATTTGTATTTATAGTAGATGTAGACACCCTGGACTGGGACAAGAAATAGGCCCGGGCATTTTAAACTGGGCAGCCTAATCCCCCGGGGGAGTAGCTTGGAGATATGGGGCGGGCCTTCGCGGGGGTGGTTGGTGACCAGATATTCATCCTGAGAGACATCCCAATACAGCAAAGAGACATCCCCGAACCAGCAAAGAGATGGCCCCAGACCAGTAAAGAGACAGCCCCAGGCCAGCAAAGAGATGGCCTCAGACCAGTAAATAGACATCCCCAGACCAGTAAAGAGACATCCGCCCCATACCTGTAAACAGACAGCCCCATACCTGTAAAGAGACAGCTGCCCCATACCTGTAAAGAGACAGCTGCCCCATACCTGTAAAGAGACAGCCCCATACCTGTAAAGAGACAGCCCCAATCCACTCCCTTTCCCCGCCACTACAGAGTGGGACTTTGTATGTCGCACTGGAACATATTAGGGTTTTTTTCACTGCACCCACCCTCCTCCTTGTGCAGCCATCACAGTGTCCCGGCCGGTGTTAGGGGAGAGGCCGCTGTCTCCTTGAGTGCAGCTATACCTCCAGCACGGCCGACCCGCAAGGTGTCTGTCCCCGGCGCTTCCTGCATGTCACAGGAACTTTCTCTCCCGCCTCCTTCTGCACCTTGTAAGTGTGCTGGCGCCGGCCCTGCTTTAGGAATGCCCATATAGCGGCATGCGAGCGGCGGCCAGGGTCTGTGTTAACCCTGTCCGGACCGTGGCCGCTGCTTACCTCCCGCTGTGCGGCCCAGTCATCAAGAGGCCACTCTTTCTAAAACATGCAGCCCAGGGACCGTGGCCCACCGGGCAAAAGCCCATTGTGCCCTATGGCCAGTCTGGGCCTGGATGTAGACTCTCTACAATGGCTTTATTTTATACTCAATTTGTCATGTCATTGGTCCACTTTGATGATCTGATTATTTATTTATTTTTATTTTTTTATTGCTTGTTTGGTGTCCCTGTATATGGGACTAGTTTATGTTCATTTATTCCCTCATGTAATCATATTAGTGATACTGGTTAGTTGCTATGTGCAAGAGTTCTCTGGGCCGACATCTTGAGCTATTTGTGTTCTGTACTGACTGGGGAATGTGTTTTGTCTTTTTTATCTGTTTTATAATGTGGCCTGACATATGGAGGAGTGCCCCTCTAGCTGTTACTATGCATCAGATCTACATTTGTAGCCAGCTGCTTTCTTGGCTTGTCTGTGGCTGGTACCCCTGTTTGTGATGACTGACGGGCTAATGTCCAATGCGGCGCATGTGTCGTAACTTAGACACTATCGGGGGGTATCCGTCTCACTAGGTGCCAATATTGTTCCTTGCTTGCTTGCAGCTAGATGGCACGGCGCATGCGCGACACTCGTGATGTCACCCACTGCCGGGTCAGTATTCTCTTCTTATCCCCACCCTACAGAGATGGGTATCTGACGCTGGCCATGCTGACGTGCACGCCAGTGTACCAACGCCACCCTATTTGCATCTCCTCTTCCCCATTTGCAGCCTATCACTTGCTGGCTGAATACTATTAGGGGTGCGGTTTTTCACCACGTGACGACCTGATGCGTCACATGATAATGTACTTTGCCACCAAACTTGCGCCGTCATGCCCCCCAAACACATTACATCCTGTATTTAAGCTGCCGGGCACAAATGCCTGGGTCACACTCTGGGAGGAAAGCCACACATTGTTGAGCAGCTCTTAGGGGTAAGCTGAAGCCTTGGGATGCTAAGTATATGAATTACTAGTGAACTAAACCATTTGATTCACTCTGATTTCCCAGTTCATTTATATATTGTTGCAGACTTACCATTGGTTACTCTGTGCTAACTGCCAGGGCCTTAATGACATACCCCCCCAAATGGGGATATCTGCCATACTAATATGACATAGGTGGGTCCTCTTTATCTAACCTACTCATTAATTAGATCTTATGTTCTCTTTATGGCTTACACCTGTGTTGAGTAGTTATTTATATTTTTTCCCCGCAGATGCTGATCCATCCTCTTAAGTTTGGAGATCTCTTTGTATTTATCTGACACTTAAGTTAAAGTATCTCAGGTTCAATAAACTTATGCTTTCAGTAAGTGCTAATTACCAATAGTGTTTCATCCTTTACTTAACTATGAGTCTGGTTAATTGTTGACACTGTCTGTATTTTTAGATACCTTGAACTTTGTTGATCTATATCGCAATTTATGAGAATTTATATTTATTGTTGGTGTGGACTCTGATTCTGCCACATGGTGGTTGATGCTTTTACTATATATCAGGTGAGAACCATCTTAGTATCATCTTGATTTGATAGGGACCCTAAATTTTTATACGGCCCCCTTGAATATTTTGAAGATCAGGTTTATACAAACTTCTTGTTTATCTATATTTACTTTTAGGATTTTATATGACTGAATCCTGCTTCACTAGAGGCTCATAGCTTTTCTTCTTTACCCAGCGGATGTATTATAGCCAACGGGTTACGTATTTGCATGGCTTTGATATATACTTATATTAAATTGAGGCTCCGGCTCTGTCTACGTTTGTCTAGTCTTGTGGGTTGCCCCTATACCCCTGGATACAGGTTCACCAGGCAAGCGTATATATGTTTTCTGTTTTAGTTTGGTTGTTGTTTTCCGTATGTGTTGTAATGTCTATATGTATCTCTCCAGGATATGTGTTGAAGTAATTATTGTTGTGCCTTTACAGATGTATACATTATGAAATACTTATATACACTTCTTTTTTTTCTCTGTTTTTAAATATACCAGCACCTACCCAGTATCTGTCCTGAGGAAGCTAATATTTAGTGAAATGCTTAGACGAGCAAGTTTGGGAGGCGATATTGGATCAAACCTTCTCTATTAAGCATACTAAGTCAATTTTTTCTAATTTAGATCCAATCTTCATAACTGCATTCTTATTGGGTAACTGGTAACTGTGCCCATATAGGGTGTTGATTGTATGTTTTCTGTGTTTTTTAATCATGTTGTAATAAAAGTTATAATTTTTTAACCACTTCTCCTCTCATTATGTGCCCACAAAGTCTACCTATTTTTTGAGTTTCTCAATCCTTTTATATATATCTCGGATGTTGGCATGGTGGGGGTCCTCCCTTCCTATCTTTGAGAGACCTTGTTAATGCAGTAGTACCATCCTGTATCTTGTTGCTATGCTCCGTCTTGCCACTGTGTAAGATTTTGTACACTGAACGGTCTTCAGCGACCTCAACTTGTTAGATGAATATGGACACACAGGGGTTGAATCTGGTGAAGCTGTGCATAGTAGCTTCTAACTTCAGTTTGTTCAATTAAGCTTTGACAATAAAACCTAGAAGCTGATTGGTTTCTATGCAGAGCTGCACCAGATTCTGTGTGCACCAGTTTTAGTAAATCTCCCTCCACAGACACACCAAATACTGACTATTCATGTCGTTATTTTTGAAGACATTCCCACTTTACACCATTTTTTCACAAGTGCCTAAAACTTTTGTACAGTGCTTTTTACATGGAAGCATTATTTTGCATTCTATGCATTAAGGTAAAAAACCTTCTGGGTGCAGCTCCCCCCACAGCCCACCCCCCCTATACTTACATGAGCCCCATCTGGATCCAGCGATTTGCATGAGAGCAGTGGCTCTCCCAGGTCTATCTCTCCTCATTGGCTCACACATCAACAGGAGCCATTGACTCCTGCTACTGTCAAGCACAGCCAGTGAGCCAGTGAGGAGAGAGTGGGGCCGAGCCGTGCTCTGTATGTGAATTGGGTAACCTCACCCAACCAATCTCTGATAAATTCTGAGATGGTTTATATACGTCAGCTCCGGTCACTCTGTCTTTGTGTTGTTCCTCGATTACCATATGGAATAACGATTTGGCATTTCTACAGCGTGGTGTGCCGCCAACTTTCTTCATACTACTATGTAGCGGTGGCGAGCAGGAGTGAGCACCCAACATGGGGAATGATACCTTCACTTGGAGCGGTACAACTTTCGAGTTTGATGGCCCTTTTAATGTCTTGAAGTATACAGAGAAGATGTCCTGAATTCCCCACAGTAAAGCTGTGTTTGAACGCTAAAGGGGCCAGTGATATTTTTCCAGTGCTTCATCATGTGACATCACATCACATGACCAAAGACGATGGATGCATGTGTAACAACTCAGTAGTGGGTGATCCACCATGGTAGACTTTATAAATTGCCCAAAGCTCAGATCATTGCAGCTTGGTTACTTGTTTTTACAGTGAAACTACAGAGGTAAACCAATGGATTAAAAAAAAAGAGAGAGACCCAAATGAAAACTGAGTTTTCATGCGACAGGTGGGATAGTCTATAACAGCAAATATAGAAAAAACACAAATAAAAACAAGTATAGTTTTAAAAACCATAGTGCATTATCCTCCATACAGTATATCATCTAAAACTTACTGAAAATTGGTCCTACACTTGACCCTACAAGAAGCAAGTTGTGTCTCCAAGTCATAAGCATCATTAAAAGTCACTGTGTTTAAAAAGCGTTAAACCGAGCAGACAGCACCTACTTGAAAAGATAAATGTGTACGGTGTATCTTGTTTCTTTTAATTTGGTATGCTGCACAAAAACATGTCTTTACCCCGTTATATTTCACTGTGACATTATGATCATAGAAATCAATTTTATGAAACAAAAAAAAAAAAATCAATATATCTTGCGGATGAGAAAGACGTTTTTTCTTTTAATCTTTTAGATGCTGGCTTTGATTACAGTAAAGAGTGATTGATCGCTGCTTTGACAGCGTTTACAATTAAAGGTCACCGAGTCATTCCTTGACCCTTGCTGTAACTTAAGCCACTCTTATGACTGTTGATGTTGCAAGAATCAGAAAGCTGTCACACAACTTGCTAATAAATGCTACATAACTCACATATACAGGTACGACGTTACCATTATATATGGCTGTCTGGGAAATTGGCTGATCCATTTTGTGAAAAACATTTTGCATATATATATATATATTTTTTTTACGACCGATTTTCAAATCCAATTATGTGGCGGCACTGACATTTACACATGAATGGATATTTAGTATGGCATGCATCTATAATGGGGGAATTTGTTGCCCAAATAAAGGCAGCCACCTTCTTGGTGTAAAGGTAAGATGTGATTATGGAAAGGGCAGGATTACTTTCTGTAGAAAATTCTTACCTCCTGCACCCTGAAACAAAGGACCCTGGACAAAATAAGAAAACTATGTGTAGCACCCTCCTAGGTAGGTGCTAGGAAAGTTACATAAGTATAATGCCGCGTACACACGAGCAGACTTTACGACAGACTTTGCCCGGCGGACTTTTCGACGGACTATACGACGGACTTTCCGAATGAACGGACTACACACAATCCACCAAAGTCCGTTGAATTCGTACGTGATGACGTACGACCGGACTAAAACAAGGAAGTTCATAGCCAGTAGCCAATAGCTGCCCTAGCGTGGCTTTTTGTCCGTCGAACTAGCATACAGACGAGCGGACTTTTCGACCAGACTCGATTTCGACGGATTGATTTAAAACATGTTTCAAATCTAAGTCCGTCCAACTTTTGAGAAAACAAAGTCCGCTTGAGCCCACACACATCGAATTGTCCGACGAAATCCCGTCCGCCGGGCAAAGTCTGCCGTAAAGTCCGATCGTGTGTACGTGGCATTAGTATATGTTTTTGTTGGGTAAATATAGTTGCCACCCTGTGAGCAGTGTGGCTATAATTCTGGGTAAGGTAAAAGCATTGAAAGTAATTCACCGCTCAGGTAGATCCAAACCCAGGTGTGTGATTAATGTGAATCCTTCAGAGGTGAAGAGTCCCAGGTGCTGGCTAAATGCAAGGTAGAGCAAAGCTTTGAATAGGAGAATCTGGATGCCGCACACCGGATGAGTGCTTACTCATACTCACAGCTAATCATGAGTGTGAAACGCGTCAGCTGAGCCTGTATATTCTGCCAGATTGTCTTGTATTTTTGATGATCCTATTTTTACAATAAAGACATTTTTTCTACTTCTTCCAGTGTGCGGCATCCAGATTCTCCTATTCAAAGCTAAGGTAAAAGCATAGTTTGGCTCACTGTACCCAGTAAGCTGTGATTGTTTAGTTAGGCCTAATCTGTGTGCTCTACTGCTGCCAGTCTGCTGCATAGCTCCCTCTGTACCCTGGTAACTTGAGAAGTTTCTGGATGATAGGTGTGGAGCTATGCAGATGGCAGCATGAATAATGATACAGCCCCAGCCTATACCAGAGAGAGGCTCTGAAGGCATGCTGGGAGACTGTATTTTATCTGAGAACACACAGAGCCCTGAGTCCCAGAGTGGAGGAGTACAGCCGGAGGGGGGCACAAGCTTCAGCGAGGAGGCCTTAGGTAGGTGACTTGAGGGAGGAATGCTGAGACTCAGGTGCTTGGAAGAAGCTGACTGCCATAGATCTGTCTGATATAATTGGAGGGCATCTTTTGGAAGATTGGAAGGAGGTATCATCTGCCCTTGGGCTTTGTGAGTACAGACATTGCAAGATCTTGGGGAACTTGTGCTTTAGCTATCCCTCTGGCACCTTGTTATAGTCAGCTGTGTGTCTGTTAAAGGAAACATTGGTTGGTGTTCTAAATAGCTCTGTCCAGACATTTTCCTATTTAAAGGGACTTTGCTCTATTGGCTCTAATTACTACTTTGTTGTTTGTTTCAAACCCAGACTTCATCATAGCTTGTCCTAAAGGAAAACCAAGTCCTCAGTTGTACATAGTTCTTATGTTTGGAGTATCCCACCACTTCCCTCAACCCTATCCAAGTTCTCCAAAAATAAAAAAAAACACAAAAACATCCCCTAGACTGGTCCTTGAAGAATGAGTGACTGAGCCTGTTGTGTGCCAGGCTGCGGGGGCAAAGGTTTGGGAAGACCTGGACAGTATTCCTGCGGCTCCTACAGGAGTAGCGCTACATACGTTTCCTACCAACCTGCTCTTAAACCTTCTGTATTTTGATTCAATCTTACTTTTACTAGTAACGTTTTCATAAGCAAGATTTACAAAGAGTAGAAAGGCACAAAGGTGGAAGAATCAAGTCTTCAAAAATTAAAAACTATACACATCAAAAAGTTGCATAGAAACACAAACAATGATGATGGGCAAGAGATATCAGCACTACTATCTCAGCTCACGAAGGAGGAAATTAGAAAAGCCCAACCCAACTAGGTTAGTGGGGTGCTACTTTCTTTTAGAAGCATGGTGAGCAGTAGTACTATTCGATAGGTAGATTCGTCAACTCAGACTTGTTGTAGTAAAAAAAAATTCTATGACTCTGAATTACTTACCCAAATCTGCTGTAGTGTGACCATCCATGGCATGTCTTCCAATAATAGAGACCAGTGATTACTAGCTCTGTTGAGCGAATCGGTCTTGCTGTTTTTATGACTTCATGATGACAGCACTTTAAAAATAGAAGACCCTTAAGGAGCTTTGATGGACATTTTTGAGAGCCAATTGGCAGTATCTATGTCATCAAGAAGCAATGTTAATACCCTCCTAAATTACAGATCAGAAGAAAGGATAATTGGGCCCTGGCTTGTCAAGTGATCATGGGTTCTGGTAAGACATTGAACAGTTATAAAGACCTTATCTAAAGGCAGAAGGGACAGGAAGGGAAAATGTGTTTTATTTTCATTGGCCAGAGATACCACACTACACATTCACCCTTTTGAGAGTGCTGTCATAGCCAACATAGGGCAAGAGTTAGAAAGAGTGGATGGTTGCACACCTTAGTACACGTGTCAAACACAAGGCCAAATCTGGCCCACCAGGCCATTTCATGTGGCCCTCGCACCTATACTGCAGCTGCGACACCCCCCTTGTCTCCACCCCAACCTTGTCTCAGCAGTCAGCAGCAGAGAGGAGGACAAAACTGCTCTGCCAGATCCTCCACTTCTCCATGTAGCTACAGAGAGGCTCGTCTCTGCAACCCCGTCTCAGCAGTCAGCTTCAGAGAGGAGGACAGAACTTCTCCTACAGATCTGCACTTCTCTGTGAAGCTGCAGCACCCCCTCATCTCTGCATCCCCTTGTCTCAGCATGCACAGCTGCACCAGATTTTGCACTATCCAGTTTTAGTGAATCAACCCCAATACATCTTTGTCTCTCCATGCAGAGAGGGAAAAAACGTGAGTGTAAATAAATACAAAAATAAATAAATAAATAAATAAATAAATATTAAAAATATAATAAAATATTAAGAAAAAATAGCTAGATCAAGGTTCTAAGTCAGTGCAAGGGTCAAAGGTCAGGGTCAAAGGTCAGTATATATATATATATATATATATATATATATATATATATATATATATATATATATATTTATTTTTTTTTTTTTAATTAATTTTAGTGTCAGTGTGTTTTAGAAATAAAAAGCAAAATGCGTACTATTGTTTCTGGGCTGTACTACGGGCACAAACATACAGATATGTGGTATCGCTGTGATCATCAGGAACAGGAGAACTTATTTTGGGTTGTTTTTTGGTGCTAGGTTATGGTAGTTACAAGAAATATTCAGCTAAAATATATTTTATTAGAGGCTTACCTGTAGGTAAAAGTGGTATGTAAGGGTTTACAACCACTTTAACCACTTGCCGACCGGGCCATAGCCGAAAGACAGCTACAGCGCGGTCGGCTAATTCTGGGAGGACATCCATGGACATCCTCCCAGAATGTTGCTCTCGCGCGCCCCCCTGGGGCGGAAGACCCGGCGCAGCACGGATCGCGGTAAATGGCCGCTGGTAGCGGCCGTTTACCACGTGATCGCTTCATCAAATGACGGAGCGATCACTTGTAAACAAACCAGCGTCATGGCATGACGCCGGTTCCTCCCTCCCCTCTCTGTACAGATCTGTACAGTGCCAGGGGAGAGGTCGTTTTTAGCAGCGCTGTGGGCGGGATCTGTAGTTCCCACAGCGCTGCTCTGTGCCCATACTGTGCAATACTCTGCAATTATGTGTAATACTTTGCAGTACTCTGCAATAATGTGCAATACTCTGCCCATACCCTGCAATACCCTGCAATACTCTGTAACACCCTGCAATACTCTGCAATACCCTGCAATACTCTGCCAATACTCTGCAATACTCTGCCAATACTCTGCCAATACTCGCCAATACACGCCAATACTCTGCCAATACTCGCCAATACTCTGCAATAAATTTTAACAGAAACAAAAAATTTATTTTTTTTTTTTACCGAATATTCAGTCTTTTTTGATTTATAGCACAAAAAATACAAAACCCAACGGGGATTAAATACCACCAAAAGAAAGCTTTATTTGTGTGAATAAAAGGACAAAAAATTTATATGGGTACAGTGTTGCATGACTGAGTAATTGTCATTCAAAGTGTGAGAGCACTGAAAGCTGAAAATTGGTCTGGTTAGGAAGGGGGTTTAAGTGCCCAGTTGTCAAGTGGTTAAAGTGATTGTAAAGTCTTGTTTGTTTTTTTGTTTTTAAATAACAAACATGTTTACCTCCTCTGTGCAGTTGGATTTGCACAGAGCATCCCAGATCCTCCTCTTCTCGGGTCCCTCTTCTGTGCTCCAGGCCCCTCCCTCTTGCTGAGTGTCCCTACAGCAAGCAGTTTGCAATGGGAGCACCCGAGCCGAGCTGCAGCTCTGTCTGTCCATTCAGACACGGAGCTGCCGTTCGGCCCCATCCCCTCTCTCTCCCTCTCGCTCAGGGAAGTATTTAGGGGGCTGGGGAGGCTGCTGCACACAGAAGGTTTTTTATCTTAATGCATAGAATACATTAAGATAAAAAAAATCTTCTGCCTTTGCAACTCTTTTAAGAGACTTGGAAATGCGGACATGCCCAAGTTTCCGGATATGCATAAGAAAATTGGTAGAAGGTGCATTAAGCTTGCAGTGTTATTATTTCTCAATGGCAGCCTGAACACAGGTGGCATTTGTGCATTTTGTCACGCGTTTTGTCACGCGTTTACTGCTTATGTGTCATCAAATGAGCTTAGTTCAGTGCCAAAAATTGCCACTTGAGCTTTTTTGGTGCGTTTGTTGCGCAGCAGGCAGCCCATTCAAGTCAATGCCAAACCATGCGCCATGCAAAACCTGACATGTCGCGTAGCTGTGAGGGCTGGCTCACACCAGAGCATGGCGCAGGTAAAGAACGTTTCCCACACTGCGATCAAACGCACTGCCCCTGCGATCTGCATGCGGTGTTAATATAAATTTAACGCCACCCCAAAGGCAGATCACAATCACAGTGCATTTTGCAGGTACCATCTCGCATGGTACCGCAGTACCATGAGATTTGTTGCAGCGCATTTTTTAAAAATATTGTATGCACTATTTCTCTCTGTGTTATCACTTTTTGATCATGTTACGGTACTATTTCAGCCCATTCAAATGAACGGGCTGTAAAATCGCACCGCATGGGTGTCGCATTCCCGTGCGATTCATTTGAACGGGCAGAAATCCCAGTGTGAACCGGCCCGGAATACAGACTTACAAATCCACATTTACCAGTTCACCGTTAAATAATCAGCACATCTACTCCAAAAACGGCAATAGATTTTAATGTTACTTACTGACAGTTATTGATCTCTATTAGTGAATAATTATGGAAAATTGTTGACATTGTATTCCGCTCACTCAAAGCCTCAGATATCGTACATTGTGATTCCGATTGCTCCGGAAAGCGTACTTAATTTCCTAGTAGGAGTGCAGTTGTATTTGCTTAATTTCCCTGTGACAGGATGTCAGCGCGAGACAAAGAGACGCAGCTACAAATGTCACCCGGCCAGGATTTCACATGTATGTATGCAGAGGTGACAGCACTAATCACATCATTGCTTACATATGAATTATCCAATAATTCCGTAATAACGGCAATTGTGTGATTTGTACAGCGTTTTAATGCCAACTACCTGATTAAGTCTATTAAGTATTGTTTACCATTCACTTTGATTTAATTTATTTTTTTCTTGTTATTTTTACCTGCATGATAGCTAAATGCAGCCATGCCCCCGTAGGGGTTGCTATATGTAGTGGTTCACCTGTCACCCCGCCCAGCCAGATATCCATCTCTCAGTCACTCAGAGGCATAGAACAGTCCATAGCTTTGTTTTGTTTTTTTTAATTTGAGGGGATTAAACTTGGATGAGAAATTGGTAATTATGGGATGCCCAGGAATATTCCGTGCAAACTTAGTTACATAGTAGGTGAGGTTGAAATCCATCAAGTCCAACCTATGTGTGTGATTATATGTCAGTATTACATTGTATATCCCTGTATGTTGTGGTCGTTCAGGTGCTTATCTAATAGTTTTTTGAAACTATCGATGCTCCCCGCTGAGACCACCGCCTGTGGAAGGGAATTCCACATCCTTGCCGCTCTTGCAGTAAAGAACCCTCTACGTAGTTTATGGTTAAACCTCTTTTCTTCTAATTTTAATGAGTGGCCACGAGTCTTGTTAAACGAAAAAAAAGTTTTATCCGTATTGTGGGGTCACCAGTACGGTATTTGTATATTGAAATCATATCCTCTCTCAAGCGTCTCATCTCCAGAGAGAATAAGTTCAGTGCTCGCAACCTTTCCTCATAACTAATATCCTCCAGACCCTTTATTAGCTTTGTTGCCCTTCTTTGTACTCGCTCCATTTCCAGTACATCCTTCCTGAGGACTGGTGTCCAGAACTGGACAGCATACTCCAGGTGTGGCCGGACCAGAGTCTTGTAGAGTGGGAGAATTATTGCTTTATCCCTGGAGTTGATCCCCCTTTTAATGCATGCCAATATTCTGTTTGCTTTGTTAGCAGCAGCTTGGCATTGCATGCCATTGCTGAGCCTATCATCTACTAGGACCCCCAGGTCCTTTTCCATCCTAGATTCCCCCAGAGGTTCTCCCCCCAGTGTATAGATTACATTCATATTTTTGCCACCCAAATGCATTATTTTACACTTTTCTACATTAAACCTCATTTGTCATGTAGTTGTCCACCCCATTAATTTGTTCAGATCTTTTTGTAAGGTTTCCACATCCTGCAGAGAAGTTATTGCCCTGCTTAGCTTAGTATGCTCCACAAATACAGAGATTGAACTATTTACCCCATCCTCCAGGTCATTTATGAACAAATTAAACAGGATTGGAAAAAAAGAGAGACCTTTACCATATCAGATGTAGAGTGTGGTGGTCCCATCCCTGGTGCAACGAAACAAGATATAATACCCCCTAAATGGGACTCTAATAGACCACCAGCACTGAGATTAAAAATATATCTTTTAATATAGCAACATAAAAAGGTGTGTGCAGTCTACACCTTACATGAATACATCAAACAAAAACAGAACATCAATACAAAAATACCAAAATGTAAATGATCATATGTACTCTCCAGAGGGTGATGTACCCTAGTATGGGTACTAGGGTACAGCACCCTCTGGAGAGTATATATGATCATTTGCATTTTTGTAATTAAATAGGATTGGTCCCAGCACAGAACCCTGGGGGACCCCACTACCCACCCCTGACCATTCTGAGTACTCCCCATTTATCACCACCCTCTGAACTCGCCCTTGTAGCCAGTTTTCAGTTGCTTGGGACTTCTATATAGACAGAAGGTTTCCTTGGTTTATGGAACGTATGAAAAGTGGAGGAAGTGGAGGCTGCAGCCAGCATAATTGGGTATCTTAACTCTTGTTCCTTGAGGGGGGAGTGGAGGGAGGGGGGAGGCGGAGGAGGAAGTTTTTTCTTCTTTTCTTTCCTTTTGTTCCCTCCAGTCTCTATCCTCTTTTTAAAAAGAAAATTGTTGTTAGTTTTTGGTGTTGTTTTTCAGGTTGAAATTAAACGTATAGTTTTATTCTTTGTTTTTTGGTGTGCATTTATTAATATGAAAGAAACAAAGGAATTGATAATGATGAAATGTGATATTGTTAATGTTTGTAAATGCAGATATATGAAATAAAAAGTATTAAAAAAAAAAAATACTGCCCATTTATCACTAACCTCTGAACTCGCCCTTGTAGCCAGTTTTCAGTTGCTTGGGACTTCCATATACACTCCAGTATATACACTCCAATTTTCTCTCCAGCACTAACACTTGCTGCACACCGTTCCTCCTCCAGAACTTCCTGCAGACTATTACTGTGCTGCAGACTGTTACTCCTCCGCACTAGCCAGCACCGCATGGTTAGGCCTGACACTACTTCAGCCAGGCCTCAATGAACTGCATTTTGTAGGCAGGGACCTCGGGCCCCTGTGGTGTAGAAATAGTTCAGGTGCTAGCTGTAGAGTTGCCACCTCATCCCTTTAAACCTGAACACATATGAATTACACAGGTTCTGAGGCTGATTAAATGTAGATAAGGCACCAAGTGAGTTTAATTACCACCTTAATCAGCCACAGAACCTGTGTAATTAATATGTGTTCGGGTTTAAAGGGATGAGGGGACAACCATAGCTAGTTGTCCTCTATTCATCTACCAATCGCCGATAGCTCTCTACAGGCCCTGCCAACCAGCCTGGCTGCAGAGACCTCTTTCCAATGCCCTTCCCACAGTACTCTCTTTAATTCTGCACCCATCTCTCAAACTGCAATCTCCCAGTTCTCTCAGGCGTGCCTCCCCAGTCCTCCCGACTGTGCTCACTCACCAGCCCTCCCGGGGAGTAGTCCTCCCTGGAAACTCATAGCAGTGTTCTCTCCCGCTGTCCTCTCATTGTTCTCTCATGTGCCTCTCCTTCCAGGATCTTATCACTCCTCCTGGATGCACCCGAGCCCCAGCCCAGGGTCACCCCCCCCCCAGACTGGGGAGCTCCCCGTGGGCCCCTGACAGCCTCCACACTCTCTCACTCCAGCTCTTCCACCCGACAACTTATCCCCAGCTGGGATGACCCCAGGTATTTAAGGAGGCCTTCCAGGTTGGGGATTGGTCAGAGCTCCCTAAGACTCCCCAGGCAGCTCCACCTCTCCTCTCTTCCCCTCCTTCCAGATCTTTCTAGCAAGCTATAGAAAGAAGAGGGAGGTGTCAGTAATGCTGCCTGTGAGTCACCAGCTGCTACTCTGAGCCACTCCCAGCCCAGAATGAAAACACATAGGCCTAGCAACAAGCTAGGCCTGCTTAAATTTACCTACTTAAAATACTCACTCTAGCACCTACCTAACTAGAGGGTGCTACACCAATGTCATTAACCACTTCAATACCAGGCACTTTTTTTCCCTTCCTGCCCAGGACAGGTTTCAGCTGTGTCACGCTCTAAATGACAATTGCGCGGTCATACAACACTGTACCCAAACGAAATGTTTATCAGTTTGTTCACACAAAAGAGCTTTCTTTAGGTGGCATTTAATCACCACTGGGTTTTTCTTATTTTTTTGCTAAATAAACAAAAAAAGACAGAGAATTTTGAAAAAAATGTGGATGAAGCCTAAAATAAATGTAAAAATAAATTATAGGAGAAAGTAGGGCCAAAGCTCTTTTGGCCTTTCCTCTCCTGTGGGTCACAGGAGTGCACTTAGTTCTGCACATCTGTGACCCTTATTCAACTGACAGCGGGCTAAAGCCTGCGGTCGGCTGATTTCACTCAGCTGGTCCAAACTTTGGAGAGATCCTGACTTTTTTGGACAGAGGATGGTGTCAGTTGGGCAGAGGATGTGTCAGCAGGGCAGATAATGGTGTCAGTGGGGCAGAGATTATTGTCAGCAGGGCAGAGGACAGTGTCAGTAGGGCAGAGGACTTTGTCAGTAAGGCAGAGGACGGTGTCAGCAGGGCAGAGATTGGTGTCAGCAGGGCAGAGATTATTGTCAGTAGGGCAGAGATTGGTGCCAGTAGAGCAGTGGACGTGCCAGTTTTTTTTTCATTTTTATTATTATTTTCTTCATGAAGAATCGTTCTTGCCAAACCAATCTATTAACCTTCTATGAGGAGGTGAGTTGCCATCTAGATAAAGGAAGGCCCGTAGACATGTATCTGGATTTTGCAAAAGCATTTGACACAGTTCCCCATAAACATTTAATGTACAAAATAAGGTCCGTTGGCATGGAACATAGGGTGAGTACATGGACTGAAAACTGTTTACAAGGGTGAGTTCAGAGGGGGAATTCAGTACTCGGAATGGTCAGGGGTGGGTAGTGGGGGTCCTCCAGGGTTCTGTGCTGGGACCAATCCTGTTTAATTTGTTCATAAATGACCTGGAGGATGGGGTAAACAGTTCAATCTCTGTATTTGCGGACGATACTAAACTAAGCAGGGCAAAACTTCTCTGCAGGATGTGGAAACCTTGCAAAAAGATCTGAACAAATTAATGGGGTGGGCAACTACATGGCAAATGAGGTTCAATGTAGAAAAGTGTAAAATAATGCATTTGGGTGGCAAAAATATGAATGTAATCTATACATTGGGGGGGAGAACCTCTGGGGGAATCTAGGATGGAAAAGGAGCTGGGGGTCCTAGTAGATGATCGGCTCAGCAATGTGTTTGCAATGCCAAGCTGCTGCTAACAAAGCAAACAGAAAATTTGGCATGCATTAAAAAGGGGATCAACTCCAGATAAAACGATAATTCTCCCACTCTACAAGATTCAGGTCCGGCTGCACCTAGAGTATGCTGTCCAGTTCTGGGCACCAGTCCTCAGGAGGGACGTACTGGAAATGGAGCGAGTACAAAGAAGGGCAACAAAGCTAATAAAGGGTCTGGAGGATCTTAGTTATGAGGAAAGATTACGAGCACTGAACTTATTCTCTCTGGAAAAGAGACGCTTAAGAGGGGATATGATTTCAATGTACAAATACCGTACTGGTGACCCCACAAAAGGGATAAAACTTTTTCGCAGAAGGGAGTTTAACAAGACTCGTGGCCACTCATTATAATTAGAAGAAAAGAGGTTTAACCTTAAACTACGTAGAGGGTTCTTTACTGTAATAGCGGCAAGGATGCGGGGGGCATTGATAGTTTCAAGAAACTATTAGATAAGCACCTGAACGACCACAACATACAGGGATATACAATGTTATACTGACATATAATCACACACATAGGTTGGACTTAATGGACTCTTGTCTTTTTTCGACCTCACCTACTATGTAACTATGTAATTTCATTTATTCTTTATCTCCTTTTTGAGAAAGAGAAAGGGACTGAGGACAGAGATTCCCCAGTCCCTTTCTCTGCAGCCTCAGCTGCACTGGACAGTGAATGAATGGGAAGAACTCTGTGTCGAGCAGTTTACTGTTCATTCACAATCTGAAACATAGTGAATGGGTCCATTTACACCTACACCTGTGCAATGTGCATTATCACACAAGCTGTATAAATCCAGTCCAAGGGCTTGTCCACACATGATTAGGTCTCCGACGAGTGATCTGCATTTGGATCACTCTTCAGAAAGCATTTGTCAGGCGGTAAGGAGGTTGTGGTGTTGTCTCCTATCTATATGATTCAACCCCTTGAACCCAGCACTAGGTTGCCGCAATTGCAACCACAGCATGGGTACACCCCTGGCCCCTTCCTCTGCAGCCAAAGAGGGAGCAGTCGGGGGGGACAGTGGTGTATTTTGGCTTTGTGTTGCCCTAGGTAAGACTAAAAATGGCCACCCCCCCATCTAAATTTGTCCCACCCCAGCTGCTTTAAAATTGCTCACTCCCGTGCAATGGCAAAAAACTACGTAAATTTTACTATCCAAAGGCAATGCTTTAAAATCCTTTACAGGTTATCACTTTAGATTTACAAATGAGGTCCAGTGCTAGAATTACTGCCCATGATCTGACATTTGCGGTGATACCTCACATGTGCGGGATGATCGCTGTTTGAGTGTGTGCGGGACTGACCTGACACGCTTGTTCGCCTTTGTGTGTGAGCATGGGAGTACGGGGGCACTTTCATTTTTTTTTTTAATTATAAATTTTTCTTTTTTTTTTTTTACACTGTTTTTTTTTTTTAATCACTTTTATTGCTATCACAAGGAATGTAAACATCCTTTGTGACAGCAATAGGCAGTGACAGGTACTCTTTATGGAGAGATCTGGGGTCTATAAGATCCCAAATCCCTCCTCTGCACCTAAAAGCATTTAACCACTTTAGCCCCGGAAGGATTTACCCCCTTCCTGACCAGAGCACTTTTTACAATTTGGCACTGCGTCGTTTTAACTGCTAATTGCGCAGTCATGCAATGCTGTACCCAAACGAAATTTGCATCCTTTTCTTCCCACAAATAGAGCTTTCTTTTGATGGTATTTGATCACCTCTGCCATTTTTATTTTTTGCGCTATACACGGAAAAAGATTGAAAATTTTGAAAAAAAATGATATTTTCTACTTTTTGTTCTAAAAAGAATCCAATAAACTCAATTTTAGTCATACATTTAGGCCAAAATGTATTCGGCCACATGTCTTTGGTAAAAAAAATGTCAATAAGTGTATATTTATTGGTTTGCACAAAAGTTATAGCGCCTACAAACTAGGGTACATTTTCTGGAATTTACACAGCCTTTAATTTATGACTGCCTATGTCGTTTCTTGAGGTGCTAAAATGGCAGGGCAGTACAAAACCCCCACAAATGACCCCATTTTGGAAAGTAGACACCCCAAGGAAATTGCTGAGAGGCATGTTGAGCCCATTGAATATTCATTTTTTTTTGTCCCAAGTGATTGAATAATGACAAAAAAAAAAATTACAAAAAGTTGTCACTAAATGATATATTGCTCACACGGGCCATGGGCATATGTGGAATTGCACCCCAAAATACATTTAGCTGCTTCTCCTGAGTATGGGGATAAAATGCCCAGATGGCATAAACCCCCCCCCAAATGACCCCATTTTGGAAAGTAGACACCCCAAGCTATTTGCTTTGAGGCATGTTGAGTCCATGGAATATTTTATATTTTGACACAAGTTGCGGGAATGTGACAATTTTTTTTTTTTTTTTTTTGCACAAAGTTGTCACTAAATGATATATTGCTCACACAGGCCATGGGCATATGTGGAATTGCACCCCAAAATACATTTAGCTGCTTCTCCTGAGTATGGGGATACCACATGTGTGGGACTTTTTAGGAGCCTAGCCGCGTACGGGGCCCCGAAAACCAATCACCGCCTTCAGGATTTCTACGGGTGTAAATTTTTGATTTCGCTCTTCACTGCCTATCACAGTTTCGGAGGCCATGGAATGCCCAGGTGGCACAAACCCCCCCCAATGACCCCATTTTGGAAAGTAGACACCCCAAGCTATTTGCTGAGAGGCATGGTGAGTATTTTGCAGCTCTCATTTGTTTTTGAAAATGAAGAAAGACAAGAAACAAATGTTTTTTTCTTTTTTCAATTTTCAAAACTTTGTGACAAAAAGTGAGGTCTGCAAAATACTCACTATACCGCTCAGCAAATAGCTTGGGGTCTCTACTTTCCAAAATGGGGTCATTTGGGGGGGTTTTGCCACCTGGGCATTCCATGGCCTCCGAAACTGTGATAGGCAGTGAAGAGTGAAATCAAAAATTTACGCCCTTAGAAAGCCTGAAGGCGGTGCTTGGTTTTCGGGCTCCTGTGCGCGGCTAGGCTCCCAAAAAGTCCCACACATGTGGTATCCCCATACTCAGGAGAAGCAACAGAATGTATTATGGGGTGTAATTTCACATATTCCCATGGCATGTTTGAGCAATATATCATTTAGTGACAACTTTGTGCAAAAAAAAAAAAAAATTGTCTCTTTCCCGCAACTTGTGTCACAATATAAAATATTCCATGGACTCGACATGCCTCTCAGCAAATAGCTTGGGGTGTCTACTTTCCAAAATGGGGTCATTTGGGGGGGTTTTGAACTGTCCTGGCATTTTATGCACAACATTTAGAAGCTTATGTCACACATCACCCACTCTTCTAACCACTTGAAGACAAAGCCCTTTCTGACACTTTTTGATTACATGAAAAAATTATTTTTTTTTGCAAGAAAATTACTTTGAAATGCCCTACAGATTAAAATGGTGGGTGTTTCATTTTTTTTTCACACAGTATTTGCGCAGCCATTTTTTGGAGAAAAAACACACTTTTTTATATTTTATTGCACTAAAACACACTATATTGCCCAAATGTTTGATGAAATAAAAAAGATGATCTTAGGCCGAGTACATGGATACCAAACATGACATGCTTTAAAATTGCGCACAAATGTGCAGTGGCCTTTACAGGTTACCACTTTAGATTTACAGAGGAGGTCTACTGCTAAACTTACTGCCCTCGATCTGACCTTCACGGTGATACCTCACATGCATGGTGCAATTGCTGTTTACATTTGACGCCAGACCGACGCTTGCGTTCGCCTTAGCGCGAGAGCAGGGGGGACAGGGGTGCTTTTTTTTTTTTTCTTTATTATTTTTTTTCTTTTTAATCTTATTTTTAAACTGTTCCTTTCATTTTTTTTTAAATCATTTTTATTGTTATCTCAGGGAATGTAAATATCCCCTATGATAGCAATAGGTAGAGACAGGTACTCTTTTTTGAAAAAATTGGGGTCTATTAGACCCTAGATTTCTCCTCTGCCCTCAAAGCATCTGACCACACCAAGATCGGTGTGATAAAATGCTTTCCCAATTTCCCAATGGCGCTGTTTACATCCGGCGAAATCTAAGTCATAAAATGCTCGTAGCTTCCGGTTTCTTAGGCCATAGAGATGTTTGGAGCCACTCTGGTCTCTGATCAGCTCTATGGTCAGCTGGTTGAATCACCGGCTGCATTCTCAGGTTCCCTGTTGAGACAGGAGAGCCAGAGAAAAACACGGAAGACGGTGGTGGGGGGGGCATTCCCTCCCACTGCTTGTAAAAGCAGTCTAGAGGCTAATTAGCCGCTAGGATTGGTTTTACATGAAAGCTGACCGCTGGCTGAAAAGAATGATACCAAGATGATACCTAAACCTGCAGGCATCATTCTGGTATAACCATTCAAAGTCGTGAATGGCGTACCTGAAGACAAAAAAATGGTTAACAATAAAGCACAGTAAACGGTAAAGTATAAAAAATTGCATACCTGAAAAGCAAACATGTTAAAACATAATAACAATAAAACATTGCAGAATAGACTACAGTAAAAAAGAGCAGAACAATAGAGAGAATAGAGAGAGAGAGAACAATAAAACGACAACTATTTTTTTTTATTTTATATTTTGTTTGTGTTTTTTTTGTTTTTTTTTTTTACACTTTTTTTTGTAACTAACTTTTATAACTGTAACCGTTTCCATATTCGGGTCTCTCAAAATGCGATGGCATCTTGGGAGACCCTGTGAAAGTGTGCCTAGTCTGTGGAATGCTGTACCCTACGCTAATACTCAACTTGTGAATGGTAGCGTTCAAAACATTCACCAATGCAAAGACCAGGATTGTCAGGACAGGAGGGACAATAATAGCGGGTCTCACGCCTATATCCGCGCTTGCTGCAGACACGACATCTTTTTTGGGGGGGTTCGTTGGGTAGGGGTACTCGGGAGGACATAAAGAAAATGCCTCTCATGCAGCCGACTGCATTTGGTTGGGGATGTGAATGGGGGAAGTACGGGTGCTGCAGAAGCGGTGGGTTCCCAATTAGGATTGGCGAATGCAGCAGGAAGGGCATTATGGGCATGACGGGCCTGTGTTTGTCTTTTTGGTGGCAGCGGGACACTACTTGTGCTTGCCACCTCACCAGCTTGAACTGCACTTATGGGACTCGCCATATCACCAAGTGTTACTGCAGTGCTGGTTTGACTACGACCGGGGTGTACTAGGCCACTGGTGCTTGCCAGTTCACCAAAACGCTACCAAAAAAACTGTTAGCGATCGCAGGGATCAGGCCTGACTCTGCAAACGCTGCAGTTATGCGTTTAGTGCTTTGTAAGTGACAGTGATCGATCAATACTGCACTTGGGTGGGCTGGGCTGGGCCGGGCAGAGGGGCAAAACGCAGGTGCTAGCAGGTATCTGGGCTGATCCCGCTAACACTGCATTTTTGGGAACCCTAAACTGCTGGGGACGCCAGTATAGATCTGATCGGATCAGATATTGATCCGTTCAGATACTATACCACTAAGGGAGGTGTACGCTGCGTGCGTGGGTGTTAGCGGTACTGGCACTAACCTGACACTGCCTGGGGCTGGTGCTTGCCAGTTCACCAAAACGCTACCAAGAAAACTGTTAGCGATCGCAGGGATCAGGCCTGACTCTGCGAACGCTGCAGTTATGCGTTTAGTGTTTTGTAAGTGACAGTGATCGATCGATACTGCACTTGGGTGGGCTGGGCTGGGCCGGGCGGAGGGGCAAAACGCAGGTGCTAGCAGGTATCTGGGCTGATCCAGCTAACACTGCATTTTTGGGAACTCTAAACTGCTGGGGACGCCAGTATAGATCTGATCTGATCAGATATTGATCCGTTCAGATACTATACCACTAAGGGAGGTGTACGGTGCGTGCATGGGTGTTAGCGGTACTGGCACTAACCTGACGCTGCCTGGGGCTGGTGCTTGCCAGTTCACCAAAACGCTACCAAGAAAACTGTTAGCGATCGCAGGGATAAGGCCTGACTCTGCGAACGCTGCAGTTATGCGTTTAGTGTTTTGTAAGTGACAGTGATCGATCGATACAGCACTTGGGTGGGCTGGGCCGGGCGGAGGGGCAAAACGCAGGTGCTAGCAGGTATCTGGGCTGATCCCGCTAACACTGCGTTTTTGGGAACCCTAAACTGCTGGAGACGCTAGTACAGATCTGATCGGATCAGATATTGATCCGTTCAGATACTATACCACTAAGGGAGGCGTATGCTGCGTGGGTGTTAGCGGTACTGGCGCTAATATGACGCTGCCTGGGGTGACGCATATCACCGCCTGGTGATCAGGGGGCTAAACCTTTATTAGGTAATAAACGGCGGGTGCCCTGACACTATAAAAAATAAACAAACTAACCAGCGTCAACCGTAATGGTTATACGGTGATCAGTGGTGAAAGGGTTAACTAGGGGGCAATTAAGGGGTTAAAACATTTATTAGGTAGTATATGGGGGTCCCTGTCGCTATAAAACGCTGACGGCGAACCTAAATATTTACGTCCCTAACTAGCGTCACCAGTGACACTAATACAGCGATCAGAAAAATGATCGCTTAGTGACACTGGCGACAGGGGGTGATTAAGGGGTTAAAACTTTATTAGGGGGGGTTAGGGGGGTACCCTAGACCTACAGGGGGCTAAACTAACTGCCCTAACACTTCTAACTGTCACAAACTGACACCATGCAGTAATCAGAAAAAAAAAAAACACTGCTTGGTGTCAGTGTGACAGGAGGGGGGGAGGGGTGATTAGGGGGTGATCGGGGGGCGATCGGGGGGGATCGGGGGTGTAAAGTGTGCCTGGCATGTTCTACTGTGTGTGTGTGTTGGTGCACTCACATGTCTTCTCTCCTCGGCGCCGGAACGGAAACTGCCGAGCCGAGGAGAGATGACATCACATCCTCTGCCTCTGTGTACTACACAGAGGCAGGGGATGATTGTCATTGGCTGGGAGCAATCGCGAGGGGGGGGCCACGATCGGATGGCCTCCCCCTCATCTCTGAACGCTTCCAGTCACAAGCCGACCGCCGCTGGCACCGGGGGGGGGGGTCCGATCGGACCCCCCGCCCGCAGGGAAGGCAATCACGTACCAGGTACGTGATTTTGCCTGCCCGTGACATTCTGTTCACGTATATAGGCGTTAGGCGGTCGGCAAGTGGTTAAAACATCACGATCCGTGTTTTTGAATACTTTCAATTTTTCAAAACTGGTGCTGATGGTTCCAGAGTAAACTGGAAGTGATGTCATGTCACCGCTTCTGGTTTACTGCAGCTTTGCTTGGTTTTCCGGCCAGCAGGCGGATGCGTCGGTTGGTCACTCGGGTCTCCCAGTGGGGCGAGAGAGCCTGGGAGAGCCGCAGAAGCTGGCAGGAGGTCAGGGACATCCACTCCCGCTGCTTGTAATAGCAATCTAGTGGCTAGTAAGCTGCTCTGATTGCTATTACAAAAGAGCCGACCGCTGACTCTAAAAAAATGATACTGGGGTGATGCCTGCAACTGGCATCATCCCGGAACAGATGCCGCCCCCCTAAAAAATGACGCCCCAGGCAAACGCTGTGTTTGCCTCACGATAAATACACCCCGGGGGGGGGTGATAAAAACCTGGCTCAACCACAGGGTTTTATTACACTACCTCAACTGCTAATGTGAATGAGCCCTAAGTGCAGACAGCATCTGCAACTGTACTCTCATTGACTTTTAAAACCAGTCAATGCATCTATTTCTTCCATGGCAAGTTCCCTTCATCAGTAGACTTGAACTTGTTTCTTTTCATCAACACTGCTTATCCAGCTGGCCCAGGTACATGGTACAGAAAAGAGGGATTTCTGCATCACACTCTTCTTTGTTTAATTAAAGCTATATACATTAATTAAATATTGCCATAGTAACAGGGTAGAAATTTCTTTTAATTAACCTGAATAATTTAAATTATGCGCACAGAAGCTAATCAGGGATCTCACACAAGGCAGCGCAATTTATTTATTTTTTTATTGAAGATAAACTTCATCAAGCTTAACAAGAAAACCCAATGTAGTCTTATGAAAAACAGCAACATTTTCTGTTGAAAAATGTAAAAAAAGAATATAGGGGTATATTTATAATTAAAAAGAAAATAATAAATTGTTGAAACTGCAAAGAAATGAATTCTGCGCAAACAGGGCAAAATCAAATGTTTCCAGGATATATTCTCTGAAGATCGAATGTGTGAATTGGGAAAATAACGCATTATGGCCATTAGATTGCTGTCAGGACTTGAATCACCTGCTGGTGGCACTGTGATTGCCTGGGCGGAACGTTGTAGCTCTAGAGTCCAAGAGTTGGTGTCTCCAAGCAGGTTCTAGTAATAAGTAGGGATGAGATCGAACATCAGTTGTTTGCCCGTTCGCCGAACAATGAACAGTGAACATTATGGGGCGTTAGAGGGAAATTCGAGTGCCACGGAATGCCCCAGCGTCTGATGATTGGCCAAAAACATGCACCTGACCTGAGAAGCCGAGCAGCTGAGAGTCTGCCTCCAGGGATAAGGCTCACTCATGGAAAGCACTCGGCACCATCCAGACAATGGCGCCCACTCACATCCACTGGAGCAGCCTGGTCCCTGCTCTGCAACCTTAGTCCAGGGTCCCAAGAAAGTGAGCTCCTCCCCGGACCACTCTATTTATCGCCTCACACAGAGTTACAGCTGGAACTTGTAGTTTTGCATATGTATCCGGCCTTCCTGGGTACATATCCCATTATCCTGTGCTTTCAGTAGTGGCCTCTCTCTCTGCAATCAGGAAATGATGACACAATCCCCATGCTGGGAACTAGAGGGAATAAAGCTCCATGTAATCTCTATTAAGGAATGTCCCATGCTGGCAAAAGCGATATAGTCAGCATTTGGCTACAGGTGCATCAATCATTTGCGAGCTAGTGGATTCCATTGGCCAGATAATTAATTTATTCTGGCCTTTGGGATGCATTAACGCATAGCTCCCAACTGTCCCTGATTTTGAGAGACTGCCCCTGATTTGGAGCAGTGTCCCTCTTTCCTCCTCATTTGTCCCTCATTTTGGTCTGATCCATATAGATGTATATAAAATGCACTTTTTATATTTCAAAAAGTGTTTTCCAGCGCTAAACCTTTCATCTGATTTTCTAAATTTGTAAATTCCAAAAGCCAATATAATGGAATAGTAGTGGTAAAAAAGGCACTTGTGGGTTTATCTTGTTTTTTTGTACAATTCTCCTTTAAGCGGGCGTGGCAAGGAGGTGTGTCCTATGCCTGTATACTTTTTCTGATACGTGTCCCTCATTCCCATCTCAAAAAGTTGGGAGGTATGATTAACGCTCAAACGCATCTAACTGCATCTAGCGTTTAGACATGTTTAGAATTTTTACATGCTTTTAGGGGCTTCAAGCATTTTTTTTCCTGCTCAGAAACTCCTCTCCTGACCTCTTCTCCTCTCCTGTAATTTTGATGTTTTTTGTTTTTTTTTCAGCCTGTAAATGCTCTTCTTCTAATATAATGTTTACAAGCCTGTACTTCGACAAATGCCTGTTAAGCCTCGTACACACGATCGGACTTCAAACAAACTTTTCTGTGGATTTCTGTCCAAAGGGCGTTGGCCGTGAACTTGGTATGCATACACACGGCAGGACTTTTTAAGCCAACTTTCACCAAGTCACATGGTTTTTCAGCTCATTACTGCCACCCTTTGGACAACTTCTGTATTGCTGTCTGATCTTTTGCATTGGTTCTGAGCATGCGTGTTTGTACCTTGGACTAAAGTCCGATGGATTTGTGGACACACCATCGGACTAGCCGACGTAGGACTTTTGTTGCAGGAAAGTTTGTCTGTTCACATAGCCAACATTTGTCCGATGAAAACCGAAAAAGTTTGTCCGATGGAGCGTACAAACGGTCGGATGTTGCCTTATAACAGGTAGTCCAGTGCGGCTCCCTTCAGCGTTTCAGGTCCAAATACAGCCCAAAATTTTGGCTGAATTCAAACCTAAAATGAACCAAAAGACACACAGGGCTCCTGTGCAAATCACATCGGAGCCACTGCGGAGATATGTGAATTGGCTCCATAGAGAGCCGGTCACAATCTCCTGCTGTGCGAATTGGATGCATCCAATTGGCACTAGTGTGAACCCAGCCTAAAAGTGGCATTTTTTTAAGCCCAGTATGCATGAGGCCTTACTCCTGGCCTAGCTCCAATGGCATCACCAACATTCGGTACAGTAAAGAAGTTCGTTCCTACTGTACTATCGCTCTTTTCCAGTACTTTGAAAAAAGTTGAATGCAAATAAAAAAAATTAACATCGTCTCAGTGAACTACTTTTTTCTTTTCTTTTTTTCTTTTTTTTTTTTTACTTTAAGCTCAATCAAATACAATCAATTGATTAATCAGTTCATTCACTTCTGTTCTCTAAAATTAGGAACATGTAAATGAATATTTATGAGAGTTTTTAATTGCAGACACTTGCTTGAATATATTATCCCAAGTTGCTTCTTATATTGTTTTTTTTACTTTTATGCAATCCTTGCACCTGTGTAAAGAGTAATTGCAGAGGTGTAAGTATACAATACAGGTTGATGTAGGTGGTACTGAAGGGTCACATAATCATCACTAAATCAGAAATCTGTCATTTTGTAAATCATTGTATAGCATTGTGTATTGGTTTGTTTTAAAGCTGTAGTAAACTCTTTTTTTTAAATTGTACCTACAGGTAAGCCTATCATAAGACTTACCTGTAGGTACAGTGAATATCACATAAACTTGTGGTGTTTAGGAGATATTCACACTGCATGCAGCCGGTGACATCACTGGCCAATGTGCTCTGAAGGTCCGGCATACCGTGCCAACTCTTCAGAGCCACGTGTCGGAGCCGAGGGCGTGACGTCATCGCGGTCCTGACCATTCACACAGCCGGAGTTCGGGAACCCGGAAGGAAGGAATCGAAGAAATCCTGGACTGCCGCACTCTGAAGAAAGACATCTTTATTTATAAATCGTTAAAATCCAAAAACAGCTGAGCTATGAGTAAGAATCTATTGATGTGAAACGCGTTAGCTACTGCTATACACTGTTCCTATGAGGTGGCTGTTTTTGGATTTTAACGATTTATAAATAAAGATGTCTTTCTTCAGATTGCGGCAGTCCAGGATTTCTTCATTTCTATAGACTTGTGCAAAGCCTGCACCTGAAATCAATCCCAGAGGGTGGTAGCACTAAGACGAGTTTCGTAGGCTTGGTGAGCGGCATATCCTTCTTAACCTGGAAGGAAGACCGGGGAAAAATAGAAGCCCTGACAGCAGTGACAGCGAGCCGCTGAAGGGCTTCCTTCTAAAGGTAAGTATTTCATAATGTGCTAGTATGTCATGCATACTAGCACAAGATAATTGCATAAAGATCTTGTGAGCCACAAATGGATTGATGCCTATAAAGTGAGTCCAAAGACTTCAGTCAGCTGCACACACTATCCACGTTTCATATCGTGTATGTGACAAAATCAAAATAAATAATTGTGTATGCGCTAGGTAAAAAATAAGTAACGTGATAAAAATCTAGATAACACCAAATTAATAACGTAGCGTAAAATCTATAAATCACGTTAAAAAATATTCAATAATAATCAGTGTCATTCATTTATGAAAACCAGTGAATAAATATATATAAATGATCTATAAATCTCATTAAAAATATTCCATGATAATCAGTGCCATTCATTTATAAAAACCAGTGAATGAATAATATAACATGCACCATGCGAAACGTGAAAAAATCCAAGTGATGATGAAAAAAGTATATTAAAGTGTCAAAAAATTCAATAAAAATAATCAATAAAATATGATATATAAAGTGCAGGCATTAGTGTCCAAAAAAATATATATAGGCATTCCTCATGTTCTTCCTATATGGTGTGCAAAATACGGCATGCTTTGGTGCCCTCCAGTGACCCCCGATAGCTCATGCGCTCACCTCTGAGCGTGTGACTCAGTGATTAAACAGTGTCTATACACTCAGTGGAGCCACTCCTGGGCTCATATAGGATCTGTTGGGAATGATCTGCACCTCTCTCAGATAATCATCAATGGTAACTATGGCTGTCAGACATAGCTTGTTACTTCCATCTGATTACGGGCATACGAGGATTCCTTGACCAATTCTCTCAGCAGTGACAATGCTTCCATCTCCTCAGGAGATTTACAGCCTATATGGGGGGGTCTTCTGAATCGGGAGAGGCTAAACCCGACAGGATCGATGGAGAAGAGAAAATAAATAAAAATAAACTTTAACCGCTTCAGATCCGGGCCAAATGACGGCAACAGCACGGATCTAAATTGCCGGGACGACGTCTATTGTCTATTGACGTCGTCCCGTGCACGAGCGGCCTGCGCGCCCCCTGCAGTCTATGAGACTCGCCTGATCACAGATCAGAGTAAGGGGTTGGTCCCGACCCCTTACCACATGATCAGCTGTCAGCCAATGACAGCTGATCATGTGATGTAAACAGAGCCGGTAATCAGCTATTTTTCCTCCTTGCGCTGACAGCGTGAGGAGGAAAAAAAAAACCCGATCACCGGCGGCCGTGATCGGGACATTAGTCCCGATTGTAGGGAATTTCTGCTTCTAAGATCACCCAGGTAGGTTCAGGTAATGCAGGAAGACCTCCGTAGACCCCCAGGCCTGGAGATATCACCGATCACGGCGATCTTATAACACAAAGCAATAGGCAGCAGTGCTGCCGCCCACCAGAGTCACCCATCAGTGCCCACAGTGCCATCAATCAGCGCCACCCATCGGTGCCCACAGTGCCACCCATCAGTGCCCACAGTGCCACCCATCAGTGCCACCCATCAGTGCCACCCATCAGCACCCACATCAGTGCCACCCATCAGCACCCACATCAGTGCAACCTATCAGTGCCCATCAGTGTCACCTACCAGTGCCCATAAGTGCCCATCAGTGCCGCCCATCACTGCCCATCAGTGCCACCCATCAGTGCCCCCCATCAGTGCCGCCCATCAGTGCCCCCCATCCGTGCCACCTATCCATGCCACCTATCCGTGCCACCCATCCGTGCCACCCATCCGTGCCGCCCATACGTGCCGCCCATCCGTGGCCATCAGTGCCGCCTTATCTGTGCCCATCAGTACCGCCTTATCTGTCCCCATCAGTGCCGCCTTAACTGTGCCTATCAGTGCCGCCTTAACTGTGCCTATCAGTGCCGCCTTATCTGTGCCTATCCGTGCCCATCAGTGCAGCCTATCAGTGCCCACCAGTGCCGCCTCATCAGTGCATATCAATGAAGGAGAAAAATTACCTGTTTGCAAAATTTTATAACAAACTATTAAACATGATTTTTTTTTTTTTCAAAAATTTCCATCTTTTTTTGTTTGTTTAGCAAAAAATAAAAACCCCAGCTGTGATTAAATACCACCAAAAGAAAGCTCTATTTGTGGGAAAAAAATGATAAAAATTTCATTTGAGTACAGTGTTGTATGACCGCGCAATTATCATTCAAAATGCAACAGCGCTGAAAGCTCAAAATTGGTCTGGGCAGGAGGGGGTTTAAGTGCCCAGTAAGCAAGTGGTTAAAAGGTGTCTTGAGCGAGGACAAAAAAAGAACGTTCTTTTTTTGTCCTCGCTCAAGACACCTTTTAAAGTTTATTTTTATTTATTTTCTCTTCTCCGTCGATCCTGTCGGGTTTAGCCTCTCCCGATTCAGAAGACCCCCCCATATAGGCTGTAAATCTCCTGAGGAGATGGAAGCATTGTCACTGCTGAGAGAATTGGTCAAGGAATCCTCGTATGCCCGTAATCAGATGGAAGTAACAAACTATGTCTGACAGCCATAGTTACCAGAGGTGGGGGACTCGAGTCACATGACTTGACTCGAGTCGGACTCGAGTCACCTGTTTGAGGACTTGCGACTTGCTTGACAAAATTAAATAAATGACTCGACTTGACTTTGACTTGCCACTAATGACTTGCGACTTGACTTTGACTTGGGCTATTTGACTTGCAATGACTTGCAATGACTTGGCACCACCAGTGCTGTGTCTTGGCCTAGGCAAAAGCCGCCCCCCCACAAAAGAAAGCTCCCCCGAGTCCCGGCTTCTGCCCGCACAAATACAGCTTGCCAACATTGTGGGCGGGGATCGCATAGGTGTCCGCGAGCGGCGCTTGCAGTGTTCGCGGCCGCCGCAGACTTTTTTTTTATTTGATGATGACTGTGCACAGTGCTGCAGTCTCTCCTCCTAGGCTGTACAGGTCTCTGTATTCCGTCCGGCCAGGCCGCAGCGCCGCCCCCCTCCTACTGCGGAGTGATCTCTGAGGGAGGGGCTGGGCTTCTGTGCAAGTGTGCAGAGCCAGCAGCGTGAGTCGCGGGCCTCACGGTGGGGGAGGAAGAAGGAACTGGAAGTTGCCCAAGGAGCCAGCCAAGCCTAGCCGACTGACTGAATCTGAGTGGAGTCCAGTCCAGCAGCCATAGAGTAAGTCATGGCAGACTATTATTCTTCTACTGAGGGGGCACTGGAGCAGGGACAGTCACACGACTCAGGGAGGAACTGGTCTGAGAATGGGGGACAGTGCAGTGGTCGTCGCAGCACAGAAGAAAAAGCACAGAGCCCGGAGCCGAGGAGGAGGAAACAGATTTGCAGAAGCTGCAGGTTTGTTTGATGCAGTGCCAAGCAAATGCTTCCTTGCAAACTTTGCAGGGAAGCATTAGCTTGCTTGGCACTGCATCAAACAGACCTGCAGCTTCTGCAAATCTGCACTAGTGATGTAGCAGCTAGCAGGGCCCTGGCCTGTACTGATGATTACAGGACGCAGATATGATTGCAGATGCAATCTATCATCAATATCATTGCACATGCTAAAACTATGAAACCTAGGTAGGTACAAACCTTCTTTCCTTGTTTTCTCCTCCTCCTCGGCTCTGTGCTTTTTTTCTCCTGCTATGCGACGGCCACTGCACTGACCCTCAGTCCCAGACCAGTTCCTCCCTGAGTCCTTCACTAATTAACTATTACTTGTGCGAAGTACAAAGTGCTCAACGTGAATATTACATAAAAATCATATTGCTGAATTAAGTTCTCCATGCGTACTACAAACTCATTAAACAGTCCACATCCAGTGAAAGTTCATGTACTGCAATGCTCCATGCATGCTGAAATCAATGCAAGCTTTAGCACTGGTCACTGTATTGGTGTCACTGGTGCCCAAAAAGCGTCACTATGAGTCACTAATGTAATATTCTAATCTGGAATGATAAACGTGTCACTGTTTTAAACAAGGTTAGGTTAAGACCGTATATATATAATACATTAAAAATAGTTCTGTAAGTACTAGTGTACTAAGCAGCAACACCTTATTTTCTGGCAGTGCCCGGGCCATCCCGACAGCAAACTCTGGATCCACCCCTGACAGATCAACGCACAAGGCAGCTATAATGGAGGGAGCAATTCCAAAAATAATTAAATTTGGATTTAAGGATTATATTTTAGATGTTGGTGAAAAGAAGAGAACGGCGATATGCAAGGTCTGCAACTCAAAAATAAGAGACACGTCCACCACAACATCCAACTTCATCCGTCACTACAAAACCCACAAAGAAAAGTAGGTACAGTAACGTCACGTGTATGTGTATATATATATATATATATATATATATGCAAATTAGGCCTACATCCCACTTTAGGTGGGAGCAGAGTGTATTGTTGTTCAAATCAATAAATCACATAGCTAACTTTTTTTTCTATCTCTCTTCTGTTTACTCTATAGATATGAAGAGTACATCCATACCAAAGGGACTTTTGATGATACCCAGCCTCAAATCTCACAATTCATCGCACAGGGGACTGTGCAGCTATACCACTGCAACCACCAGCAGCAAAAGGCAATTACAAACTCAATCCTGTCAGACCTCATTCTAAACTGCAACATGCCACTGTCCATCATTGAACATCAAAGCTTTCGTCGCTTTTTGTCAATAGTAGACAACAAGTACTCTCCAGTAAGTAGAAGAACAATTACTGGCAAGCTTGACAATCTGGTGGCAGATAGGAAAATGAAGCTGAAAAATGAACTCGAAGTGGTAGATCATCTGTCAGTGACTGTAGATATATGGTCAGACCGCAGGATGAGAGGCTTTCTTGGAGTCACAGTGCACTGGATCAACATTGAGGATGACCGTCTTCAGTTAAAATCACAGTTGCTTGCTTGCAACCGCTTCAAAGGTCCCCATACAGGGGAAAGAATTTGTGAGGAATTTGAGCATATATGTGAAGAGTACAAGATTAAAAAAAAGGTAGACCACATCATCTGTGACAACGCCGCAAACATGAAAAAAGCATTCACTACATGTTTTCCAGGACAGCTAGATGAAGACGATGACCTTGATGATTCAGACATTTGGAATGACCTGTCAGTGGAAGAACAGGAGATGTTTGACAATTATTTGAGTGCAAAAACCCAGACTAGACTTCAATGTTTTGCACACACGCTTCAATTGGTAATAGGTGATGGACTTAAAGAGACTAAATTAGTCAATGCAGCTCTCGCCAAAGCTTCCAGGTTGAGCTCCTTGTTACACACAAGCACCTCTTTCAAGGAAAAATTTGAGGAGGAGTTTGGACAGCGTGGAATCCCTGCCTCTGTTACCACACGCTGGAATTCCACACTGAGGCAATTGAAATCAGTGGTCAGCTGTGACCAGCTGAAACTGACTAGAATGCTTGAAGATGGGGGACACAAAGAGACTGTATTCACAGCTAGAGAGTGGAATCAGATTAAGGAACTCGTGGATGTCCTTCAACCTTTTGGAGAAGCCACAGACCTCTCACAGGGAGAAAAACTTGTGACAATAAGTGCTGTTGTACCCTGTATCCTTTCTCTGAATCACCACTTGGAAAATCATAAAGAGAGCGTGCGCTACCTTGGTGGCTTGATCCGTAGCCTGCAAGAATCACTCCAAAGACGATTCGAAGGGATCTTTGTCAATGTGAGGATGGCAGATGAACAGAATGATGTAGCAACCTTACCCTTCTCTGACCCTCTATACCTAAAAGCTGCTCTGCTGGATCCTTCATTTGGCACCATGTGGTTGACCCATGATGTTTTGGCTACCGAAAATGTCAAGGAGGCTGTGTCTGCGATGATAAAAAGTATGTTATGTTTTTGGTAATAACCCGTTTGCAGTAATAACACCTGAGTGCATTGAGTCACTGTTTTATGCTTGTGTTTTTCAGACTTGATTCTCAAAGAGGACTGCAAGCCCACCCCAACAACCACCGATGAAGACGAGCAAATGCCAGTGGCAGAGTCAGAGAGTCAATCTGGGCTGTTCACAGCATACCGCAAAAAACAGAAGAGAGATTCATGTTCCAGTCCCCAAATACAGCTGAACCAGTATTTAGACATTTGTGATGGACAGAGCTGCCTTCAGTTTTGGGCCATGAACAGGCACATGCTCCCCTCTTTGTTCAGGGTAGCGGTAAGAGTAATGTCAGTCCCTGCATCAAGCGCACCTGTTGAACGTGTGTTTAGCCATGGTGGGGTGATAATGCGACCCCATCGCTCACAACTGAGCGAGAAAGTACTTTCAAATTTAATTTTTTGCAAATGCAATGCATTTTAGGTGGCTATTCTGAGAATAGCCACTTAACATGCATTGCATTTGCAAAAAATAGTATTCTGAGAAGTGAGAATACTATTTTTTGCAAATGCAATGCATTTTAAGTGGCTATTCTAATAACTAAGAAAAAAGGAATAGAAGTAGAGATAGGCGCTGTTTCCAAGCCTGGTGAATTCAAATGTGTTATTCCCTTAGTGGGAGGGCAGTATGGAGTGGGAAAGATTGTAAAGATATTGCCTATAGTATAGTGAATGTTTATCCCGTGGAATTACTATAAAGGTCCTGGATGTGCATAAGTCAAGTTGGTTGTCTGACTTAATAAAGTGCAGTGTGTGCTCTAAAAAAGATATAACTTAATCCGTATAAATATAATATATCCATATATAAATGAACCCTATTTTTAAATTAAAAATATTTGTGCAAAATTATGTGATCCATAACGTAATCGATAATGTACATATGTAGTGAACAAACAAATATATATAATCAAGTGCTTTCAGTGCTGCTACAAAAAAAAACCCTGGATTCTGATGGATATTCCAATGAGTAAACCTTTCAGTGCGTGCCTTAATCCGTGTTCTAATAGTGATTGATTGCACTCACCAGATCCTAGCAGCACTGAAAGCACTTGATTATATATATTTGTTTGTTCACTTCATATGTACATTATCGATTTACGTTATGGATCACATAATTTTGCACAAATATTTTTAATTTAAAAATAGGGTTCGTTTATATATGGATATATTATATTCATACGGATTAAGTTATATCTTTTTTAGAGCACACACTGCACTTTATTAAGTCAGACAACCAACTTGACTTATGCACATCCAGGACCTTTATAACACATTTGAATTCACCAGGCTTGGAAACAGCGCTATCTACTTCTATTCCTTTTTTCTTATATCTTACTCCACCTAGTGGAAGTAATCGGTAGTGGCAGCAGTTCCAACAACATTCTTTAATTTTTAAATTTTTATTCCATTGCATGCATCCCATTGCGCGGGTGTTTCTCCCTCTTTTTTCTATTCTAATAACTAAGCTCAAAGTTTGAACTTGACACAATGCCAAATTGCCGATATCTGGACACTTGAAGAATGGTGATGGGAATACTATTATTCTCATCACCATTCAAGTGTCCAGATATTGGCATTGTGTCAAGTTCAAACTTTGAGCTTAGTTATTTTCCCCCTCAGCAAGGACTACATTTTTTTCAGGCTTGTTGGCCATTTAATTGCTGAGTGTTCTGCTCCTTGTCTGCTGTTTGGGCATTCAAAGTGTTTCTTTAATATGCCAAGAATAAAGCACTAAGCAGTTTTGTTAATGTTGAAAATAAAACAAAACCTTTCCTGAAAACTGACTTTTAACTCATTTAAAGGATGGAAATGGGGTAGATCAGTATTTTGACTTAATTTGTGACTTGACCAAAATAAATGACTTGACTTGACTTGCTTGCCTTCTAGCAGGGACTCGACTTGGCTTGCTTGCTTTTCGCCACAGTGACTTGGGACTTGCTTATGACTTGAAGGTTAAGACTTGAGACTTGCTTGTGACTTGCACATGTGTGACTTACCCCCATGTCTGATAGTTACCATTGATGATTATCTGAGAGAGGTGCAGATCATTCCCAACAGATCCTATATGAGCCCAGGAGTGGCTCCACTGCGTGTATAGACACTGTTTAATCACTGAGTCACACGCTCAGAGGTGAGCGCATGAGCTATCGGGGGTCACTGGAGGGCACCAAAGCATGCCGTATTTTGCACACCATATAGGAAGAACATGAGGAATGCCTATATATATATTTTTTGGACACTAATGCCTGCACTTTATATATCATATTTTATTGATTATTTTTATTGAATTTTTGGACACTTTAATATACTTTTTTCATCATCACTTGGATTTTTTCACGTTTCGCATGGTGCATGTTATATTATTCATTCACTGGTTTTTATAAATGAATGGCACTGATTATTATGGAATATTTTTAATGAGATTTATAGATCATTTATATATATTTATTCACTGGTTTTCATAAATGAATGACACTGATTATTATTGAATATTTTTTAACGTGATTTATAGATTTTACGCTACGTTATTAATTTGGTGTTATCTAGATTTTTATCACGTTACTTATTTTTTACCTAGCGCATACACAATTATTTATTTTGATACTAGCACAAGATGCCATTGCATTTTTTTTTTTTTTTACTTGGCGCGGTCTACTACCGCTTTAAAATGGAACTCAGCTATAGCTGAGCACCACAAATTGCTATATAATATATTTTTAACATTCAAAGCAAACCCCTCTATCCATGTCTCCATGCTTTATTTTGTTGAGAAACCACTTTGAAAATCACCCCCTAGCATTTTTAGCCACAGTCATCTTGAGTAAGGGCAGATGAATCATGTATCATTTACTTCCCGGAATCAATCTGCCCCTAGCTCAGGTAAACAAGTGTTTTGTCATGTTTTTGGGGTTGTGTTCGATATGTGCAAAGAGAGATCACACAAATACTTATAAAGCGAGAGTTCCACCCAAAAGAACTTTCAATTATACGCTTCCTTCCCCCTCCGGTGTCACATTTGGCACATTTCAGGGGGGAAGGGGGACCTTCCCCCCTGAAAGGCGGCCCGATTTCCCAGAAGTTCAGCCCCCCTCCTCCATCCCCCACCATCGGGCCAATTAGAACGCGCAGCACGCATGCGCAGGAGGGAAGCCGAAAATGGAATGGGAGTTGGGAGTCGATCCGGAGATCGGCTGGGGTGCCGACATCGAGGGCTCCCTGTACAGCTAAGTGCCCTAATATTAAAAGTCAGCAGCTGCAGTATTTGTAGCTGCTGACTTTAAATTTTTTTACTAAACTGATGAATACTTTTTTTTTTTTTGGATAAGTATTACAACAGAAAGGAAAAAAAGTGTTCTCGTCCTTCTTAAATAATTTATATAAAAAAAAGTTGATCTTTTTTTGTTTGTAGCGCAAAAAATAAAAACTGCAAAGATGCCTAAATACCACCAAAAGAAAGCTCTATTTGTGGGTAAAAAAGGACGTCAATTTTGTTGGGGTACAGCGTTGCATGACCGCTCAATTGTTAGTTAAAGCAACGTAGTGCCAAATTGCAAAAAATGGCCTGGTAATTAAGGGGTCAAATCCTTCCGGGGCTGAAGTGGTTAAGAGACAACTGATAAATGGCTAATAATGTCCAGGCTATGAATACACTTTGGCACCAGACACAAAAGCCTGGACACCTGGTGTGCTGAGTCTCCCGGCGATTCGGTGCTCAGAAAAACAAGCTGCGGTGAGCAACTCAAGTGAACTGGGACCACAGCATTGGTTTCCCTAAACACTGCAGTACACATTCATCTTAATACAAGTCTAGCATAATGCGGATGGTTTATTGAGCATTCCCAGAGCTTTTTAATACCTGGATGCCCAGGCCAACTTAAGAAGCGCCAGTATATGTCGCTATAACTCTATGACTAAGTTGGCAATAATTTTCACTGTTTTATAAGGACTTAAATTTAAATTTGTGCACTGCCTAATTAAAGGCCTGCTCATTCTTTTGTTGTATAGTGAGGATACTCCCAAAAATAATTAAATGAATCATTTTGATGTATAAATTAAAAGAGAAGTGCTGGAAAAGAAAAAAAACATTCATACTCATCTACTTCAGGTTGGAATCTGTGATGTAGGCCTATATGGAGGCCCACCATGGTGAGCTTACCATTAAATGAGCAGTAAATGAGCTTTCTCTGCCTTAATTCTCTTATGGTTAAGAGACATAGGATGCATTGCAGGCATAACCATTAGGTAGACAACTTCCCTTGTGCCACAATTTGGCATGGTGGTGGGGGGGGATTTCCCCATTGGGAAGAATAAAGGTTGTACTTACCTTAATCCAAGGGCAGTGTGGACAATGGCCACACCGGAAAGTACTCCAGGGACCCCCCATCACCCGGGGACCCAACCGATAGTGGCTGCTGGTAAACCTGTCCCTAAGTGTGGATGCTCTACGAAACATTAGTACCAGACTTACATATTTGCCCAAAACATGGTGATCTGTTAAGAGATGCCAGTGTTCTGACAACAATGTACGTAATTGATTGTGGTGGGTGGAAAATTTAGTGACTATTTTCACTGTTTGGGATGGTTCTGCATGAGGGGGGTCATATAACAATGACGATCTGGTCCATGCAATGGCCCTATTGTTGGCCTTTCTAAGATTAGTATGAGTATAGCCCCGTGCAAATAGGTGCTCACGTAGAGCAGCCACTTGGATGTAGAAGTCCCCGTCCTCTGTGCAGTTGCGATGCAGCCTCAGATACTGGGCATACGGGATACTGCGTATCAGAGGACAGGGTGGGAACTGGAGGCATGGAGCAACGTATTACCCTCCGTGGGTTTCCGATATAACTTCTGTTGTCGTGGGGCAGTATTTTGGAGTAGCCCCTGACACACCCTTTTCCACTATCCTAATACTAAGGATGATGGTACCCACTCCTATTCCTTTAAATGACTTTTTACTACTTTAGATTGAGGCAATACCCTATATTCCAATATGGGGATATGTTCAGGATCAATGGTGTTCTCAATGCTGAAAAGTACAGGCAGATATGTATCTGTAGCACCCTCACTGTTGCTAGTGTAGGTAAATTTAGTTTGGTCCCACTGTAGGCAGAGGAGAAATGGGTAATTGTGTTTAGGAGACTGCAGTTTTTCAAAGGTTGTCTTCTGGAACTCTCTTGATATTTCCAGAAAATAGTGGGTGAATGCAGTCTGAATATTTAATGAGTTTCCACCAATCTCTGGGAAGGTGGGCCCAGAAGGTGGGGAGACAACCCATGAATACTCAGAAGCCTAGCAGTCTGGGAGCAGAGTTCAGGGTCCAGCCATCTGGAGGAGGCCCCTGTGCTGGGGGCTCTGCCTCTGGTGTAGAAGAGAGAGAGAAAGAGAGCAAAAAGTGGAAAAGCTTCATCACTCAGCACAGTCTCAACTAGGCTTAGCTCCAGACTCCAAGCCAAGTCAGGAAGAGCCTACCCAGCAGAGAGGCCAGTGCAGCAGCTTTCTAGATTTAAGAAACAACTTAAAGGGACTAAGTACAAACCAGCATCACACCTGATTCCACAGAGAGGACAGTGTAGTGCAATAATGCACATGACTGGGACCTTAGAGGACAGCTTGAGTAAAGTGCAAGACAGCCAGAAGCTCCCCAATATCTCTACTTTGGGCCTAGACCAACCAAGTGCTGCGCAATACAACCAGGTGCTGTCTCTTGAACATTGACGTGTTTTTCAAAACCTTTTCCATTTTGTTCAGCTGCAGCATCACTCCCACTAGTATGCAGCATAGTTTAGTTGGAATTCATCAGCCATTGACCTTAGCAGTTCCTCAACCGTTTGTTTGGAGTTTGCAAGTTTCTTCAGTTCTGGGCATCCCATTGTATCACAATCCCTATCAGAGTTTAACGTTCCCTAAATAAATAACCTAAACTTAAACCCATACACAGTTTTCTTGAGCCAGTTGGAGCATGAAAAATTCTTGTTGCCTGGCTGTGGGTGCTGTGTGGGGCAATAGGCCCAAAATTCAGTAGTTAGCGCTACATATCTATCATGCAATACCATCAGGGAGGTATCTGATAAGTCCCAAATTCATTTAGCAGCAAGACAATGGGGTTGATTTACTAAAGGCAAATCCACTCTGCACTACAAGTGCACTTGTAAGTGCAGTCGCTGTAGATCGCTGTAGATCTGAGTGGAATATCTGAATTGAGGGAAAGCTCTGCTGATTTTATCATCCAATCACGTGCAAGCAAAAATGCTGATTTATATTTTCCTTGCATGTCCCTCTCAGATCTACAGCGACTGCACTTCCAAGTGCACTTCAAGTGCAAAGTCGATTTGCCTTTAGTAAATAACCCCCAATGAGTCCAAACATACAGCCAAAGTTATTAAAGGACCATCTTCAAGGCAAAGAAGAACAAGAAGTCCTAGAAGAGATTTTAATGACCCCCACAGAGCCCTGATCTCATCATCTTTGAGTGGAATTACATGAAAAGACAAAAGCAATTTTTTGGAAAAAAATATATTATAATGAATTACAAAAAAAACACAATATATACCCCAATTTTTTGTATAATGTGAAAGATAATGTTATGCCGAGTAAATAGATACCTAACATGTCACACTTTAAAATTGCGCACGTTCGTGGAATGGCAACAAACTAAAGTACTTAAAAATCTCCAAAGGCAGACCCTTTAAACGCCTTTACAGGTTACCTGTTTAATGTTACAGAGGAGGTCTAATGCTAGAATTATTGCTCTCAATCTAATGTTTGCAGCGATACCTCATATGTGCGGTGCGTACACCATTTACATATGCATGCGTGACTTATGTAGGGCCGAAACAACTATTTGAATAATCGACAACGAATTGATTATGAAAATAGTTGTCAACTATTTTCATAATCGATTAATCGGTCAGCCGATTCGTTGGCCTGCATACAGAATGCATTATTTGTTTACATATCAGGAAATACAGTGCAGCACAGATACAGCTCAGTACACCATCTATACATGTCAGTGCCTGAGATCTTGTGAATGTGAGAGGAGCAATGCCTCATGGGACATGTAGTCCTGGGCAGGAAGTGAGTGGTTCTAAAAGCAGAAGTTTTTTTTACCTTGCTATAGGGGCGCTCGATATTATACTTTGCAGCTTGCTATTGGGACAGTCTGAAGGCAGGAGGAGCCAGAAGCTTTGGTGGGGGACCCCAGAAGAGGAGAATCAGGGCTGCTCTGTGCAAAATCATTACACAGGGCAGTTAAAGCGGAGTTCCAACCAAAAATGAAACTTCCGCTTTAAGTGTTGGTAACCCCCTGACATGCCACATTTGGCATGTCATTTTTTTTTTTGGGGGGGGGGGTATCCTCTTTTTTTAAGGCACCAAGCAACCACTTCCTCCCTGGCGCCCCAACGCCAGAAGGAAGTTCACCTCTCCCCCCTCCCTCCCTGCAATCTTCTGGGACACGTCACAGGTCCCAGAAGATTGCCCGGCGGCTCGCTCATGCGCAGTGCGCGCCCGGGTGTGAAGCCACAGCCGGGCACCCAGAGTTAGAATGCCGGTGCCATGGAGAGAAGGGGGAGAGGAGCGAGGCTTCCTACACCCGCATCGCTGGACCGTGGGACAGGTAAGTGTCTGATTATTAAAAGTCAGCAGCTACACTTTTTGTAGCTGCTGACTTTTAAATGGGTGGAACTCCGCTTTAAGTATGAAAAGTTTATTTGAAAAAAAAAAAATCACTTTAAAGACTGTGTGCAGGGAAGATCAGCATCTAAAACCCATAGAAGGTGGAGGGTGATAGACTGGAGGTAATATAAGGCAATACAATTACATCTAAAGTAAACATTTACCAGTATTGTGCATTATATAAAAAATTATTATATCCATGAACACTTTAACATAAAAGATTTCTCCTTTCCACCCTTCATATAGCTTCATGTCTGACTCCTAGTTAAAATACCCATATATCCTATTTCTGGGTGTATTTATTATTATATATATGCTATGAGTAATATATATTGTTACTTTCACTGTTTCACATTATAAATGAACCCCTTATAGTAGTAATTATCTGCTCTTTTTGTACTATAAAGGGCTCACTTTAGTTTTTTTAACCCCATTATGACCTGTGATACAAAAAAAAGCATGTTGCTGCTACTAAACGTCTTAGGCCTGGTTCACTCCTATGCGCTTTCGGTGCTATTTGCAGAAACACTTTACAGTTCATTTAATATGTTTTCCTATTGTTCTATGCTTTTTTCAGCCGCTGCGTATTTGGAAAGGGTCAAGGACTTTATTCAATGCAAAACTGTGCTTTTTTTTTTTTTTTTTTTGCTTTTTTGGTTCAATAGATTTCAATGGAAAAGCTGCAGGAAAACATGTAGTGCGTTTTTTTGCCGCGATTTGCGTTTTTATTCTGCCCAATAAATTGGTCTAAAATAAGCATAAAAAAAGGCAAATCGTGTGTGCAAATATGCACAGCAAAAATCACAGCAGAAACGGATCAAAAGCATTGGTATGAACCTGAGCCTTATGCTGGCCATACACGTATCGATTTTCGGACGAGAATATTCATACAAAAAATCTTTGTACATTCGCTGAATGAAAGAATGTCGTTTGAAAATTTCACTTTTAACATTCAGTTTTAAAATGAATGTAATTTCTGAATGAAAATTCCTGTGACCAAGAAGTTTTCTATTCTGCTCCTTCGAATTTTCCCACTACTGTGGTAGAAAACGAACGTCGATTTGACCCCACTAACGATTAGAGAATCGAACGAATGTTCTTAAAATGAATTTTTTTTTTGAAGGAAGACATTGCTTTTGTATGGCCAGCATAAGGGACAGCAGGCACGGGGAGCTTTTATTAAGCCATCCGCCTAAGACAAGGGAGTCTGTCATACATAATATATTACAGTTCTGAAAAGCACCAAAACTGTTTTAATAATTATTTTTTCTTGAAATAAAAAAATTGATCTCTGAGTCTGATGATATTTACCAGATTCAACCTCTAATAGTATGTACAGTATATCTCTTCTGTCTGTTATTCTCAGCGTGGATTGGAGATTTTGCTCCTTTACCATTTAGCTAGATATTCATATTTACTGCATATAGATATTTAAGATTCAATTGCCTTTTTTTTAAACTTTATATATTAACTAAATTATAAACCACACTTTTTTTAAGGTTATTATCTGATTAATCGATTAATCGAAACAATAATCAGCCAACTAATCGATTATGAAGATAATCTTTAGTTGCAGCCCTAGACTTATGTATGCGTTTGCTTCTACACAAGAGCACGGAGGGATGGGGATGCTTTAAAAAATTTTTGCCCCTATTTATTTTATTTTTACATTGTCCCTTTAATTTTTTTATCACTTTTATTCCTATTACAAGGAATGTAAAAATACCATGTAATAGAAATGAGGACGATGGGTGTTGGAAAAACAACAGCAATCTGCTTTTATATAAACTGACTATATACTGTATGCATTATACCTTTCTATGCAACAGGTGGCGCTGTAGTATTAAAGTGTGTATTTTATGGTAATGTAATCAGAGGAAGTATTATCTTTCTCAGTGTATGTTTTCTTGTATATTCCTGCTTCCTCTTTCCTGTCTCCATGCTGTAAGACATAATCTAATATCCTCCATAAAAGCAAAGTTATTGCTGCAAACAAGACGCTTCCAGCGCATAATTTCAATACTCTGCACAACAAAAATACCCCAAATCTCTCCTTAACCTTTAAAAGCAAAAGAGCAAAGAAACATTTTTTGATCTTTTGATTTAAAAAAAAAATTGTTTACTTCCACCCTGGACTGAAAGTGACGTCATGACGTTGCTACGGCCCTCCAAGGCCATAGAGGCAATCAGAGTCTCAATTTAGTCTCTCACTGCCTCTGTAATCAGCTGGCGGCACTATCGGATTGTTTCTCGGGTGAGCCAGTGGAAACGGTAAGCCTGAGAGACACCAGCGAGCAACTGGAGGGGGGCGTCCCCTTCTGCCGCTTCGGAAAGTGATCCAGTGAGTAATGAGCCAGCTGCCGACTGAAAAAAAAAGATTTTAGAGTTATGGCTGATATTTGTAGCCATAACCCTAGTAAAGCACTTGCAGACTGCAACGTATATATACCGTATATATATATATATATATATATATATATATATATATATATATATATATACATATTGCAGTCGGCAAAAACTGTGGAAAGTGGAAACTTTTTGTTGTTATCCAGACTGAACTCTGCAGCTCTATGAGTACAATCCTATGAGTAATTTATTGCACACTCATCATGCACATCTTTACCTTTACTTTTATTCTGAGTATGCTGTTGTGATTTTCTTGTTCAAGTATTTCATTAAAGATTATCAGAAATCATTGAATGTAATGAGTAAAGAGAAAAATTTTAACATTAACATTAAGATAATCTTATTACAGGAAAGCATGGTATAACTCTAGTCACATATGACATCATAAAATTGTTTAGTTAAGAATTAAATTAAGACAGATCTATGCAGTACATTAATAGTTATCTATCTAAACAAGAATCTACCTTATATATATAAAATTATGTAGAGTCGCTAGTATATTTGGTGCTCTTTTCAATAGTGAAACATTATGGTTAATCTACCGCTGATTTGGGGCCTAATATCAGCATAATATTTTGGTATGTCAACCAACTATAGTGGACTTTACCTGGATTAAAAAGGTAATATGAAAAATAAGGAGCGGAAGGGGTTTACAACAAGGAGGGGAAAGAAAGCAAGTAGGAAGAGGGAGGTATAGGAGGTCCCCGAAGGTAAGTTGCTCCCAGAGGGTAATGATATACAGTGGGGCAAAAAAGTATTTAGTCAGCCACCAATTGTGCAAGTTCCCCCACTTAAAAAGATGAGAGAGGCTTGTAATTGTCATCATAGGTATACCTCAACTATGAGAGACAAAATGTGAAAACAAATGCAGACAATCACATTTTTGAAAGAAATTATGGTGGAAAATAAGTATTTGGTCAATATCAAAAGTTCATCTCAATACTTTGTATATATCCTTTGTTGGCAATGACAGAGGTCAAACGTCTTCTGTAAGTCTTCACAAGGTTTTCACACACTGTTGCTGGTATGTTGGCCCATTCCTTAATGCAGATCTCCTCTAGAGCAGTGATGTTTTGGGGCTGTCGCTGGGCAACACGGACTTTCAACTCCCTCCAAAGGTTTTCTATGGGGTTGAGATCTGGAGACTGGCTAGGCCACTCCAGGACCTTGAAATGCTTCTTACGAAGCCACTCCTTCGTTGCCCGGGCGGTGTGTTTGGGATCATTGTCATGCTGAAAGACCCAGCCACATTTCATCTTCAATGCCCTTGCTGATGGGAGGAGGTTTGCACTCAAAATCTCATGATACATGGCCCCATTCATTCTTTCATGTACATGGATCAGTCGTCCTGTTCCCTTTGCAGAGAAAGAACCCCAAAGCATGATGTTGCCCCCCCCCCCCCCGCTTCACAGTAGGTATGGTGTTCTTTGGTTGCAACTCAGCATTCTCTCTCCTCCAAACATGACGAGTTGTGTTTCTACCAAACAGTTCTACTTTGCTTTCATTTGACCATATGTCATTCTCCCAGTCCTCTTCTGGATCATCCAAATGCTCTCTGGCAAACCTCAGACGGGCCTGGACATATACTGGCTTAAGCAGGGGGACACGTCTGGCACTGCAGGATCTGAGTCCCTGGTGGCGTAGTGTGTTACTGATGGTAGCCTTTGTTACGTTGGTCCCAGCTCTCTGCAGGTCATTCACTAGGTCCCCCCGTGTGATTCTGGGATTTTTGCTCACCGTTCTTGTGATCATTTTGACCCCACGGGGTGAGATCTTGCGTGGAGCTCCAGATCGAGGGAGATTATCAGTGGTCTTGTATGTCTTCCATTTTCTAATTATTGCTCCCACAGTTGATTTCTTCACACCAAGCTGCTTGCCTATTGGAGATTCAGTCTTCCCAGCCTGGTGCAGGTCTACAATTTTGTTTCTGGTGTCCTTCGACAGCTCTTTGGTCTTCACCATAGTGGAGTTTGGAGTGTGACTGTTTGAGGTTAAGGACAGGTTTCTTTTATACTGATAACAAGTTCAAACAGGGGCCATTAATACAGGTAATGAGTGGAGGACAGAGGAGCTCTTAAAGAAGAAGATACAGGTCTGTGAGAGCCAGAAATCTTGCTTGTTTGTAGGTGACCAAATACTTATTTTCCACCATAATTTGCAAATAAATTCTTTCAAAAATCAGACAATGGGATTGCCTGGATTTGTTTCCACATTTTGTCTCTCATAGTTGAGGTATACCTATGATGACAATTACAAGCCTCTCTCATCTTTTTAAGTGAGAGAACTTGCACAATTGGTGGCTGACTAAATACTTTTTTGCCCCACTGTATATCATTACCCTCTGGGAGCAACTTACCTTCGGGGACCTCCTATCCCTCCCTCTTCCTACTTGCTTTCTTTCCCCTCTTCCCTATTTAATTCAGGTAAACTCCACTATAGTTGGTTGAACTTGCACAATTGGTGGCTGACTAAATACTTTTTTACTACTACACATTAAATCCTCATCTACCATGGTAAAAGTACTTGGTCTTCGAAGTCTGGTGGCAAGCAATGTTTAATCCATGGTTTCCATAGATTATCCCTTTCATGACTAAGCCTATTTCTGACATTTGGTGTTTACAAGTTAAAATCTGTATTTTTTTGCTAGAAAATTACTTAAAACCCCCAAACATTATGTATATTTTTTAGCAGAGAATCTAGAGAATAAAATGGTGATTGTTGCAATATTTTATGTCACGCAGTATTTGTGCAGTGGTCTTTTAAACACAACTTTTTGGGGAAAAAGACATTTTCATGAATTTTAAAAAATGAAACAGTAAAGTTAGCCCAAATTTTTTTGTATAATGTGAAAGATGATGTTACGCCGAGTAAATATATACCAAACATGTCACGCTTTAAAAGTGCGCACACTCGTGGAATGTCGACAAACAATGGTACCTAAAAATCTCCATAGGCGACATTTAAAAAAAAAAATAACGGTTACCAGGTTAGAGTTACAGAGGAGGTCTAGTGCTAGAATTATTGCTCTCACTCTGATGATCGCGGCGATACCTCACATGTGTGATTTGAACACCGTTTACATATGCGGGCGCGACTTGCGTATGCATTTTCTTTGCTGCGCGAGCTCGCGAGGACGGGGGTGCTTTAAGTTTTTTTTTTTTCTTTTAATTTCATTTATTTTATTTTTTTTACATTGTGTTTTTTTTTAAATAAAAATTTTTGATCACTTCTATTGCTGTCACAAGCAATGTAAACATCCCTTGTGACAGTAATGCCCCATACACACGATTGGACATTGATCATACATTCCGACAACAAAATCCATGGATTTTTTCCGACGGATGTTGGCTCAAACTTGTCTTGCATACACACGGTCACACAAAGTTGTCGGAAAATCCGATCGTTCTGAACGCGGTGATGTAAAAGACGTACGTCAGGACTATAAACGGGGCAGTAGCCAATAGCTTTCGTCTCATAATTTATTCTGAGCATGCGTGGCACTTTGTGCGTCGGATTTGTGTACACATGATCGGAATTTCCGACAATGGGTTTTGTTGTCGGAAAATTTTATAGCAAGCTCTCAAACTTTGTGTGTCGGAAATTCCAATGGAAAATGTGTGCTGGAGCCTACACATGGTCGCAATTTCCGACAACAAGGTCCTATCACACATTTTCCGTCTGAAAATCTGACCGTGCATACAGGGCATAATAGGTGGTGACAGGTACTCTTTATGAAGGGATCGGGGGTCTAAAAGACCCCAAATCCCTCCTTTGCACTTCAAAGTATACAAATCGCCGAAAACGACAATTCTGAATATTGTATATTTTTTTAAAACCGGCGCCATTGGCAGCCGAGTAAACAGGAAGTTACGTTGTGATGTCACTTCCGTGTTTACAGAGGAAGACTGGAACAAAGCCGCTTCCGGCTTCGTGCCAGTTTCTCGCTAGCCGCCGGAGGTGGCGGATCTATGATCGGAACTTCCGGTGCGATAAGAGCGGTGGAAGGCGGCGGGAGAGGGGGGGATGTCCCCTCCTGCCCCTCCGGGATAACAACCGAGTGGCTTTTAGCTGCATCGTTTGTTATCCCTGTATAGCCGATCGCCCGCTCTAAAAAACAGGACCGGGATGATGCCTGCAGCTGCGTATCTGTGTGCGCTCGGCAGCAAGGGGTTAATAAACTTTTTTAGATTGTTTTTATCTAAAGCTTCTATCTTTGCATGTAACAGAGTTTGGTTCATTCTATGTTTGGTATCGGCTAAATTCAGAGTAGGTGTTTTCCAAGCTTTAGCTAGAGTCTGATTAGTCTGTTAGCAGCTGTTAAGAGCTGTATTAATAATTTAAACAGTTTTTGTTGTAGAAATTCTGGTCTTAAGTTTAGAAGGGCCAATGCTGGGTCAGGTGTAATAGTGCTTTCGAATATTGCTGAGGCAAGCATGAAAATTGATTTCCAAAATTCTTGTACACTGTTGGGATTTTCAACACGTTAAGAAGAAAGAGCAAGTAGTTCACTAAATATTGAAGTGAGTTTTTGAAGCAAGTTCTGGCACACATTTTTTGACACGCTGTAGAAGTAAGAAGAGATAGCACGGCCGCCGCACACCTCACCTGAGTGGTTAGCATTTACAGCAGGCGCAGCTCGATTCATCCAGGCCACGCCCCTAAACTGTTTCACCCCTCCCTGCTCCCTCCCTCATAAACGGTCCTGTCTGCGTCTATTGACACAGAGCGGGTGGCTCCGCCCCGCCCCCAGCTTGCTCGGCACAGTATTTGATTGACAGCAGCGGGAGCCCGCTGCTATCAATCTGCCCAGGGAGACAGCAATGAGAGGTGCTGCTCTCGTGCACATCGCTGGATCGGATTGGGCTCAGGTAAGAATAAGGGGAGGCTAGGGGGGATTCTGCAGCACAGAAGTTTTTTCACCCTAACCACTTGCCTACTGGGCACTTAAACCCCCTTCCTGCCCAGGCCAATTTTCAGCTTTGAATGACAATTGCACGGTCATGCAAGACTGTACCCAAACTACATTTTTATCATTTTTTTCACACAAATAGAGTTTTCTTTTGGTGGTATTTAATGTTTTATTTTTTGCTAAAGAAACTAAAAAAGACTGAAAATTTTGAAACAAAAAAGATTTTTTTTATAGTTTGTTATAAAAGTTTACAAACAGGTAATTTTTCTCCTTCACTGATGTGTGCTGATGAGGCTACACTGATAGGCCGCACTGATGGGCACTGATAGG